>NC_048417.1:4589481-4618803 GCF_013103735.1 Etheostoma cragini
AGAGAGAGAGAGAGAGAGAGAGAGAGAGAGAGAGAGAGAAAATAAGTTTTTCAGGAATATTGAATGACGGCATGCGAGGAGCTGGTCTGGCTGCAGGGCTCCAGGGGTTGTGGCTTTGGGAGAGCAGGACTGTACTGTGCTGCTCTGAAGGGACATGTAGTCTCTTCCTATGTGTTATGGTCAGAGACGAAGTCAAAAACTACGGCTACTGGAGCTAAAACTCTTGTGTGAACGGAGAGTGTTTTTGTCTGAAAATGCCGCTTAAAAATAAAAACGTAGTAGTGTCTATGTAGCCTTAGCTTGAACCACACATTTTTATCCTTAAACTTTCTGACCCTAATCATAGAGGTGGCAGGTCAGACAATAGTCATATGACTCATTTTGGAAAACAATGTCATGCAGACGGTGCACCGGGTCAGAAAATGGCCATGGGGGTCATTTAGGAAGGTAATGACAAAACCTAAATCCAAATTGAGTTTGGAGCACCTGTCTGCCCGTTCCACCAGTCTACAGATACCAAAAGCTGCTTTACACGTATGTGACCCACTAAATACACACACGTGAGCCCTGTCTCTGTGTGTTAGGTACATAGGTAGAGTTTATAACGTTAGACAGCCAATCACAAGCATTATGAAATCTTGGTACAAGCATGCATGCTTATTGGCTCACTGACGCCGATGAGATTTTTCTTCTTAGGACTTGAAATTTGGCATTGAATGACTGAATGAATGATTTTTCGCCTAAAAGTGTTGAAGTTCGGTACCCAGCCCTAGTGACATGCAGGAGTTGGTTTCATTTCTTGGTAATTGTCTCTGGGGTGTAAGTCTACCCTCCATGACAAATGACTAAGGCACAATGTTTTCATTTTGAAATCATATTCACCAAAAAAGGAGTAGGAGGAGAAAAATGAGCTAAATGATTTTCACCTGGACATAATGCTCCCACGCACCCAAAAGCTGTGCTGTAAGAAGACACTGATTACCCACAAGGCATTTTGCAATGTTTAGAAAATGCTTCCAGTAAGAAAGTGTAGAAAAAATAAATGGCTTATAATGCAGCAAGGTTAAAATCTTTGCACCAGATCTGTACATCAGAGTCTAGCCTGTAATATTCATTTTCTAAACTCAGATTTTCTCACATGAACTAAGACCTGTTTTAAAGACTGTAAATCAGTACACAATAGATGGTCTATTGCAGACGGTCGAGGTCGAAGAGAACAAGGCAAATAAACAGAGGAGGTAGAGAGAGCCTCAGGTACAGATCTGTATTTTAAGGCATGGATGTCCTATAAAGCCTGGATAAAACATGGGAGGTGGAGCCCTGTTCCTTCCTACGAGAGTGGCTTAGTGGCACATTTACCCAAAAAGTTACAAAGCTTCTGGGGTAAACTTCCGTTCTACGCGATCACAGAATATATGAACATATACAGAACATATGCGCGGTAGTATTTCTCCTGCTCTGCCCAGACACTTTATATTGTGGTGACATCAAATGTTTTCAAATTGTTTTTTCTCGGCCCGAGGGACTGTTTTAAACATAAAAAGTCCATGGATCAACAATTCTGAAAAGAAAGAGCCATAACCAAGTGCCCAGATAGCACAGTTGGTAGAGCGGGCGGCCATACATCGAAGTTTGCTCCTCGATGCAGTGGGCCCGGGTTTGAATCCGACCTCTGGCCCTTTGCTGCATTTCATTCTCCCTCTCTCTCCCCTTTCTTATGTTTAGCTGTCCTGTTGACTAAAATCCTAAAAATCACCCAAACAATATCTTTAAAGAAAGAGTCGTTACCGACCTGGTTTGCAGTCGGAGGTGTCCTGGCAGCAGTTTCACACATCTCGCTTTTACAATAGTGGCCTTTGGGGGAAATCCATTGTGGGTCACAGAGGGATGATTTTTTGTTGCAGTACCGCCAGTGGCCACAAGACACAAATCAGCGCAAAGGGCTGAGCGCTGTTTGTCGGGGCATGGCCTCAGGCTGCTGGGACTGAAGGTGTAAAATGTGGGGAGTTATAATGGGAGGAACAGCAGTGAGAAGGAGCAGAGGGGAGATGGAGGTGGAGGACATGGTGAGGTGGGGGTGGGAGCTGCTGGCATCCACCCGATCGGGGCTGATTTGGATGTGGAGTCATGTTGGCTTGGCAGAGGCCCACTTCATTAGTGTCCTGATGCATTAGAAGTGAGGGGAGAGGGAGGCGGAGGAAAAGAGAAAGTATAGTAAAGTTGTAGAAGGGAAAGGAAAAGACACTAAAAAGGAGAAAAACCAAAAAGGTATGGAAGACGAGTGTGAGCAAAGAAAGAGGATGACCATTTGAAGGAAGAGAGAAACTTCGGAGCCAACCAGCCATGTGTGTTTGGCTCTGCTCTTTAACATCATCATTAGTGCATGAGGGAGACCAGACCCGCCATTGTTGCATGCATGTGTGTGGCGATTGATCCAAGAGTCCTTGCTGTCAGCTCAAATAAGCATGGGAATGATGAAGGTCTTTGGGTGGAGACGGTAGGTTTTGCAATCCCCCCTCCGTGATTTACCCTCAATTTAGTTATTAAGTGTCTCAGTGGGTTTGTATGGGGGATGTTTGTGGATGTTTGTGGCTGTGTGGTCCTCATTAGGGCAAGGGTACATATCTTTTATCTTTGTTGTTGGTTTCCCAGCATTCTTACCGTCTTTTCTCAATATCCAAAAAATGTCACTTTGTGTAACAGAAACTGAAGATTTGGGGAGGGAGAGAGAAAAAACGACCAATAAGGGGAAAAAAAAGCATACTGAATTCCTGTAAATTGGTCATCCACACCCCCAAAAAAATAAAGCCCCTGCGAATGAAATCGTAGAGCAATTTCATGGTCTGGCCTGCCCTCAATATTATTTATGTAATACCCTGTTATTATTGAAGAGAAGGGAGAGAAAAGCGAATGACTATTATCTTTATGTGGGTCCTTTAATTTTAATGCACCACAGATTTATAGCTGAGCATTCCAGTGGGGAGGCCCCTCCCTGCTCCTAAAGCGAGCGGGCGGGACACGACCGCAACGCTCTCACAACAGCCACTACCTTCTGACAAACAACCAAAGTCCCCGCTTTCCCTCCCAACACTTCACCCAGCCTTCCTTCACTGCTGTCAAACAGCCCTCGCACTCACCCTGACAGCCAGATGACCCCCCCCCACCACTGACAGTAAGAGCTCCACCGATCAGGGTAACACACACATTGCTACACCTACTTTCATTGTCTCTATTTATAATCTCTCTTTACACCTCCCTAGCCCTTCTTATGCTTTTTAAAGATCCTGTGTAGGAATCTTGCTCAAAACCTGAGAAACCTTGAACTCCTCGTGCCAAACTGTGATAATCTGGATTACTGAAAAATCTGAGTCAATACAAATCCAGATACAATCATCTAAAGTTCATCCCCTTAGACCTTCAACATGCACGTGTATCAAGTGCTTTACCAGCAGCAGTAAAACTAAAGTGTCTCTCAGTCTGCGTGTCCTCTCCAAAAGCAATCATTTTTTTAAAGCTATAATTTGTTTTACGGTTTCGGTTTTTAAAATACAACTGAAAATATGACAATCAAAATAAAAATAAAACTACTGTAATTCAGTTAAGGACTGAGTGTTTTTTAAGAACAGTAGTTCTCCAATACTATATCTTTCAAACTACATCTCATTTTAATAATACACAAGTTAGCACTTCTGTAAACCACTTTTAAAAAACAGTGATCAACACGTGCAGAATTAGCAATTAACAATTTGAGGCCTGGATATAGATTTAAGATTTCTCAAGATTCAAGATTTCTTTATTGTCATTCCACAGTACACTGTAGTGTATAATTACGTGCAACGTTCACAGCTTAAAAAGAATACAGCACAGAATCAATTAAAAACAATGTGGAAAAGTTGGGTTATTATTTATATGAATTAAAATAAATAAATGCTTAAATGCTTACAGTATATGGGTTTGCAGAGCATGTAGAGTGATAAATATATATACATATATAGCATCCAAAAAAACTGAAAAATATGAATATCTAGATACTAGATACATACAGTTAGAAAGAGTATAAAGTATAAAAATCCTTATTTAAAGTGAAATGGTGCGGTAGAGAATAAGGTGCATTCCAAACAGATTATTTTGTACATGAACAGTCAGATTGATTGGACTGTTTTTATATGCTGTATATGTCTAAAATGGTGGTTGACCGTAGATTATTATCAGACAGACTGGAGCTCTGAATTGGCTCAAATTCAGTTACTGTCATTACAAGAAGATAGTGTCAAACAATTAAAATATATAAATCGCGGATAGTTGAATTAATGTCATCGTTAACTTTGTTAAATAATGGCTAATTTTGACCTATTCTACATGTCACTTGATTTCTTCTTGTCCCATTAGTTTTTCTCATTTTAATGCTCTTATCAACACGGAAAAGTGTATTGGCTTGCTTTGTGCAAATATTGTTTTTCCTTGAAAACAACATTTGCACAAAGCCTACGTTAGTACTCAATTTCACACATAACTTTCTGAATTGGAGCAGTCATTCACACTTGGAGCAAATTATCTCTCACAAAATGCTGCCCATCAATAAAAGGGTGAAAAAAATACTTTGACGAGGGGGCGGAGAATTTGCATCAGCTGTGTGCTTGGCCATCAAGTGGTATTTCAGACTGGACGTGCTGCGATGATCGCTCAGTTTACAACAACAAAACACACAGATCACTTTGGTCTTGTCAATGGAACCATTTGGCAACTTGGATTTGCGTCCATTTCGGCGTCTTACACTCGCCATCCACTCAAAACGTTACGTTATTTCTTTTTGGCCGGCTCGTGAGCCCAAAGAATTGTGTGTGGCAAATTAATCTCAAGATAAACAAGTGTGTGTGGCGTGCCTGTTTTGATTCCAGTCTAGCTTGATCCAGTGTGTTGTTGTAGTTTTTCTAACGTTACTGGTTGTTGCAACAGCATGTGAAAAAACTACAAAAGGCCAAAAAGAACGTTAATCTTGTGATTAAAAAAACTGATGCCTTTAAAATGGGTTTGCATTAACGCCGTTAATAACACATTTAACTGACAGCACTACAAGAAAGTCTTGTTGTTGCTGTAACTACAAGTCAAAACAAACAGAAATGACAAGTGGAGTTCCTCAAGGATCGATTCTTGAGCCTTTTCTGTTTAAACTTAGCAAAGTTAGCTTCTTATAGATATGCAGACGATACTCAAATTTACATCCTGTGTTAACAAGTGACTGTAGTACCGTAAAACTAAGATAATCATTGATTTGATTTGCCTAAATTTCCTGCAGTTGAAAAAAGGCAAAGCCTGAAATAATTGTTTTAGTGTTTTTTGGTTGTTGTCGGACCTCCTTGATGTGAACATTTTATAACTTGTTTAGAAAGCATGCATGGTTCTAATCTGCTTCCGTAATATTATGTTATTTGTGTTATTTGTTTATGGTTTTGTGTTTCTCAAAACAAAGTAAAACAAAACATTATCTTTTCTATGCACTAAATATCTGGAGCACACTGGAGCAATTAAAAGTATCCTCAAATCGAGGCTAAACACTTCTCAGTCACTGCTTTTCAATACATTTATGGTTTTTATCTACTTTATTATGAACTCTTTTTTTGCCTTGTAGAGTAACACGTCTGCTGCCTTATGTAAAACATTTCAAATTGCCTTTTTCTTTTCTTTAAAAAAGGTGAATAAACAAATAAACTTGCTTTCTGCTGAAACTACACCAACAATTGCAACCGTGGTCCTTTCAGACATGAATAGTTTAATTTATTCAAGCAACTTTTTCTCTATATTTTCCTTTTCTACCTGACTTCCACGATCAAACTAGAACAACGATAGTGATTCCCGACCTAATCTAAGTACTAATCCAAAACAATTACATTTCTTCTTCCCCTCTACACGCCGTGCCTATGAGGTGTTGAGTGGGCTGGTTAAATTGTGATGGGGTGTTATAAGTTTGTAAATAAGAGACTTCCTGGCAGACAGGTGGTTGGCGTTTTACTGGAGCTAATCTTACACACATTAGGTCAAAGGTATACGGGACACAAGGCAGTTTAAATGCCAGCCTTGGAGCTGGTTAATAGACCGTGACACTCTGTGAGCTGTGAAACACATTCTCACCCTGGGAGCTGCCCTGGCTACTGTGTGCTGGACAGCTTACTGTTGGTTTTATAATATGTGTTGTCACCTACAGTATAAAATATATCAGAGACGGTTTAGAACAGGAGATACCTCAACTCTGAGGCATTTCCTGTATATGTGTCAGGTGGGTTTCTCCACTGCCAAACCCCTTTAGGAGACGAGCCGCGGGTGCTGAGTGTGTTGATTTCAATGGGAGAAGTGAATGTGAACACAGATTACAAGCCATATTCTTGCCCCATTGTAACCAAAGTAAATATTAGAGCCGTAATTCACAAGCCCCAATCTCCAGGACATTCTGACACTAAAATGGCATTTTGTTTGGCCAGGTTGGCTCAGTGGTATAGCAGGCGCACATGTACTCCGAGGTTTATGCCTCGACGCAGAGGTTTGAATCCAACCTGTGTTGATTTCCTGCATGTCTTCACCCTCTCACCTAACTGTCCTGTGAAATATTAAGGCAGAAAAGCCCAACAAATAATATTTAAAAAAGAGAAAATGGCAATAATCAGACGCTTTAGGGGTAAAGCTAACAACAACTATCACTTGTGAATGCTAATTTTCGTACTGCTTGAAGTCTTTTAGCCGTGTGAATATATAATGTTAGCAAAAAATAAATTATGCAAATATAACTTTTAATCCATCCACACGACACTCGGTACACTTTCAAACGAGGCCACGCCACATTAAGAAGACAGTGTGTACCGTTTGTACAATTGGCACAGTGTGTAATGAGCTCTCTTTGGTGATAGAGAATCTTTGATTACACTCAGGCAATATTATTTTAAGAAGTACAGTATGTGTGGATGCATTGTTACATGAATGTCACAGATATTGACACAGAATTCAGGTCAAATAACAAAACATAAATGCATAAATTAAGTATCATTGTTATTGTTAAAATATATCCTTGATGCAGTCTTGATCAGGGGTCACTGTGCCCCATTAATCAATCAGCTCTTTTGTCTTTCTCGTCAGGCGCTTCACAGGCCACCCCCGACCCCAATGAAGGAGCACCGTGTGTCCCCCATGCGTGAAGAGCAGTTATCTGCCCCGGTGAACGAGGAGGGCTTACAGAATGTGGGAGCAGGAGCTGCTGGCAGCTGTCCACCTGGCACCGTTGGCAGTGCTGGGAGCAACAAGAAGCCACGATCACGCACTAAGGTACAGTTATTCTCCTCTCTCTGTTAGGACCATCACCAGGAACCATAAAGTCATTATTATGCATTTTGGGCCCAGGTGCAGCACCCAAGCCCTTTTGGGCACCACCTCAACAGAATTAATGTAAAATCAATGTAAGCATCAAAAAGACTTTTCTCATATCTAATGATTGTAGTGGGTCCCCAGTGGATGGTTGGAAGTTTTGTCTTCAAGCTTGTCTTTTTGATTTATTATTATCGGTTCTAGCTTTTTCAACATTTTAGATGAACCCTAACCCTAAACGCACTAAATGTGTGCAACTAAGCCTTCCCCAAACAATGCACTTTTAAAAATTGTTCATATGGCACGCAAGATAGCGGGTGTGAAGTTCAGTAGCCTTGCGGACATTTTTAACAAACAGATTTAAAAACACATGTCTATTTGCAAGGACACCATCTGGTTTACGCTTTAGAAACCCCTTGGCTCTTAAACAGAGATAAAAAAAAAAACTCTTATTCCACATTCTATTCAGGCACCCAACTCAGCTAAGAGGAGGCCCTCGCTTATATCACTGACCCCTGTGTTTATTTATTTATCTTTAATATCATTATCTATCGTTTGAGTTGTTGTAGTTCTTTTTACTCTCATTAGGACTCCAACACAACTCTGAACTATTCATTCTTAAACTCAGGCTGAAGCTGCTGTCTTCATTGCTGTTTTTATTGTGTAGTTTGTGTTGTATATTCTCCTGTGATTTCTTTCTGCTGCATACCTTGCTGCATTGACCTTCTGGGACAAAGAATAAACTGAACTGAAGCTAACACTGAATTCACATTCTCTTTCTATAACTAGATTTCCTTGGAGGCCTTGGGCATCCTGCAGAGCTTCATCCAGGATGTTGGCCTGTACCCGGACCAGGAGGCCATCCACACCTTGTCCGCGCAGCTTGACCTGCCCAAACATACCATCATCAAGTTCTTTCAGAACCAGCGCTACCACGTCAAGCACCACGGCCGTCTCAAGGAGCTGGGCGATGGGGCTGCGGCCAGCGGAGGTGTGGACGTCAGTGAATACAGAGAAGAGGAGCTGCTTTCGGGCTCAGAGGACCCGGAGTCCAGCGAGGACGGAGCAGAGGAGATCTACCAGTCCACAGAGGGGAATTGTGGGAGCGCCGGAGGGCTGAACCAGCCACTGCCGGCCTCCTCCTGCTCCAAATCTAACTCCAACTCCAGCCATTCGTCTTCAGGGACCAAAAATGCTCAGGAGGAAGGAATGGACAAGGTGCACTGCCGGCCTGGTGGCCCCCTGGGCCCCGGGAGCTCCTCATCCAGTCCCAGAGAGCCGGCCGACTACCAGAGGTAGAGACTGACACACAGAGAGGAGAGGACAGAAGGGAAAAGAGAGAGTGGAGAGAAAGCAAGATAAAGAAAAAGCCATGGAACTGCTCATGAATTAGTGGGGAACGTCAAAAAACCATCAGGCTGAAATAATGTGTACATCACTCAAAACAACCAGACGGACTTGATCTCAGACAGATCTCTGAACACCTGGGGAGTAAAATTTACCTCAGCAAAAAGACAGCAGCTTTGCAGAGTGCTGTGACACAGCAGTGTTTGTGTAACTGTGAAAGAGAGTTTCCCCAATCCACATTTAAATACATTTCATAGACAGGTCATCCATTGCTGCTCATGTCTACAACGTAAACAACAAAATCTCCAAGTGTTGACACTTTCTCTTAATCTAATCGCCAGAAAGGCCACTACGGAGAGGCAGGATTTCATCGGCTTCGGCCAGAAGTTGTTCCTAATCCTCCTCTTTAAAGTCTGAGCACACTCACATAGAGCTGCATACACATGATAGCGCAGGAAAACGTCATCAAGGGTAGAAAAGAAGCTATTTCCCGTTGCTAAGTCACAACATGCTTTTATCTCATTGGTTGTGCTTCAGAAGGGTCAAGGGCAAATAGGTGAACGTTGAAATCCTTTTACCTTTGAAAGCAGCGCGAGCGTTGCATGACGCCAGGGGTAGCGCAGCGCGTAGCTGGGCATCACCACCTCTCCATAGGACATCAATACTATTGGGCACCGAGAAACGGTTCTAACTTTCAGCCTCTTCAAAACATTACAGTTCCAATGGAATCAGCGGTTACAAATTTAACACGTGCAAGTTTTGGTTTCCATGGCGGCCAGCGTACTACCAGGTGCTTGTCGTGTTGTAGCCATAGAGCACAGTCAGTGGCTCTCATTTACGTTATAAAAAAAAATAAAATTTAAATCACATTTAAATCCAAATGAAATTTGCACCTGTGAAATAAGCACGTGACCCGTTTCAACGCCACCCTCAAAGAATCAAATTCATAAATCACGAGAAGCAGAATCGAAAGGAAGAACACTCCGATCAGCACTTACTGTTCCCAAAGACACCGATACTTTGTGGATTTGAGGTACTCTTGCCTCCCTCTGTCTCTCCTCTCGAGGTTGACAAAACAGTGGGAGGTTTAAATATGAAATAAAATGACAGTTTGGCGGGAGGAAGGTGGACCGACATTGAGAGGATGTGGCGTGGACGGACACTGTATACCCACAACTCTGAGGCCTTCCTGGCACCACCCCCGCGTATGTGTGGGGAGAAAAATGTCAGGAAAGGAAGGACACAGAGCGGAGATTCAGCAACCAAACAATCAGTCACTTTATGTGCGGTAGTCCACTTGTCCTCTCCTCTCTTCATCTCACTCCCTCCCCCTTCTTCCTCACTCTAACTGGTGCCCACAGTCTTGTGTTTCACCACACCTACCCGCACTTAAACTTCACCAACCCTATTTATTGCTATCTTTATCCATGATTATTATTATCTTTATTGTTATTATTGTTATTATTATGGTTAGAATTGCTGTCATTGCGTGCTATTTTTAGTTTTTATTTCCATGGTTTTAAATATTGTTTTTTTAGAAACTGGGCGGTGGTTTGGGAAACAAGAGACATTAAGAGTGCTCTGCCCAAAGGGAGAAAAAAAATAAGAAAAAAAGAAATAAAAGGAAGGAAGAAAAGAAGCGGAGCGTGGAAGAAAAGAAAAAGAAGCAGTTACTGAGTGTTATTGGGTACAAAAAAATAAGTCCTGTCATGTTGTATTATGCCTTTTTTATAGTTCTGTTTCCCAAAAATAGCAAATAAGAGAAATAGTTAAATAAGAAAGCAGCTACTTTACTGCGGTTGATGACAATCTACTTTTTTGAGCCATTTCAGAGAATGTGGCAGGTTTGACTCATGTTCTTCACGTTTGATGTCTGTAAATACCCAACACGGGATAAATTGTTATTGATATACTTTTATTTTTTGCTGAGTGACTTAACGTGTTTGAGCCAGTTTGGAGGATCAGAAGAGAGCTGTTCTTATCTTCTTTTTGGACAACTCAGTGAATTTATTGTGCTAGGCAAATTAAATCACAAGAGTATTTAAATAGAATACTTTTTTTTTTTTTTGCTTGGTGTCAGTTGTGTACAAGTATACAGTATGTATGTTAAAAAAAAATGATCGGAGAATGGGTTGTATCCATGTTGTTTGACTATTCTTACCGGCTGCTACACTAAAAACAGATGACCTGCCTTTTAATGATTACGTCGACTCCAATCACTCCGTGTCAGATGATGTTTGTGCTTTTCTGTATGACAGGAATCAGGGTTGGACTCAAATGCAGTTCTAATTAAATCTTAGTTCGTCCAGCGTTAAAGTGAATTAAAATTTGTGAATTCAAAAGAAATTGTCTGTCTTTATTTCATTCTTTTTTGTGGATCCTCACACTCAAAACACAAAAACACACATATTGTAGCCGCCCCACACCTAACGAATACAATTCTGTGTAAAGCCACAGGGGCTGGGGTCACACACACACACACACACACACACACACACACACACACACACACACGAGCAACTGGAAGCTGCAGAGTCAGCAGGAAACAATGAACCTGTCCTGAGAGTTTTAGGGCTTCAACTAACTTTATTTTCATTGTCAATTAATCTGAATCATTTCCCGATTAATCGATTAGTTGTTTGGTCTATAACATGTCCGTGTTTCCCAAAAGCCCAAGATCACATCCTCAAATGTCTTGTTTTGTCCACAACTCAAACATATTCCGTTTGTTGTCAGGAAGGAGAGAAGAAACTAGAAAATATTCACATTTAAGCAGCTGGAATCTGAATTTTTACAGTTTTTCCATAAAAACGGACGCAAACAGATGAATCAATTATCAAAATAGTTGGTGATTAATTCAATAGTTGACAACACATCGATTAATTGCTGCAGCTATTCACTTGCTTCATTGTTTAAAAAAATAGCCCTAATGAGCAGTGGATATATATATATATATATATATATATATATATATATATATATATATATATATATATATATATATATATATATGTATATATATAATTCCAAAGGCCAAGGGAACTTTATCAGGCCAAGACAATTGGTGTCCTTAAAAGCTGTGTTTTTCCTATTTTATTTTAAATAAATATAATAGGAACAATTTCCAAAAGATGTTTATTTTTAATTCCTCTTCAGCATGGGTGTGTAAAGTTATGCAAGCCACTGCACACAGTGTATCATTTCTAGGGGTGTGAAAATAAACTGCATAGATGCATCCCAATGCGGACCAGGATGATACTGCATGGACGCCGTGACAGACCATAATCAGGTGCTGCCTACTGAAGTTGCTTGTGGATTTTCTCACTCGCAGCTTGTTTTATTTCTGCCTTTTGAATGTTGTCTGTTGCGTTCAGTACTGCGCTACATTCAGGAAGTGTCTTCTTTAAGACTAAGCACAGTGAAAAGGGGAGTTTGTATATATATCTGACTGCTTGAATGTTTTCAATGAAAATCATGCATAACAATGTATAATACTATTGAGGAGGTGACGCATCCTGTTATCAAATTGATTTGAATTGACAGGATAATCCTAGTTGGATTTTATCGTGAGACCAGTGAATATTTACACACCTAATAAATTCATTGGTTGGACAAAGCAGTCTAATTCTGGTATATTTTCAGAAAAGAAAGACTATTAAAAAGAATAAGGCTGGAGATATTCTATATTTTTGTTTTGTTATTTTCAGCAAATCACAGGAAAAGAATCTCGAAATACTTTCCGACTACACTGCCCTGTCTGTGGCTACCAAGCTTATTTGTTCCTAAAGACGCACATTTAAAAAAAAAAAAAAGAAGAAATGGGTCACAAATGCATTTAACAGCTGGACAGTGTAGTATTTAGCAAAGGTTACTGAAACAGAAGGAAAGGGAGTGCATTTCAAGAGGGACTATTTACAGCTGCAGATTTGGTGCGTCAGAGTGTGTTTACAGCGGCGGAGCAGTGTGAGATCGATTTAAAATAAACTACAGTCCATAGCATAAAGGACCAGGATCCACATCGCAACTGTGTGGCTCATTGATGCGTTTCTGGACAACAACGGAGCTTTAAAGCACAGAGGAATGAATTCAGGCTTTGGATGCACACAATAGTATTATGTGTGGTTTTGGTCCCTTTCATTGAATTTGTGGACATTTGAAAAAAATAGATTGTCAAGGTTGAAAGGTGTAAAGTTTGTCCTCTTGGACGGCTCTGAGTAGGCTGGCACGATTCGGGGAAAAATATGAATCACGTTTTTTTAGCTAAAAATTGACGTCACGATTCTGACACTATTTTTTCCCCTCACGAAGCGTAGTATTTATTGCACACATGAACCATGACAAAACTAAACAAATTGGCAGTACCAAACATGGATTTTATGTATTACATATAGATTTTCGGCACCTGTAGCACATTGCACATCACCACAAGCCTGTAAACAGAGGCTTCAATGAAGAGAAGGGGGAGCTTTGCAACGCTTTAAAACCTATTTCATACAGTCTGTTTAACACTCAGGAGAAAGTAGCAGCTTTGGGATGCATCCGGCTCGTCAAATTAAATAAGAATCAAAGTCGTAAATTAAAAAGAAAAGGAAAACAATTAAAAATACTAAATTATCAAAGTTTACTAAAAATATAAATCATGAACAGGGCGAATAGAGATTGCGATTAATCGTGCAGGCCTAGCTCTGAGTCCATGTTGGTCTTCATGCCTTTATTTGCAACGCGATAGGCCCCTATTCTTTAAACTAAAACAAATCTACGGCTTCAAGCAGCAAAAAAAAACAATATGAAGCAGAGGAAGTTTTTGGTTTCCAGGGCAAAGTCTGTGATGAGTGAAGAATTAGCAGAAAAAAGAAAATCCTGCAACAACTGTCTCATCGCGGCTTTGGTTTCCACCGTTTTGTCAACATTCAGTCATTAATGAACACAGCTATTAGTACTGAGATGCCTGCAGAGTATGGGGGATAACCTTTAAGGCTCAACATTAACTAACACTGGACTAATCTAACAACAGAACTAATGTCCTTTTCTTGTCAAGCGTGTCATAGTACAACTCATTCTCATTAACATATGTCACCTGCCGGTTAGTCACTTGACATACAGTGAGGAAAATGAGTCTTTGAACACCCTGCTGTTTTGCAAGTTCTCCAACTTGGACGGGTCTGAAATTGTCATTGTAGGTGCATGTCCACTGTGAGAGACAAAATCTAAAAAAAGAAATCCAGAAATCACGATGTTTGATTTTATAACTATTTATTTGTATGATACAGCTGCAAATAAGTACTTGAACACCTGAGAAAATCAATGTTAATATTTGGTACAGTAGCCTTTGTTTGCAATTACAGAGGTCAAACGTTTCCTGTAGTTTTTCACCAGGTTTGCACACACTCTAGAAGGGATTTTGGCCCACTCCTCCACACAGATCTTCTTTAGATCAGTCAGGTTTCTGGGCTGTCGCTGAGAAACACAGAGTTTGAGCTTCTTCCAAATATTCTCTGTTGGGGTCTGGAGACTGGCAAGGCCACGCCAGAACCTTGATATGCTTCTTACAGAGCCCCTCCTTGGTGATCCTGGCTGTGTGCTTCGGGTCATTGTCATGTTGGAAGACCCCGCCTCGACCCATCTTCAATGCTCTAACTGAGGGAAGGAGGTTGTTCCCCAAAGTCTCGCAAGACATGGCCCCGGTCATCCTCTCCTTAATACAGTGCAGTTGCCCTGTCTCATGTGCAGAAAAACACCCCCAAAGCATGATGCTACCACCCCCATGCTTCACAGTAGGGATGGTGTTCTTGGGATGGTACTCATCATTCTTCTTCCTCCAAACACAGTTAGTGGAATTATGACCAAAAAGTTCTATTTTGGTCTCATCTGACCACATGACTTTCTCCCATGACTCCTCTGGATCATCCAAATGGTCATTGGCAAACTTAAGACGGGCCCAGACATGTGCTGGTTTATGCAGGGGAACCCTCCGTGCCATGCATGATTTCAAACCATGACGTCTTAGTGTATTACCAACAGTAACCTTGGAAGCGGTGGTCCCAGCTCTTTTCAGGTCATTGACCAGCTCCTCCCGTGTAGTTCTGGGCTGATTTCTCACCTTTCTTAGGATCATTGAGACCCCACGAGGTGAGATCTTGCATGGAGCCCCAGTCCGAGGGAGATTGACAGTCATGTTTAGCTTCTTCAATTTTTTAATGATTGCTCCAACCGTAGACCTTTTTTCACCAAGCTGCTTGGACATTTCCCCGTAGCCCTTTCCAACTTTGTGGAGGTTTACAATTTTGTCTGAAAAAGTGAGCTCTATGCACATGCAAAAGTTAAGTTAAAGCACCGAATTGACTATTAAATAAAATAAAAAAGAAGATCATAGTTTGCATTAAAACACTGCTAAGGAATACACATTTCTTTTTGTATTTCAAACCATAAACCTTCTACTGTTCAAACGGGACTTCCTGCATCAGGTTTCATGTGTTTCCGGTAGCATTAACAACACGCGCACACTAATGCAACCAACTTATCAGACCACAACACATACAATATATTTGGCTCCAGACGTGTCTGTCTGTGGCTGATCGGTTCAAACTGTTCGGTACTAATTGTTTTTTCTTTTGAACGACTTTAAAAACACAACCATGACAGACACACGGACCAGTAGCTCGTCATTTAGGAACCGCTTGGTATAGCCAGAATCAACTTGAGTAAACAAGGGAAATAAAGCAGCTCATCTGACAAGGTACTTTAGGACAATCATATCTCTCACACACACACACACACACACACACACACACACACACACACACACACACACACACACACACACACACACACACACACACACACACACACACACACACACACACACACACACACACACACACACACACACACACACACACACACACACACACACACACACACACTAATTGCCTCTCTAAATAGTTTCAACTCTGATGAGGTGTGGCAGGGCAGAACAATCTTGGTGTTTAACCTGCCACTAAGGGTCAAGCATTTTGTCTGTGTGTGTGTGTGTGTGTGTGTGTGTCTGTGTGTTGGACTAAACAATGGAGCCTAAGTGTTGGTGATGAGCTAGAAGGGTCGAGGTCTTCCAGCAGAAGCGTTTTTCACTCAGCTTGCCTTCTCCGACTGAAGACAATCAGCTCACCCTGTGACTCGCTGGGATAATTATACCTGCTGAGAGACACTGATGTCTCCGCATACTTCTCCCTCAGAAAAATATCCTGTCTGCCTGCCTCCCTGCTGCATGCTGCAGGAGGCCAACGAGGCCTAAACTGAGCTGACAAAGCTCCAAGAAGAGTTTAAGAGAAAGGAAAAGAAATCCACTGAAGCTTCTTGAAATGGATACGCTGTTCATTTCATTGCAACACCTGATATTTTTATTATCCCGCCAACAGAAACTTGTCAGCTAGGTCTTTTTTTTTCAGCATGAATCATTCCACTCTGAGAGTTTATGTTTAGCCGTCCAAGTTAACCTTGGAATGACTCGTTTCATGATCAGCAAAGGCTTTAAGACCACTTTGGAGCGCCTTGTCTTTTGAATGTTTTGCATTGTGTATAAAACTGAATAGGGCTTGGCTTTAGGGAGTGAGAGAAGGAGGGCGGTGGGCTGGGTCGACTACGTGGCCACAGGAACCAAATATTGCTTCATTTATACAGTTATGCAATCAAAGAAAACCAGTGATGGAAACAAATACTTCCCAAGAGGCTGTCTCGGGTGGAATTTACTGGAAATTGTGGATGACAATGCAGCTTCCTGTGTTTATATAGTAAAAGAAAACATTTTAAAAGTACTCCTACCAAAGACGGGTGCTATGGAAATTAAAAAATAAACTTTGACAAGGCCAACTCGTAACTGTCAATTCTGCTGAGTTCTCATTTAAAGTAATCAGGCTCAAACTGAGTAAAGGACAATATTATGCAAGATAAAGCTGATAAGTGGCCAATAACTCACTCTGAATGGTAATTCTATTCAAATCTGACAATTCTGCTGCAAGCTAACTGGACTGAAAATTGTGTTACATGTACTAAGGAGGTCTCTATGGATGTTCCAGGACATTACAATATCAAGCTGTTGCCTGGCCTCCTCCAAACCTATAAACACGGAGATGCACATTTTCCTTTTAATGGTCCAAAGCCATCAGTTTAAAAACCAACAAAGAAATATTATGCAAAATAATACAACTTCATTTGAATGGAAATTGTCTTATCCACAAAATCTATTTCCTCAACGTGATGACATTTGTTCCAGTAATAATATCTCTGGGTCTGTCTGGACGCCTTCTCGTGGCCGTTATTGAAATGCATATCTCATCTCGAAATGTGCATTACGGGAATATCACAGTAGAATTGTTTGGTAACAGTGTGAACAAATCTTCATCAGCAAGTTTTCAAATAAACTGACTACACGCAGCCTTTAGCGCTGGAGCAGATAACTAGCCTGGATGCCAGCCGAACTTAGCCCCGCCCACAACATTTGAGGTCGGGACGTTTGGTCTTGACTTGATCCGTTGTGGAGCTACTATACCCGAACCAGAGCTGTTTGGACCAATCAAATTGTCAGGGCGGGCTTTATAAGATGATGGACAGATGATCAACAGTAACGCAATCAACCACGTCACCAAAGAGCGCTTGGGTTGAAATGTATAATAAAATATTGTATCGTTGTCCAAAGAATCCGTGTAATATCGTATCTTCATTAAACTTGTGATTTACAGCCCTAGTTATACAATATTGTGTGGAAATATTCTGTTACGTAAGTCTTGTATTAAACATTTAATCTATGTAATAGTACAAAAAGTATTTGCATCAAAATACTGACAGACTGCCTGAACTGAAGGCAGTCAGTGATGCGTTCACTTACTGTTATACAGTACCTACTAGAAGTACCTCAGATGTGTTCACATGCTATGAATGTATCATTGTGACTCTGTCAGTGACTACAAACCTTCGAGCTGAACAAAGTGATCAGCTCGAAGTGATTTCCACCTCTGTGTCAGAATGCTTTCTCCCCACCGCCCCCGCTCGCCCATTACACTCCGACACACAGCCACTCTGCTCTGCAGCTTTGCGGTAAGCACCTCTGGTTTTCATTCAGTACCACCCGTCCCCTTCTCCTTCCACCTCATCCCTAAATCTCCTAATTCAACTCATTATTCGCTCAATTGGTGGGCTTTAACCCCTCCTGCCTTGGGTCCTATAGAGCTGGTAGTCATTAGCAGAAAGGATTTGTGACGGAGTGGAGCAAGGGGGTAACGGGCGCACACACACACACACACACACACACACACACACACACACACACACACACACACACACACACACACACACACACACACACACACACACACACACACAGAGTCATAAAGCGCCTGAAGAGCCTGCAGGGTGTCGCTGCAGTTAAACCCATATCAGCCTCCCAGTGTTAAACAGTGGGTCCGTGAGTAGTTGGATGCGAGTCAGGTCTGCTTGGTTAGACGCGGCGAGACCACCCAGAGGCCTGTGGTTCTCGGAGATGCTGGAATCTAAGCATCCGCCTGGGTGATGACTTCTGGGAAGTCTCAGGGGGGATGTTACTTTGACCTCACTTTTTTTTTTAATTTTGAAAACAAATGAAGCTTAGCACTTCTGTCCACTGACAACAAAAATCCGCAACAGTCACGGATCCTCTTCATCTACTGTAGGTCACGATGCACAGCCTGCAGCGGAGACAAGACGGCAGAACGGGAGCAAGTCTTACAAAATAATCGTAAACGGGAGTCGATAACTAGCAGAAACAAAGCTCCTCGAGCAGAAACGGATCAAGACAGGAGTCCTTTGAATGGCAAATTGAGTTTAAAAGCACTTCCACATGGTTCTCTCCCCAAGACTAAAGTCATTTGCATGTACTGTCGATGGGAGCTGAGTTGCAAACAGAGTACGTCCAGTCTCAGATAGCACTTAAAGCATTAAAATCTTTGAAATATCCCTTTTACACCAGATTAGAACGGATAAAGTTCAGTGGGTTTATTTCTGTATGGACAGGGGCGCCGGACTGGGGAGGGGGAAAGGGACTGAGTACCAAGGGCCCCCATGTGAGAAGGCCCCAGGAAAGTTGCTAGAATGAGTAGCTGTGGATGTGGGGAGGGGCCCATAGAAAATGCCTTTCTACAGGGCCCAGAATGTTTTGCTACGCCCCTGTGTATGGAGCCCTGTTATAAGTTTACCTTGGATAGGACTACGCTGATATCACATTGAGAGGCTTTTGCAACTTTTGAATCCAGGTGATCCCCAAGGAGTAAAGTCAACACGTAACATCTCACTGTCATTTAGTTGTAAAATGGAAAATGATAATTTATGTTTGTGTTGTTCTCCCCCATATTTTGTTTGCTTTTGTTGTTGTTCCTTGTCTAGCCTGATAGTTTATACGGTCTACCTTTGTCTGAGTTAAGTTGCTCCATACCATTAGGTGTAACACCAGGTGTGTAACCTGTTTAAAATTGAAACATAAAATAAATTGACTGAATGAGATCAATCCACAGGGAATGTAACAGTAACTGGTGCAACAAGTCCTCCAAATGAAACAACAAAGTCGCTGCCCTCCCGAACAACACATGTAAGTGTTTTCTGATCCGACCGCCCGAGTCAGGACGGCATCATTTTCTCACAAATCACTGTTGCACAAATAAAACCAGTTTCAGATCTGACACTGTTATGGTTACAGTCTATTATCGATGGATCAAATGACTACAGTAGTGGTTAGGTAAAATAGTGGGTTGCTTGGAGTGATGAACCCACAGTGACTCTGCAGTTTTCCTCAGTACTACGGAGCTTTATAGCATCTTTAAGCTGATTGTTTTGGTTTTCCGGCCTTGCACCGCTCTCACACTACTACTACTAGAACATACCGGAGCATTTAGCAGCTAAAGAGTCAGAGATTTCCCTCAGGAAGTGGGGACCCAAACACAACAAAAAGCAGATTGAATATTGGATGGACATTGACCGGGTGACCATACACACAACTCTAAATGTGTTGTTCTGTACGTTTAAATAGGCAACTGTTTGCTAAAGTTCATCATATCCACTTAAAAGATGGTGATGTGGCATTGTTTTATTTATTTAAAAAAATCAGTAATGGCAGGTTTATGGTTTGTTAAGGAAGAAAAAAAAAAAGACTGTTAGGTGTGGCCTGTAGTGTTGTGGCTGCACTCGGTATTGCAACATCAAGCAGCATCTAGTGACGCACACCGGCCCAAAAAGCTCCTCTTTTTATTTTACAGTACACAATCACGGGATTTTTACTCCTTTGTACTTTGTTAGCCTGGTCCTACCAGACTCTCGTAATGAAAATGAGCGGATGTACAGTACGTAGGTATGCTATATGACAAAAATCAAACAATGTCCTCATCTGCAGCCCGGCACTGTAAAGACATGTCTTAAGCATATATCAGCATGTATCAGCTTGGACATAAAGTGGCATGTTTGGCAAGCGTGTGCTTCCTCTATCAAATTGTCAGATTTTGGTCAAGTCTTTTGCCTCTGTTTCTGTCTGTGTGTGTGTGTGTGTGTGTGTGTGTGAGGGAGAGATTGACAGGTGTCTCCATGCCCATGGCCCCTCCGACAGCTGTGAGGACACCACTGCAGGGCATTAGGCCTGATAGATGGATGATTAGAGAACATTAGAGGTGAATGGGGAGCACAGCTGTTGCTGCTAACTATTATTACCCACAATGCAGTGTCAGAGGGGAAGCTCCCTGCGGAGTGGGCTCACACACCTGTGGCCTCCCGCTGTGTTGATACACTAAGAGAGTCTGTGTGGGTCGGGAACATACGTATTACGTACGTACGTATTACCTGATGTTATTGTCATTTTTGACTTTCTTTTTCTTTTCGATTTTCTGTCGCTTTTCTTTTGCTTTTGGCGTTTATATTGCTTCCTTCAACTTCTGTGTTGCTTGTTGTGTCGCTTTTCAAAGTTTTTTTCATTACTTTCATGTATTTTTTTTAATTTCTGTATTTATTTATATTTACGTTTAAGTCATATTTTTTAACCTTTTTTGTTGCTTTTTGCTACAGACTGTGTGACACATTCACATTTACATTGTGAAACGTTTTGTCAGAGTTCACCACAAGTAACCCAATAACGTCCCGGTGCAGACGGGCAGATGTGAGAAGAGTAAAGGAGCGAGCCATGAGCTTTCACGGAGCGGTGTCCCATGGGAAGTTTGCCATGGAGCCGCAGAGTGGCGGGGCAGCTGGCGGGCTCGTGGCATGGCGGCGCTGTACGTCAACGCTAATGCATCGAAGACACAGAAGGCAGCGCTGGTAGTCACTCGAGGGGCAACATGAAAACTAACAGTAAACAACAGCAGACATTCAATTAGCCAAATGTTATGGCAAGATTAACAAAGCCTTTCATCGGATCCTCTGCGAACATGGTTCTGACATTTCAAGTTGATCAGAATACTTTCAGATGTTGCTTTGGGAGACAGAGCGACTGGAAACCGCAGTTGTGTTTGTTTGATTGGACACGTGTGTCTGAGAGAGTGGATTCATTTGGTCTGAAGCACAGAACTGCAGAACAACTCAAACACGGGAGGTTTCATCTGCAAAATGTCGAATGCTGTAGGCATTAAAAATGGCGTGGGTTGCATTGGGTCAGATTTGTCTCATCCAATCTGGGTCTTTGTCAGGCGAGATTTTCAATATGAGATGGCAAACAGCTGCTGTGATTAAAAATAAATCGCACTCAGCATTTCTCTAAACCCTGGAATAACTAATCTGGACTGGGACATGAAATATACATGAGGGCAAATGTAATGATTTCATCCATCAAAGGATTTACTCAAACACTTTAAACCAAAGTCTTGGACACACACACAAAGAGAGAGAGAGAGAGAGAGAGAGAGAGAGATGCTCCCAAAGCATGGGTATAGATAATATTAGTTTAAGGAGTCACCTGGGGAGGAAGTCTCTGAGTTTGTTCGGTTTGTTTGTGGTCGTTGGGTCTCTACCAGCGTCAATAAACCTATTCTAGTAAATTAGTTCTCACATTTTCTGTTTGGCCAAACTACGTGTATTCATTTTTAAAGCAAAAGTGATTCATCATGGTTTTGGTTGAAAGAGGAACATCGGAGAGTGGTTAATTAACAGGGTTTGGAGCACCGTGTTCTGCTAATGAGGATGATTTACTTCAAGTGAATTAAAATTCACCATTAAAAGGTAATAACAGCTGTACCACTGGTCTAATTTTCATTGAAAAATGCATCTTTTT
Organism: Etheostoma cragini; assembly: GCF_013103735.1. Taxonomy (NCBI): domain Eukaryota; kingdom Metazoa; phylum Chordata; class Actinopteri; order Perciformes; family Percidae; genus Etheostoma; species Etheostoma cragini. The sequence goes on from NC_048417.1 coordinate 4,611,449, forward strand.
GCTGAATGATCTTGGTGAGACTGCGTCGTCCGTGGAATGTGTCACGCAGCCGTGAACAGATGTGTTTGATCGGTTCAGACAGAGGACCATCAGGGGCCATTAGATCAGGGGACAGCTCAGTCTCCCTGAGGCTGTGATGGTGGGCGCGGTGCAGGTCCGACGCTCTGGGTGAGCAGAGGACGCCAGGTGTGTGTAGGACAGAGCCGCCCGCGGCCGCCCCTGGGTGCCGGCCCCCACTGTGCCCAGCACCGATGCTCCCTGACAGGGAAACTGGAACAACTGCCGGACTGAGGTAGTCATGAAAATAGAAAAGAAGAACTGATGAGCAGTATTCTGTATACAGACCGCCGGAAGATCCTTCAGATATCCCTCATTTTTGGCCGGATGTCCGTTACCTTTCTCTTTCTTTGTGTTGGCATTCTTAAAACAATTGTGTATGCATTTATTTATTTATTTTAAGATTATTTTCCTTTATTCAACACTGACAGTGGATAGACAGGAAATGGGGAAAGAAAGAGAAGGGATGACATGCAGCTAGGGTTCGAATCCAACCTGTAGCACGCAGGGTGGATTAAAACCCGGGCCGCTGTAAAGGGCTCAGCCTACATGGAGCGCACGCTCTTACTGGGTGAGCTAGAGGGCGCCCTAACTCGGTGGATTTCTGAGGACTATGGTTAACTTCTCCTCAGCAGAGATCTGCAGGGTAAATCCAGACAGCTAGCTAGACTATCTGTCCAATCGGAGTTTTCTGTGACTAAAGCAGGTTTTGAACGTACTCATGTTCCAACAAAACAAGTTCCTTCCCAAGGCTATTTTGCAGAGGCGCCGTTGCTTTGTCCAACCCTTAGTGCAACCCAAGAAGATTTTGATTGGCTAAAAGAAATGAGCCTACAAGCCCTTTTTTCGCCCATCCCTTAATGTTGCATGGACTAGCCAGACCCTCCGCCGCGATGCTGTTAAGGAAAAAATGGCAGTGTGAGACTACGGGGCCTATTTTAATGGTCTAAGCGTGTACTTATCCACTTTTTCTAGTTTAACGGGTGAAAAAAGTGTCTGTGCGCAAGGGGCATGGTTCAAAAGGGTTGTACTTCGTGTCCTCATTAATTTGGCCGTAATAGTATGGTGATATAATCTACTCACATGCTTTAACTTCACACACAAGCAGATCTTATCATATCACTATTTTACATTGTAATCTTTTGTATTTTTGATCTTTTGAATGTTTGTGCTGCTGCTGCTGTGTGTGACACAAGCCTAGGCACATTTTACTAATGCACTGTTAAAATAACAATGAAATGCTGTGTTACTGACTGAAGACCAGGTTAGGGTTAGGGTCACTTTCCGCTGCCTAGATAGCAACATGCCAAGATTGCACCTTAATACACGTGCCCGTAAGACCAGCACGCCCATGGGCGCACAGATGGGTGAAAGTGCATTTGCTATTTAAACGACGTGGGGGCTGGACAGGAAACTGACAACTGCGTTGGTCTCACACTAGCAAAGACACTTGTGTTGGGCTTTTGGCTGCGCTGGGTGCAAGATAGGGCCCAAGACATTTTCAGGATCCTGGGAAGCTCCCGAGTCATCCTCATATCACGAAGCTGTCTATAATTTCACGTCTTTACATTAAGTGGCCAAAATTTGCCGGGCCGCAGCGTGGTGTCAGTCAGTAACTTCTCCTTTCAGCATTTGCGATCGTTGGTGTTGAATTCTCAATTAGGCATTAACTGCATCAGTAGCCTATTGAGCGGCATGTCCTGGTTGAACGGACATCTGTCACTTATTCTCTCCGTCTGTTTATCTTAATATTCCCAAACAATCATTCTGTAAAATTGGCAGAACTTCAGTGTCCTTCCACCTCTGGTTTCGTGCTATTCATTCAGAACAAAGATAAACAAGAATCATTCAAATATTTACCACTGTGAAAATAAGTAATGAGCACAGTGTGTGAACTAATGGGTCTGTGTGTGTGTGTGTTTGTGTGTGTGTGTGTGTGTGTGTGTGTGTGTGTAAAAACCAAAAATCAGCTTCTACAGTGCGTTGCACGCATTTTCCACCCCAAGAAATCATTCAGATCTAATCACATACTTCATAGAAGCAACACACGCACAAATTAACATGAGCACACAGTGTATTCGATATTTATCACCACAAGCTGTCACATAAGGGGCTTATTCCGTTGAAATAGCCAAACAGCTGACAGAGCAACACAGCAACACACACACACACACACACACACACACACACACACACACACACACACAGACACAGACACAGACACAGACACACACACACACACACACACACACAGGTGTGGTGAAATAGAAAAGAAAGAGATACAAGCAAAGTGGACAGAAATGTGCCCTGATCAAAGACTTATTATAGTCCTCTCTTGAGCAACTCTCTGAACTAAACTCAGTCCTCTGAAACTGGACCATAAAGTGGACCGACAGAAAAGGGACGGAGTTATTTTAGTCTTCATGTTGTCAATTTATTTAAAAGAGGACGTCAATGTCTTTCTGGTGCACCTGAGCTCTGATGGGGCCTCAGGGCTAAAAAACTGAGAATGACAAAAGGCAAATATATCCTGAAACGTGTTGGGCTCACAACGCACAGGTAAAAGAACCGCAACGTGTTCATATATGTGCAAAAATGCTAACTAATAGGTCTGATTTCTTTTGGAGAACTGAACTGTACCAAAGTATTATAAACAAGTAGTACAAACTACTAAATTTTGATTTGATGATGTCGCTAGATGAAAGGTTTACCAAACTAATCACAATTAATCCGGAGGGGGACATGAATGTCTGAGATCCATATGGTGGTATTTCCCCCAATAGTTTTCAATGAATGCCAAAGAAAAGCAAAACTCAGGGGATCACAAGTTTTTAGGAAACATTGTCTAGGAAGTGTTGGTAACATTTTAATCTAATCTTTTGAGCAGATGTTGAGATATTTCACTGATAAGTGAAGACTTTGACCTGCGGGTGGGGCTAGATGAAATGTTTCTTAAAGTCCTTAGAATTTATTCTTTAGGGAGTTTGAATATCCGTAGCAAATTTCATGGGAATCCATCCAAATATTTTCCACATATTGCAACCTAAACCACAAAAAAATCAACCTCATTGTTGCACCAGAAGAAAAGGTAGAGGATGAGCAATATCAGTGGGATTTATCCTCTCGGGAACATGAATGTCTGGACAACAGGTCACAGCTCTCCTTCCAATAGATGTTGAGATATTTCAGTAAGCACCAACCAACACTGCCTTCCAAAAAGAAAATCAAGAAATCTGCAATCTGTATTCAGTCACAAGTGTACTGTAAAGCCAATTTCTTTTTCTTCACTGTGCGTCCAACGCAGAAGTTTTGGTTTTGTGTACGTGTTCTCCTTCAGGTCTCACCTCCCTATAAGAAAGGTGTATTAGCTCACCTGCTCAGCAACAATACCATCCATTTCCACTGTCACGCTTCATTGGGCAAGCGCGCACACACACACGGGCAAGTGATTGGGTGGTGACAGCGGCGATATGACTGCACCCGTCTGCCAGGTAACGATGCTTGTCTGTCGATGCCAGTGTGGATAACATTCACAGCTCCTCTCAGAAGTCTCACACACACACACACACACACACACACACACACACACACACACACACACACACACACACACACACACACACACACACACACACACACACACACACACACACACACACACACACACACACACACACACACACACACACACACACACACACACACAAAATGTTTGTGTGTTGTCCAATGTTAACCTGTAGTTATTGTACTGGGATGATTACAGACCCAGGAATAAACCAAACAGGGAAAACCAGCGAGAAGCTCCCAACTTCTGCTTATTTGAAACAATGCCCCCTTTTTCCCTTTATTTTTTAACTCTTTAGCAGCATGTGAGTGAGTCATTGTGTCACACAGCGGCCTTGTTTGAGTCGGGCGCCCCACCGGAGATCTGGAAACGACTGCCGACTAGAAGGCCAGATGATATCATGGCGCTGGAGTGACGTGTTGTGATCGGTGACTGCTGGATCGCCGCCACATGTGACACTGGATATGAGCTGAGGGTGAACGGGTGAAATAAATGAGCAGTGACAAAAAGAAAAAGAGAACTGATGTGTTTTATATATATATGTGTATTATTTGCCAAATTTATTCTGGGCTCATTATGTGCCAACACACTGCCATCGTCAGCATTGGTGGAAAGTATCGTTACGCAAAGGACCATTTTGTTGTACTTTACATAAGTATTTCTATTTTCTAATAAGTCAACTTTCTACTCCTGCTTTACTAAATACACAAATATTGCACTTTTACTCTCACTACTAATAGGGCTGCACCGTATGTTGTTCTTTGTATCATCAGCGCGATATAAACTGGTGCATAAACACATTACAAAAGGCTGCTACATATTGCCAAAGACAGAAAACTGCACTTTAACATGCAACTTTCATCACTGGTGCGTTTCATGTTCATTTTTTTCAATGAAAGAATGTTGGAAATGATTTCCTTTCATTTGTTTTAAATTCAACAAGCAATTTGTTGTATTTGAGCAGAATACAGAAAGCAGCAGAACTGAGTACACTTCAACATCTATTTATTTATTGCAAGTAATATTGTTAGCGGGATTTTCAACGTTATCGCATATTTTCCTTATATCATCCTAACTACTAGTAACATTAAAACGTTGATTATTTTTATGAAATGCAATGCATTGTCACGTTGCATTTTTTCGTTTTATGCATTGTTACAAGTTCCAGTAAAGTCTCCTTAAAAGTGATTCATTTAATAATAATTAAACATACTACGATACATATTTCCCAGAAAAAAAGCTAAAGTTAAAGAAATGGCTAAAAGATTACTATGAATTTGTGGATTGGACTTTGTCGTTTCTTCTTTCCTAACCCATAACTTTTCTCAGAGCCCTCCAGATGTATTATGTGACTATTTGTACTACTGTACCGATAGTACCTACTGTACTGTACAAAAAGTAGTAGTAGGGAAGTACAGTACAACACCTCATCTAATAACAACTCATATTATAATATTCAACAATTTAGTAACACTCCCAGGAACTTTTTTTTTTTTAATTACATACTTTTACTTTTGAGTACCTTTTGCTGATACTTCTGTACTTTTTATGGATCGAATGATACGGGTTTTCAAGGCCGATACTGATTATTAGTAGCTAATGAAACCGATATTTGGAACTTTTCATTGAAAATGAAAATGAAGTCAAAATTAAGATTTTTGGTTCCACCACAAAACCTTGTTTAAATACTTTTATTATTATTTAGTAAATGAGAAACTTTCAACATATAACTCCGTAACAGAGAGTCAGATAGTGTTGTGGGGGGCTGGGGGACTTTGACTTGTAACAGACTGTTAAAATGATTTGTACTTCTACTTCAGTAAAATGATCTGAGGTCTTCTCCCGTCACTGCTCACCAGGTCACTGCAGGTCGGCCATTTTGGTCACTAATGGGTGAGTAAACCAATCGAGGAAGTCCTAATTACACCTCCACTCTTATTCCCTACCTTTCTCTTTTACTTGTTCTATCTCCTCGCTCCAAATTTGTTTCCTCTCCTTCCTTTCCTTTCTAGTTCCCTTTACTCCTCCCCCCTCCATCCCTCCCTTTCCTTTAACTAGGCCGTGCCAGTCAGCGGGATCAGGCCCGGGCCTCCGAGCCTCGCCTCCCAGACAACTGCAAACAATTAGGGAAATTAGTGGCTCCAGCATCACCATCAGGAGGCCTGCTTGTTTATAATTTAATCGGGGCGCATGTCAAAACAGTCAGGGCTTGAGAGAAACAAGATGCGTCGGCAAGATGAAATTCAAACTGCCAGCCAGCTCAAAATATTAGGACTGTTTGTTTAATAGCGTGCGACCAACCGGGTAAGAGCAAAATGTAGAGAGGGCAGCATGAGAGGGGAGGGAGGGAAGGAGGAGAGAGGGAGACAGAGAGAGAGAGAGGGGCAGGGAAGGAAAGTACTAATGAAGACTAGAGGAAAGAAAACAGCATGGGAAAAAAATGAAGATGTATCAATTTTGTTTTTAATCCATTCCACATTTTTGGAGTTAATGCATTTTGTATTTTTTTCGGCTTCTCTTACTCTCTTCCACCCCCCCCTCCTTCCCCACTCAGTCTTTCACTTAGCAGTGCTCTGGGAATTTCAAACGCTTGGATCTGTGCCGCCTTTCAAATTCATTATAAAAGCTTTTTGCTAACTAAATAGAGAGAGAGAGGGAGAAGAAAAAAAACTGCCACATTCATCTCTTAGCCCCTGTGCTCCCTCCCCGCTGCCCCCTGACAATATATAAATAAACTAGAGTGACCTGATTGAGATGTAAAAGGCAGGGAGTTAGCACTGGGACCCATACATTACTTCCCAACATTAACAGTAGTCTACTCAGCCAACACATGTTGGTGGGAGTATGGCCCCTGGGCAAATGGTGAGGTTAGAACTAATGCCCCCTCCTTTAACCACTCGCCTGTGCCCACACCCTTGGAAAGTATGGGCTACGGTTGGCAGCGCGATGATACTGCCACAAAACGGACATATTTCACATACACGCTCCCGGATTGTGGTATCCGCTAAAGTAAAGTTATCATATTCAGACCACTTGCCCATTTTCATTCCTGCCCAGATTCTACTTCTCCTCTGCGCTCAAAACACAGTTCCTGGCTTTACCTCAAAAAAGAAGAAGAAAAAAATCCTAACATTTGATCTGCTTTACAAGGTATTATATGGAGTAAACCATGCACCACAAGGGAAACCTAAAACTATATGTTCTGCAGTCTGGCTATCACCAGACCAAGCTCAAACATTTAAGGTTGAACATTAGTCTGGGGAGGTTGCTCTATAATTTCTACTGCACAAGAGGCGGGATCAACGGGGCAAAGTTCAAATGACTCTCTGTGCGATTGGACAGTTCTCAACCAATCAGACCAAAGATCCGGGTGACGTACTTTGCATCAACGGGTAGCTGCGCTTCGGTGTCCGCCATGTTGAATGTAAAAAAAAACAAGCTGCTTGCCGTCGCTTCACTATCATCATCGTGTAAAACCCACCAATAGCGCGGCAGGTGGAAGCCAGTTTGTGATTGGTGCCCGCAGATTTTTAACAGAGCAGGATAGAAAAATTTACAAGTTTCCAGCCTGAACTGGATCAAGCTGGAAACCTATCTAATCAGCCGCAGATCGGACTGGGCTTATCCAGTCTGCATATTTTTGCAGAGCTTTGTAATGAAATTGTCAAATCATATTTTTGTTCCTTTTTTTAAGTAGGCCTATATATATATATATATATATAGTATATATATA
>NC_048417.1:4618903-4628851 GCF_013103735.1 Etheostoma cragini
ATGGGACTGATAAATGTAGGGTTGTGTATTGTCTCATATCGGTTGCAAACTCCTGAATTGAATCAACATCGTGTTGTGGCACACTTTGTGATATCAGTGAATATTGTATCGTTTTCCAAAGAATCAATAGAATATTGTATTGTGATAAAACATGTGATTTAAAGCCCTAGTGATAACACCGCTGGATGCGGGAACTGTCACAAATTGCTCAAATACCAGCTTGCCTCCCGTGCATGTAGGCAATAGTAGCATTTTAAATTGCAGAAGATAAATTCCCAACAGCTGCTAGCATCGACAACAAGGTAAGAAACGGCTACGTTCCCAATTTCGTGTTATCCATGTTGAGTCAACACCTGGTGGTCAAGGCTGATGTTGTCTCTGTTCCTCATTTAGAAGAAGTTTCCCAGCTACTCCTGCCTTGGACTGACCAAAATTGGAGAAAGAGTTATCTAGCTGATGGGATCTTACCTGGCTACTGACCATGTGTGACTCCCAACAAAGATAGTATAGAAGTGAGACGTATCACTCTGCAGCTAAAACAGAGACCCAAACACACAGGGTGAAAACAGGATCTGCAGCAATGTGCAGTCCAACAAAAATATGGTGTTTTAAAAAATGAAGCCATGTAAACCTATTCTGGTACAACCTCAAAATACAATTATGAACCTGAAAATGAGCGTAATATGGGCGCTTTAAGGGCCGTCCACACCAAGAACGATATTTTGTATAAAATATTTTTCTAATTGAAGTGGATGGTGGAGTCCACACCACAACGAAATGAATGATGTCGAAGGGATCACTTAGAAACACTCACAGCCAATCAAAATCCATCTGAAATTACAACATGGCACGGCGGAGAGGGACACCGCGGTGAGATTTGTTGCACACATTGAGATCTGTGTATTTTAGCATTTTTAAACATCAGTAGCCTACTTTGAAATAATTTTTTTTTGTCTCACAGAATCCTGTGTGATTGGAGCTCGTGTTTAAGATGTCCTTATATCATAATGTCGGTATTTTATGTTGTGGTGGTCTGCACAGATCTGACACCGCCCACCTGTTCTCATCCCCAGCTCTCTGGACCTCTGTGTGCCGCTGTAGCCTGAACAAGGCAATGGTGTCAGGGGACTGCCGGTAAGACTTTTTTGGTTCATTAAATGTTACCAAATTCCCAAATATGTAGGATTTTACCATGGACATTCCTGTAATCGCACATTGTAACATCAGCTGTGATTTATTATTATCAGCTGGAGAGCGTGCAGAACATTATTGTTCACCAGTGTGGATACTCACATTGTTATAGTTATGGTGATAGTTATCGTTCTTGACGTGGACGGGCTTTTACAGTCTCCGTTATTGCCTGTCCAGACTAAAACAACCCCCAACTTGACTAACTACTAGTTCAGCAACGTTTTCAAATATCTTTGAATTAGGGGCTCAGAAATAACAGATTAATGTGGACACCAGGCGTAAATATAGCAAAAGAGATAAGTTTTAAAATGTAACGTGTTGTTGATGTTGATGTAATTTAGATCTACCCAAATCGAGCAGTCCAACCAGCGGGGAGAAGTTGGGTAAACTCAAAGCGGCATTTTTTTTTGTCCGTGGCCTGACGGGTAAATTACGTCTCCAACCTACCACTAGTGAACGTGTTGTTATTTAGAAGATATGGAAGCAGTTAACGTGCATTTAAGATGAATGAAATGTATACAATTTTAATTAAAAACTAAACAAAAGACATTGTAAGAGATAACTCGCCGCTATTATACATACTTGACGCAAGGGTTTTCTACCAGGAAATTATTGGCTCTAGAGCAAACCTATAATTTTTATTAAATTTTAATTTTAATCTGTTTATTGATCCCCTGTGGGGAAATTACAATTTACACTCTGTGTCCACACTTTGTTAGTTTTACACACAGTCCTGAACTACACACACACACACACATGCTCAGGATCTATACATGCAAATATATGTATAGTATAATAATATATATGTGATAAACAGGAGAAACTCCAAAAAGACGTCATAAAAAGCTTGTTATTCGCTCTCTATTGAAAACTGTAAACTGACGAGCGGCATTGAGCTGAGTATGGATGGAGGGCAAAGGGTGAGGCTGACGATGATGGTCTCGGTGGAGCATCATTAAGCTGATGGGAATCACAACAAGGCAGTAATTGGTGATAAGCTGATGTATGGTGAAAGTGATCCAGAGCCAGGGATCATGATAGCACAAATACAGACACATACACACAGTGACAGACAACCCGGAGAGCAGACTGCCAGGCTGGCAGACATGCAGGGTCCTGGTCAAAGAGCATTATTTAGAGTACATGACTGCATGCGGTGCGGCACCAAACGGCATTCATTACGCCAGTCTGTTAGCGCGCTAATGCCTGCTCCCCCAGCTACCTTGGCCGAGCAGTCAGACAGACACACATGCCCTGACCATCAGCCGCCAGTCCACGCAATCAGCCGCCTGTTATCAGCTCTCTAATTGGATCAGTGGCACGAATGTGATTACAGCAGGCGTATTTATTTACATAATAATTATTACCGCCCTCCCCAGAGGAGCCAGGGGAGAACGCGAGGGTCTGGGGAGAGATAAAGGGTGGGATAGAGGAGGGGGGAGGAGGGGGAGGAGATGGACAGTGAAAACAGCAGGAAGAGTGACGAGTCTTCCTGTTGAGAAAGCAGCTTCAAAAGAGACACAAAAACAACAACACCCCAGAAGGTGCATGCCCGGTTCAGAGGACGTGGTGTAGACATGAATTCACATTATCAGCTTCAAATAAAAGTATAAAAAAAGCAACAGCAAGCAAGACACATTGAAGAAGTGAGTGAAGACTCCTGGATGTTTTGCAAGGTTCTGTCTTGCTCTTGGATTTGTAATGGCGTTTATACTCCCACATTGGAAAGGTAGCTACATGTACATACTCTGAATCTGTATTATTTAAATTGAGAATTGTGACCAATAGTGAGCCTAAAAATCAATATAGAATCAAATCTTGACATTTTCTGAATCGTGCACCCCTACCTGATACAGTACTTATAACACCAGGACTAACTAGCTCTACACTGCAATACAAGTTTCTTTATTGCCATGTCACTTTTTGCCTTAAACAGCTTTAGCACAATATGTTGGTCATTGAATGCATTTAAGACCCTTGGTCAGGTTTCTTGAAACAATATAAAGTCAGGCCGGACGGCATGTTCAACCAAATCATAAAGCTAAGGTTAGCTTCGCCCTCTAAAGACGAAATTAGAGATATTTGAGAAAAGTCAAACATCATTTGGACGGAAAAACAATATTACAAAATGTATTTACTATTTTAATATTTAACCTAAGACTTTGGTAAACGTGCTTCAAGCACTAAAACAATTTGTACTTCACATCATGGGTTAAGGTGTGTTTTCAAGAATTTCAATTCAATTTCAAGAAGAATTTGAAAAAGCCAACATGAACGTTTCAGCTTTAGCGCCAAGTTATGTTTTTACACGTTGCTCTGGGACAGATTTTGGGCGCCACTATCCAGAAAGTGAACATTTTGATATGGAACATGTCAAGTTTTATACAAATACCATTAAAAGGTACATTTAAGAAGCTATATGAAATACCCTTAGACCTCAGAGGGTTAATTAGATAGCAGCAGCTCATAAATGTGGTAGTCATCATTTCAGCCGATAACATGAAAAGTTTTGGTTACGATTTGACACTATAACTAAAATTGAATGTTGAAATCAAGTACCCATTGTTTGATAAACTATTCAGAATTTAGAGTGGTCAATGTGCCCACATTATTACTATTATTAATAGTAGTAGTATAACTGCATATGTGCAGATGTCGTTTAGATGTTGCATCAACAGAAAGCCTCTCTCTGTTGGAACTGACTCTGTGGTCCGGACTTAGGCTAACCAGATTAGAATTCAGGTAAGAAAAAAAAAATGTAAGCAGGTTAGCCATTAGCAAGCTGACGGCAGGGACCAGAGTTATTGCAGTTTCCGTCTGGGGATGCAGTGTGGCGTAGCGCCTGAACTCCACTTCTTCATTCTAACATGTAAAAATGACGTCCAGACCCAGAGATGCATGGACCGATTAATTCGGTCTCATTATTTCCCAGAGTGGGAGCGGGCTTTCCGATACTCCCTCTACAAATAGGGATTTCCCATTTTGCCAATGGCTAGTGACGTGATATGTCTTTACGGTTTGCTCAAAATTAAGATACATTTTGCCCCCCTGAGAATCGTTCCCCAATCTCAATATAAATACAGCTCTCCGTTTCAATAACAGAGGCAGACAGACAGAGAGGGATGGAGGGGCTCTGGGGACACGCTTGCGTTTATGTTTGCTGCCATTGAAGTTGTCCGAAGCCTGGCTTTGCTTGCCGCTTAATGGCGCTTAATCACAGCGCTCCTAAAATAGGCCATTATATCGGCGCTGAGGTCTAGAATTACACCTAGCCCTCAGGGCCTGAACAACAGAGCTTTTGTTAATAAGCTGCCATTAATCAGATCCATTAAGGAAGCCACTGGTCCAACGGGCGGCACGGCCCTTGATAAATACCTCAAGAATAGAAAACAATTTACTCACCTAGTCTAAACCGCAGTTAGTGTGTGTGTGTGTGTGTGTGTGTGTGTGTGTGTGTGTGTGTGTGTGTGTGTGTGTGTGAGAATACAGAGTGGCTGGGTGGAACAGGAACCACACAGGCTGACTAAAGACACCCGGAGGACTGGTAGCAGAGCCACTGTGGCGTAAATATTTCTTGGTGAGTTCAAGATTGAGATTAATACCACGTACTACGGATTATTAGGGGTGGGAAAAAATAAATAGGATTCACTTATGTATTGTGATTTTTAAAACCAAATCTTTTTACCTAAAGTCTTGACTCTTGAAAGTGTTTTTACCAAATAATTCACCTAAATGGTGTCTGTAATGGTCCCACCGATACTCAGCAGGCTGTTAGTTCATTTTTAACAGCGGGACGGATGTGTTGCATTCACGTGCGACTACCAAACCGCCTTATTAACCACTCTTTTGGTTCTGTAGTTTTCACTACCCCCCTCCATTTAAAGTTTTGAGAATATTATAGATCCAAAATGAAACAGAATATAGGGGTCTACAAAAAATTTTATGAATCTTGATCGTTTTTTGCAACAAAAAAAATAGATTTTTAAAACCAATTGTTTCCCTGAATATTAACTGTTGATGCGGTGCGGCCGACGCTGACTACATCACATTCGTTTACAGCAAAACAGACTGAAAGCAGGCAATGCTGAAAATCCATGTTGTGTTCTTCTTTACAAATGAAATAAATGTCAGACTGACTGACATATGATGTTCATTCTTCTTAGAAAACAATTAATTAGTTTTTAGAAATGTCTCATGATATATTGTCTCTAGAAGTGGATTATTCAACTTTTTAGTTTTAGAGATGGTCAGATACCATCGTTTGCTTCCCGACACGATTCTGACAGCTGAACTAAACTAAACTCTTCTTCCCAATACCAGCGTTTAAGATGATATCCATACTGGTATCGTAACTTCTCTAGAAGTTATACCGTATCAGATACTATTTAATCGCAATTCTTCTAAAATTGGGTACAGACAGATGTTTGTTGGGATGTTAATGTGCTTTAGTTATTTCAATTTTCAATGTAGCAATGTGTAATGTTTGTTTCTATGACTGTTTAAATGTCCTTCTAGGGACGGGCATTGGAAATCAGTAATAGTTATAAATGCTGGGATGTTGTACATTGGAGAAGTGTTGTACAAATGTCGTAGAATCTAAAGCATCTAGAATCTAAATCGAGACTAAGGCATGTTGACCCAGCCCTACTGCTTATTACCGAGCTAAAAGAGCAAACATCTGCTGAAGACGAGACTGTTAAGACCATGTGTGAGAGTTAAGATGGTCGGCGTCGCTTAGCACACAGTGATGGACACATCGGGCGCTCGCTGTCAGCACAAAGGCTCCTCTGGGGACAAACGCTGTCCACGCTAATGGGGGTTAATCAAATATCTGGCAACCCTGCTCTCACTAATGGCCGCCGAGACCACAAGGCATTGATCTGCACTTTTTCAATACTTGTAATTAACTGACCACTAACACAACCGTTGAGTTGACAGACTAGAAGAAGCAGCTAATTGAAACGTGCGTTGCTTGTGGCAATAATACTGACGGATACACAAATACTCGCAGTTTTTACCTTCACCAACTCTTCACCAATCATTTTCTTTGTGGCTCATTTAAAGCTTTGTATATATGCACAACTCTCTCTCTACTCATTACTGCCACTCCTGTTAATCAGTTGTGTCTTTCGCATCAATCTCCCACTCCTTGCAGCCCCTACTCTTCTCTCTTCTCTTACCCTCCTCCTCCTCCTTCCTGGTCGTCTCCCCCACCCTATCCGTCTCTCTCCAGTCAGCCAGAGACAGACGCAGGGCTCTTCATAGCAGATAAAGCCGCTAATTTCATTAATTATGAACCAATATGTTGCTGTGTGTGTGTGTGTGTGTGTGGAACAATGGGGGTTGTTGATGGTCCCCTGAACTGGCATCTGGTCTACTCTGGCATCCAGGGAACACAGGAATAGAAAGAAAGAAGGGAAAGATGGCAGCAGAAGAAGAAGGAAAACATTAAAAAGAGAGATGAAAGACAAAAGTGAAAGGAAACAGCAGTACGAGAGGAAAGGATTAAGGTAATCTGGAAAAGGCCACGACATGCTAAACCTGTAGAGAAAGACAGAAGGGAGAGAAAGTGACAGTCGGGCTGGGTATCGCCAATGATCCCTGAATGGATCTTATTTCGATCACAAGGTCCGGATTTGATCACATTTCTAATTTAAGGAGGGAAATTTCAGTTACAATACCAATTGTGCCCATCTATAAAAGAGATTCTCAGAGAACCTATATTGGGTTAATTGTACAAGCAAAAAAATCAACGCTGAAATATATATATTTTTTATAATGCAGCAGGTTACCGGTGATGTTCACATTGAGGAGTCTTCTTTGCTCCCTTGTTTGGGGCGGCTGTGGCTCAGTGGTAGAGCGGTTGCCTGCCAATCGGAAGGTTGGTGGTTCGATCCCCGCCCCTGCAGTCATTGTCGAAGTGTCCTTGGGCAAGACACTGAACCCCGAGTTGCCCCCGGTGCTGCTCATCGGAGTTTTGAATGTGTGTGAGTGTTCATCTGATGAGCAGGTGGCACCTTGTACGGCAGACCCGGCCACAGTGTATGAATGTGTGTGAATGGTGAATGTTTCCTGTAGATGTAAAAGCGCTTTGCGCAGTTGTTAAGACTGGAAAAGCGCTATATAAATACAGCACATTTACATTTGTTTACCTCATTTTGTTTCTTTCGTTCTTTTTTGCTTGGTTGATTATATATTCTAGTAGTCTAAAAGTCTCTTGACTCTGTGTTGAGGATGTCTGAAACCTTGCTAAAAGGGGTTGGTGATGTAATGTAATGGATGCTGATGTTGTTGGTGATGGTCGTTAATTATCACATTGGGTCACTGTTTTAGCTACAGAGTGAGGCATACTATCTTTGTTGGGAGTTGCACCTGCGCAGTAGCTAAGTAAGATCATATCAGCTAGATAACTCTTTCTCCAGCTTTGGTCAGTACAAGACAGGATTAGCTGGGAGACTTCTTCTAGATGGGGGGCACTTGTGGAATATCTGCAGAACAGGGACAGGAAGTAGTTATTTCGGAGATTATGTTGGACTTGAACTAGTGTGTGTTGTAGCAATGTTTTGCCATTGAGAACAAGCTAGCATGGTAGCGCTTGCAAGCACACACACACACACACACACACACACACACATATATACTGTATATATACAGTATATAAACATATATATATATATATATATATATATAAACACACACACAGTATATAATATATACTGTACATTATATATTTGAGTATGATGATAATCTTCTCCTGCACTGCCATACCTTCCTCCACAGCAATGCAAAGGAGGGTCTACACAACATTCTGGAATGGGAGAAAAAAAACGTGCTCTCATTTATTGGAATTTCTTCAAACCAATAACCACGGTGCCGCTGCAAAATAGTCTCGGGAAGCCTTTGGTTTTGGTGGAACGTATACGTTCAAAAGTTGTTTTAGTCATGCAACAGAGAACTCAGATTGGACAGATAGTCTAGCTAGCTGTCTGGATTTACCCTGCAGAGATCTGAGGACCAGGTAGCCATTGTCCTTAGAAATCCACCAGAAGTTAGAACGCCAACGCAAAGAAAGAAAAAGGGCAGGAACATCTGGTCAAAAAGAGTGACATCCAGTTGAATTTACGCAGTCAACTGAACAATCCCGGAACTGTGTATCGTCAATACACACTAATGATGATATTGAACGTTAGAAGTGGCGGGTAACACGTGTCATGGAGTAGGAGCACACAACACGGGGGTTGCTGGTGTAAAAATTCCCCACGTCCAAACCAGACTTGTTGACTCTGATAACATACTTGTCAAACTTGTCTGTGAATTTAAAACCAAAGCTAGACTGACCCTTTAAATTATCCTTATCATTACAGCCCACTCCTGCCTAACCTAACCTAACCTAACCTAACCTAACCTAACCTTGCCTGTCAGACGCTCTGTGAACGCTCGTGTCTGTACCTGTGCTGTCCCTAACAGGTGTGTCCCTCACGCTACACTGCCTCCTGCCTCTTAACTCCATCTTTTTCCCCTCAAACAACACACACACACACACACACACAAACACACATCACACACACACACACACACACACACACACACACAGCAGCCTAATCAGTCGCGGTAACACACACACACAGCAGCCTAATCAGTTGTGCTCACAGAAACGCGCTCACACACACACACACACACACACACACACACCAGCCTAATCGGTCGCGCTTCACGTCCAAAAGATGGCACACAGAGTAAGCTGGATAAATAGGCGAGGCGCATGTGTCTTTGGTATTAATAGTAATTGTGTGTGTAAACTGTTTCACATCAGCCCACTCTATTGCAACAGCTGCCCTGCAAATCACCACAGGCTGTGGCAGCTGATGATTCTGTGTATTTGTGTGTGTGTGTGTGTGTGTGTGTGTGTGTGTGTATGTCACACAAAACCGCCTCGATAAGCACATCTGCGTTGTTACAAAAGTGTACGGCTTCATATGACACATGCAAGCTTTATTTGACAAAGGTGACCAAATGCTCTTCTATTGGAGGATTATTGCCGTTTCATTGGTTGATAAATAGTGGCTTGATGGTCCGGATATTGGAGGGAAGCGACAGTATTGGATGGGGTGTGTTGTGTGACTTATACACAAAAGGACGGCCCAGGTTGTTAAATTGTACTCATAAGCCAGCAGTTAAATGTTGGTTAATGATGCGCCCAGAAAACACAGGGAGACAGACAGCAGAGCAACCTTTGGACTCCGTGGAGTGTCCTCAGGATAATCCCATGTCATAAATATCACCCTATTCAGTCTGCACGTACACACATCTATGCACACTATCAAGCAGGCCTCAACAATAAGGGTTGCCCTATTTTTTGTATTATTAATAGCCCAACTTTTAGCATGAACTTTAACTCATCTATGACACTGTTGATGTGGTCATGTAATGTAAATTAAGATAAAATATAACACTTTAGTCTTTGTCATTATATGATAACCACTGATGAACCGGGTAAGTGAAAAAAGAAACCTTAATGTTGAACACACAAACACACACACTCTTTGTGGGGACCCATCATTCCCTAGCCCCTTACCCTAACCATCAAAAATAAATGCCTAAATGTAACCCTTACCCTCACATTAACCATAACCTAATCCTAAATCTTAACCCTCAAACAGCCCTTTAAACTTGTGGGGTACGGAATTTTGGTCCTAAAAAGCTGTCGGGACCGACCACACACGCACGCACACACACACACACACACACACACACACA
>NC_048417.1:4628951-4657383 GCF_013103735.1 Etheostoma cragini
ACACACACACACACACACACACACACACACACACACACACACACACGGTGTTCGTCCTGCCGTGGAGAGGTCCTGTGGTCCATAAGGGTCAGTGGTGGCTTTTGTTTTTTGCTTTGTTTGTTTGCCACTGTGCAGAAATATTTCTGTGGAATCTCGCGTGATTGCACCACAGGTCAGCGACACCCATCTATTACAGCAAAGAAGAGCCTTGTATTTAGACTGCCTCCGCGGCGGCGGCTATATTTATCAGCGCATGCCTAGCCGGGGCCAGACGCAGGCACCGGCCGATCCACTTTACTGCTGAGCTTTCCCCACACATTCCTCTACTGCCTTCACGATATACGTCTAAAACTGGCATCACGATGAACACCAATTCCACAAATTAGTGTGGGTGTCATTCACGAGGAAAGTAACATTTATTCACATTCATGTACATTTTTAAAGTACTTAACGTGAGTATTTTATGTCTACTGTTCTACATTTTAGAGGGAACATTGTACTTGTACTAGGGCTGCACAATATGAGAAAAGGATCTAATTGGGATTATTTAGACTAAATGCAATGTGATTAAAGATATTGATGATTATGCGTGTACCATTGTTCTCAGTTTCATTGACTAATGTTAAATCTTAAAAAAATTTAATGAAATTTAATGAAAGATGTTTTCTGTCTGTAGGGTAGGATTTGTAGGACAGGATATCTCTGCAGCACCACAGTACTTCATTCAGCATGATTACAATACACATATTTTGCATTTAACAAATATGGCGCCCCTCTGCAATTTGGATATTGCACTAGTCCATATTGCAATTTTAATAACATTGCGATTAATTGTGCAGTCCTAATAACACTGACTAAAAAAAAAGGTGTGCTACGACAATATAGCTTGAAATCCCACCACCTTGACCCAATAAAACAATGAGTTCTGGGCGCTTGGGTAGTTGGGCAGTTGGTAGAGCAGGCGCCCTTATATGGAGTATATAGTTTACTCCTCTATGCAGCGGCAAAACATATGTTTATAATATTATACAGTATATAAACAGAATAAAAACTGTCCATGTGTCGAAACATCATGAACACCGAGCAAGTCATCTCCCATACTCAATCCCATCTTTGGCTGGATGTAGAATCAAATAGAGTCAATATAAGACACAATCACAATCAATAAAAAATTAAAAAAACTTCACAGTTGCTGTGGACACTGGCATCTTTGTGGAAATGCGACCAAATCACTGAACACTGCCTATAAAGAATATGTTGGACACATGGATTAGAAAGAGGGAGCCGGGGAAGGCGGTTAATATTACAGGGTAGCACATATTTCTTTGAGATCCTAAAGTAATACATGTAGTTCCTAAAGCACAAAAACTACCACATCATCCAAATCAGACTGTTGTTTTCTTCTGAACACGCCCGGCTCACGGTAACCTCCCTTTCTCTTCAAAGTCGGGATGTTTACGATGATCTGCTGATTCTGGGCTAGAATCACAGGCATCATTGCTACATCTAGTTGCAAAGTGTATTTTGATTACGTCATCCACTGCGGATGTTGTGCACGGCAAGCGGTGACGTCTGGGGTGAGATGACACATATCGACCCTTGTAGGGTGAAGCGATTGTTTTCTTGTACATTTACAATCTGTAATCTTTAATTGTGAGTTTTTTTATCAGAATAGTACCCCCTTCTCCAGACTTCATATCTAAAGTATGTCCACATGTAGCTGTTGAACGAGACAGCTTTTAAATAAGTGTGAAAAACGTATAGGGAGAATACATCATCGTAGCTTTCCCCTCATCTAGATCACATATTGAAAGATGGTTGACTGATAACACTTTGGATGTTAAAGCAAAATTTGTACACATATGCTAATCCTACTTTCTGTATCTGATACTTCATCCACCACTGGGCTTTACACATAAAACTGACTTAACTGTTGGCCTTTTTGCATGTTTGTTGACAGAAGCTAAATGCTGAAAACAAAACAGTCTTCAGTAGCATGTGCCGTACGTGTGTGTCAGTTGGATAAGTTATCAAGGTGAGGTTTGATCTCATGCTAGTTGAGGGTAAAAGAGACTTTAGGGTATATTTTGGTTGCTAAAGAGCACCTGTGTTACTGCATGGCTTCAGTGCCGACCCATTATCGCCTCACACAACCCAACACACTCTTGTTTACCATGTTTGCAGGCGCTGATTCCCTAAATAATGCAGGATACGGGAAAAGTGAGGGGATGTGTGTGTGTGTGTGTGTGTGTGTGTGTGTGTGTGTGTTTGTGTGTGTGTGGATGAGTTTCTCTGCATTTACGTGAAGGTAAGTTTCTCTGCATGCGTAGATATTCACATGTACGTTCGAATGACTGCATGTGTGTGTATGATTGCATGTGTGCGTTTGTGGCAAAGTGAAGATAAAAACCGAGCAAAGATATTTCTTTTAAACGGAGACGGTCAAACGAAGGGAGGAGGCGAGAGCTGAGGAGAATCAAGCAAATCATCCTGTTCACTTAAAAACGCACTCATTATGTGCAGTCATAAATAATTTTGTACCAAAACACTAATTTTGCATTAGACTTACAGTACGCTGGTTCTTTCTGCAGCGCAGGAATATTCATACACTCGTGGGGATTTGTTTTTTCTATCCACCACACCGTGTTTTTGCCCATTTAGTGATGCTTTACTGGCACACAGAGCGCTGCGGTGAATATAGGTCATTTCCACAGTGGGCTCAACGGTGGCACTAAGGATGGCGCTGCAGGTCTCCAGGCGACAGTACCAAGGGAGTCTCCTCTGCTTGTGTGTACACACACACACACACACACACACACACAAAAGTGACTAGCACACCACATTGCTATTAATACAGCCACAGCCATTTTAATATTTAATTGCGTTGATGGACTGCATCTGTGCTGCTCTGTGATGCAAACATTATTATACATACTAAGTGGCTTAATTGTAATTAGAGCTGAAAATTTAATTAAACTCAACAATAAAAGGAGATCACCCCCCCCACACACACACACACACACACACACACACACACACACACACACCAGAGCAGACCCTGTCTTCCCCCTCTTAGAATGTTAACTCCTTCCGTGCTGCAGAGCTACTGTTGTCCAGATGCCTCGGCTCGGTCGGTTGCTTTCATTCCAGACCAGAGGGTCAAACTGATTGAGCCAGCGTTTTTAATCTGATGCTTTGAATATAGTACTTCAGGTAAAATGTTGAATAGCTAAATGTGGCTTTATGCTCTGTCCCTAAAAGAGCATGAGAAGCACTGTCAATCTTGGAACCTGGGGCAGCTCCTGCATATGACTTCTTCAAGGTAGAGACTGACATTTTGGACAACACTACTCTCATATGAGAGGTGTCAATCTTCTCATCCAACTCTTGGCAAGAAAGTGAATAAGAGTATTTCAGCAAAATGTCATACTATTCCTCTCAAACAAAGCTAAGCAGGTGCCCGGTGTCTATGAGGAGTGAGGAGATTAGAGGCTTGGAATATCAAAACTATCTAAAGTTTTAAAAGAAAAAGGAGGCAAATATTGTGTGGCAGAAATATATTTCCTATTGTGTAACATATTATGACCCCTTAGATGTATTACAGGACCCTACAGGGGTAACTAACACCCGTAGTCTTGATTGCGATACGCATCTCCACAGCTCTGCAGAGGAAGGTCTGTCCCCCCAAAAAACATTCTTTAAACCAATCACCATCGTCTTGGGCGGCGCTAAGCTCCGGACGCAGTGACAGTGGCTCTGCAAATTGGTCTCAGGGAGGAACTTGTTTTGGTGGAACATTTGAACCCGGCAAAAGAAAACGCCACATAAATTATTAATTGAAGTTAACTGTTCACACAATACAGTAACTAGTAGCTATTTAAATTATCTGGACACATGGTTAACCATGGTTACCAGTGTATCCCCGTGTGTACTGATCCACACTGTCCACAGCAGTCCCACCAATCGGTCCCAAAACGTCCCAGTTAGAGAGGAAATGCCATAAATATATTATTTGTAAATTTTTACAATCATTCCCGGATGAACCAAGCAGGCCTGCCTTGTTTTTAGCATGTAGCTTGCTAGCTCGTAGTTTGTTGATGTTTCCTGAAACCAATGGAGTTTTGCAAGGCGAGGAACATCCGGTGTAAGACCCGGAGGCGACGGATGTTACAGCGATTATCCGGTAAATGATGAATCTTCAACGATGCAGACTATCACGCCTCACATTGAGACCCACAGATCTAGAGGCACTGAACTATTTTCCAGGGATTCTCTCACTCAATACATCCCAATAACTCTTGACTTAAGACCACAATACACCACATGCACAGAGTGGATGCATGCAGCAGTGGCCGTCTGGTGGTGTGTATTATTCATCAGGAATGAAGCGAGTCGGTGTGGAGTGTTTGCGGCCTGGAGTGTAAACAGCTGTGTGTTGCTCGACATGCTTTTGCACTCTCAGCTCAGCGTTAGCCGGGTCTGTTGGTACCGATCAGATCAGAGCTGAGGTGACAGGACAGCCTGCCAAACAACAACCACCACGGGCCTGGACCTGGCCCTGACCCAACACACACACACACACACACACACACACACAAAAAATATGAAACACAGACACATAAACACACAAGCTGCAACAAATCAACAAAGCTTTACAGTAATACATAAATAAATGAACAGACCTCCCGTCTGTCTTGGTTTTTGTTTCAGGTTACACGGCTCTTCTCGAGCTACAGGCTCCAAGTCTGGAGATAATAGTCGGGTGGAGACCAGAGGGTATTTTCTTCAATAAACTCAGAACAAAGACAATTTCAGGAGGACCGGATAATGTGGCGCTCAAGTTATGCCTACGATACACTAGAAGACTCTGAAAAAGGCTCTGGGGAGTCACTCCCCGGAGTCCTTATGTTCTTTTTTCCCCAGCATGTTCCCTCGGATCAGAGAGGCTCCAAAATCATGGTAGCAGGTGTCGCCATGTTCCCGCTACACGTTCTGCAATGCCGTGTTCATCTTGCTACGCTCTGCGGTGCCCTGCTACATCCTGCTGTGCCTTGTAATGCCCACAGCGTCCTGCTATGACATAAACTACTACAAAGAACTGCTACAAACTACTATTGTTTCTATTTTTGTTATTTCCACTCTTCATTCTAACCCCAACCGGCCGTCAGACACCGCCTACCAAGAGACTGGGTCTGGGTCTGGGTCTTGGTCTGTCCGAGGTTTCTTCCTAAAAGGAAGTTTTTCCTCGCCACTGTCGCATTGTTGCTTGCTCTGGAGGAAACTACTAGAACTGCTGGGTCCTTGTAAATTCTGGAGTGTGGTCTAGACCTCCTCTATCTGTAAAGTGTCTCGAGATAACTCTTGTTATGAATTGATACTATAAATAAAATTGAACTGAATTGAATTGAATTGAAAAAAGACTTCGAAAAGACTCAACTGTGACAAAATCACACATCTGTGACAATCTGTCATAGTGTAACTCTGTTTTTAGTTACAGACTAGAAGATTTTACTACAAAAAAACTTAACATAATAGCAAACATCAACAAAAAAAGACCGACTTATTGTGGCCATATTTATTCTTTCTATCAATGTTTTTAACTTTTTCTTACTTTTTTGTCCCTTTTTTCATCACTATTTATGTTTTTTTCAATATTTGTCACTTTATTTGACCATTCCAAACTACTAACAACTTATTAACTTTAGTTTTACAGTTATTTTTGAATTTATGGTCAATAAACCTCATTTTATATACCTAATGTTGGAAAAGTGTAGGGATAATTTAGACTAAAATTAAAGGAATGTATGTTGATGGATAATCACTGGAATATGTCAACCTTTACTCAAAATTATTTCAAAAACCACTTCAATCTTTATTTCAAATGCTATTAAATTGAACAAAATACCCAAAAATTAATGAAAGTTTTTACTTGCTAAAGAGCGTTGTGTTGAATCAATCATGTTATTTTGGTAATTACAATTGGGTAGTTCAAAAGAACATTGATATAGGAAAACGGGTCAATTTGACCCAAGGACAACATGAGGGTTATGCATGTTGGCAATGCACTCCTTATGCAGCGTAGGTGTGTGTGTGTGTGTCCCATTTGCACTGCTGGTACAAACTGCAATTGAGCCAAGCAGGCAATCAGCATGGACACCATATCAAACAGTTAGGACCTCTACATGGGGACGCATCTTTACACGAAGGTCAGCTCATTAACTCTTAACAAGAGTTGCCTTTACATGAACTGGAGGTAAAGTCATGCAGAGAGCAGCGTCTACATCATATACAATAGTTCAAATACTTGAAGAGAAGAAGTGGAAAGGAGTTGGAATGACTGACAGCGGGGAGACAAAGATGAAAAAGAGGAAGTTAAATTGAGAAACAGAGTTAAGGAGGAGGGCAGTGTGGAGAGGCGATGTTTGGCAGGAAAGGTTCAAATCGATGCAGGGACTAATGTATTCAATGCCCACTCTGTTTACAGAGCAGGCAGCAGGCCTGATGATCTCCAGACGTTTGGCAACTATCGAATGAAAACCTTCCACCAACTTCTTTTCATGCTCGTCGTGTAGAGCGGTTTTTGGTCAAAAGCCTCAGCTCTGCAAACGCCATGTGAACAAATAGTTTCCTGGAACTATATTGTGTGCTATAGAGCGGGAACTACTCCAGTGTAGGGATGATCATTATTTATCATTTCACCCTTAAAATGACAATAAGAATTTTGACCAATTAACACTAGCAGTTAAACCGTTAAAAACTATATTTTTGAATTAAAAATTGAACGTTTTTTCACTGTAAAAAAAAAATAGGCTATAGAATATACTAAACTTGCTAGTGAAAACATTGCATTGCAAAACGTTTGCAACGGAAAATTAATGATTCTAAAAAAAACTGAATTGAAATGAAACGGGCTGCTTGGTGGAAGGTAGGCTTTAGACATCTCCCAGCCAGTTCTGCGGTCCACATTGGGAATCTTTGATGAAAATTTAGTAAATATAATATGGTTGGCACGGTGGCCCAATGGTTAGCACGGTGGCCCAATGGTTAGCACGGTGACCCAATGGTTAGCACGGTGACCCAATGGTTAGCACGGTGGCCCAATGGTTAGCACGGTGGCCCAATGGTTAGCACGGTGACCAAATGGTTAGCACGGTGGCCCAATGGTTAGCACGGTGACCCAATGGTTAGCACGGTGGCCCAGCGGTTAGCACGGTGGCCCAACGGTTAGCACAGTGGCCCAACGGTTAGCACGGCGGCCCAGCGGTTAGCACGGTGGCCCAGCGGTTAGCACGGTGGCCCAATGGTTAGCACGGTGGCCCAGCGGTTAGCACAGTGGCCCAATGGTTAGCACGGTGGCGCAGCGGTTAAAGGTACCAAGTTCGAAGCGTGGTCGTCCCTAGCCTTTCTGTGTGGAGTTTGCATCTTCTCCCTGTGTCTGTATGGGGGTTTCCGGTTTCCCCCACCACTAAAAACATGTTCCTCTCCTTCTCACTTAATAGGAAGTCGCTTTAGATAAAACGTAATAATTTTATGTAACCTGCCACCCCCCCCCCCCAACCCCCCTCTCCATCTCCATCCAGAGAGTTCAGGGGAAGGTTTGTTGAAATGAAAGAAACAGAGGTTTGGACCATGAAGTTTGAGTCTATGGCCCCGACCGTGGCTGTGAAACATCAGTAGCCCAACTGGGCTCCATTAAATTCATTTCAGTTTATTTAAGAAGGGGGGTAGTGCAAATGAATAATGAAATTAAATGAATAATTCAGTGAATGAAACAAACCCCTCCACCATTTAAAAATAAGCTGATTGCTGAGTATACCATATGTATGTATAGAGTGATGGGACCGTTTTATATCAGGTAGCAGCAGAGGAAACATCCCGTTCTCTCCATGCATCTCCCCCTTTGTGTTCTTCTTTTGGGACTCTACAGCTAATATGTCGTATTGCTTATATACAGGAAGAAGAGAATTGAGGAGAAGATATTATTTTGAGGGGAAAATGTGGCTAGGCATCGTGAACCTGGAAACCTCAAACTTTCGAGTATAAAGTGGTGAAAAAGAAAATACAACATTAAAACGAACATCCAATCAGAGGTGCGCCCACCAACAAAGCTCTGTAATCCAAATGGATCCAGGAAGTACTTTTCAGGATCATTAGCTAATTGAATCTAGTATTGATTCCATATCAGTAATAAGTGATATATGGGGCTCGTATTAGTTATATTAGGTTAAATAGGCAGCCATAAGGGCATGGGCAAGGAGACATTTCATATTCAATCATAAATTGATCTGCCATGTTTTATTAGAGTGGTGTGTTGCAGCGGCTGTGGATACTTATTAAAAGTACAGAGTGGTTGATGCAGTGCAGCCGGTAGTGGAGGCATTTTCCCAATAAACGGAGATACTGTATATTTGTTTATGTGAAGCATGTTTCTAAAGATGGGTAACCAAATGCTTATGTGTCTCATAAGACCCAGATAAACATTATTTAAAAAAAAATAACAGCACCTTTATTTAATCAAATATATTCAAAAATTATTTTAAAGTGCAAAAGAGAGAAAAAGTTCCAGGATCAGAAAATTAATCAGCATCTATTTTTATTAACGATTATTCGCCTTTTTGTCAAAGCAAAGATGGCAAACATTAACCTGGTTTCAGCTTCTTGAATGTGTTTTCAAGTGAACATTTTTCACTTTTGCACTGCATACTGCATCACCGGCATTTTGTTCCTGTTTCAAAATCACCATCCACTCAAAAATCTGTTTGTCTTTTCTTCTTGTTCCTACGGTTGGATGTTTGAGCTTCACTGTGCAGAAAGAAGATTGTGCAGTTGGACACAAGAAGGCTGCTTCAACATTGATCTGCTGAAAGTGGAAGGTTTCTCTGTGCTCATGTAAAATCTGATTTTAAGGGGTGAGCCTTGCATGATATCGAATATCTGAGCTAGTTTTCAAAGTCAATCTTCCAATTTGCAACTTATATGTACGTATATGTTGTATATATGTCTAGGGTTAGGTAGGTTAAACAGTTACTTGGGAAAACAATCAATCAATAATAAAAATACGAGTAACAGTACAGTAGGTGAGACCAGCTATCGGTCTTTTGAGTGATTACAATTTCACAATTGGCTCGAGTTGTTTTCGAAGAATCAGCAGAAAATTAACTGTGTGAAGGATGGCACAAAAAAATCCCATAAAAAATAAGCGCGCTGATACCCTTCTTGCAATTTCATCCAGTTTATAGTGTGTTCAAGGTTTCAGGGGCATAATAACCACGGCTGTGATTTGTGTTTTCTACGTGTTTATGACAGGTGAGTGTGATGTATTGGCAGACGATGATGTTGTTAATGACAGCGCTGTTTTACGACTGGTGTCACTTGTCAACTAGAGTGTGACCAAACCCACGCTTTGACCTTTGAAGGTGTGACACAAATGTGACTGCATGCATCACTGTGCATGTGTACATACAAGTCCATATAACCCATTTTCATAAACAGGTTTGTATGATATTGTACGAAAACTGATGCACACCCATATGTATTATATCCTGCAAAATTAGGCAACCGTGGGCTGGTCAAATGACTGGAGAGGCCGTTGCTAGTCGAGTATGGGCGACAAAAAGTGATTTTGATTTGGCTACGGAGCTCTGTTAGCTGCCAGTCATTTCAGCGGACGTAACAGTTAAATTTAGCCGACAAATATTAAGCGCCATGCGGCGGCGACAGTTAAGTTTAGGCACCAAAACGTCAAGTTAAGATGAGAAAGGATCAAGGTTTGGATTAAAGAACATGCATTTCTTGTGTAATAATCTTGTATATTCTCCGGGACACAAACTGCGCTTCCCACCTTGAAAGCCAAAACCTATGAAATTAGTCGAGTGCTGGCTGGTCACGTGACGTCGGAGAGGCTGTTGCTATTGATGTTAAAAAAGTGACTGCAACCTGAGCTGCCGGTTGTTTTAGCTAACCTTACAATTAATAATAATAATAATAATAATAATAATAATAATAATAATAATAATGTATCCTTTATTAGTCCCACAAGGGGAATATACAAGTTTCACTCTGTTGTTATTACACACATTACAAACAGGCCTGAATTACACACGTGCTCAGCGGACAGATTTCAGAGTGATGCTACATAAGCAGTGTACGTTTTTTTAAACATTTTTTTGTCACATACGGCAAACGTCTTCTCACTAACCGCCAGCTGCCTTTCCCCCAGAACATACTATAAAAATGCTATGTAGACATGACTATGCTATGTAGACTATGTAGACAGGCCAGGCTCAACACACAGCAACAAAAAGAACTGCGCCAACCTGCGCCAACAAACATAACAAACAGCGTTCCAGCCAATAACCACCAAGAAGGATTTGGGGGTGGGGGATTAGGGAGGTCAGTGCACGGATGCACAGAAGGATGGGAGAGGAGGGGGGACGGGATCAGGAGGAGGGAGGGGCGAGCTAGCCTTGTTTTGTTTGAAAATACTTTGAACGCCAACAAGAAGTAACGTCACCAAACATCGCTTAGAGCACCTTTAAGTTTAGCCGGCAAAACTTGGGCACCATGCGGCGACAACGGTTAAGTTAAGGTACAAAAACGACCAAAGGATCATGGTTTGGATTGAAACCTTCCAAACATTCCCAGGTCCCGAACCTGCGTCTACTTGGTGAAATCCTGATGAGAAATCTGCTCCCTGGCTTGAAAGCCCCTGTGTTTTATGACTCAGTCACCCCACCCTGAACTCCTCCCTACACAGTCCACGACACTCCTATACAGCCGCAGTCAATGTGCCGCATACGGCAATGAATACGTGAAATACATTCGGATTACAGCGCTTTATTTTGCGTAGCTAGATGTACAAATACGCCTGGCCCATAATGTTCAACACTGCGCCTTAATCAACATTGCTCAATGTAATTTGACCATTTGTAAGCGTTACCGGATTAGTGTGCCCAATTATCTGCCATCCTCAACGTTGATATAAACAAATGCAGTATCCATAACCTGGATTTAATAGACGTATGTTGGGTTGATGTATCACACAGCTAATTTGGTGATTACATTTTCAGTGACCAGACCTTTTCCTGTCTGCTAATTGCAGCAGGTTAAGCAGCAAGCAAGGCAATACGAATCTATCGGGTCATGTTCCAAACACAGAGGTCTGTTCTCTGTGCGTACTGGCCTCCATCAATCAATCCTCGATGATGTACATGGTGTGTGTGTGTGTGTGTGTCATTCATTCCCTGTGAACTCTCGCCTCGTCCTATTGATAGCTCTCATATGACTACCGTCTATAAAGCAGGATATCCATTAAAATGAAATACATGTTCAGCAGTACTTTTTTACAACTCCAGTAAAAATAAAAAGTGTTTTACAGCATTATTGTTTTCAGAGGGTAATGATAAAGATGAGGAGGTATTTTATGGGTATTTTATGGGGGTCATCTTTATGGGGAATCTGGTGGTTATAGATAATAAAGGGACAGATTCTCACGCTACCTGCTGACAGGACGTGACCTGGGGTCTAAAATGTGCGTTATTAGGAGACCATCCTCCTCCAAAAAACACTCCCACATGTCGTTTCTTCAAACAGCGATTACAACAAATATTTATGTTTGTAATGGTGACGCCCTCTAGTGGCTGTAATAATCATGACAGGAGCGAAAGCAGGAAGTATATGACGAAGTATAAAAGGGAAGGATTTAGGTTGGGGGGGGTGAAAGGGTCAAACTAACTAAGCACCGTTTTGCTCGATTTGCTACACTCTCTGAAGGAACTCTTTTGCTGACTTTTTTAGGGCTTTATGTCGACCAAACTGTAAGTGTCAAAGCTACACGCAACAATACAGTCCAAAAACATTTGACTTTCAATTAAATAAAAGTATGTTATTGCACTATACATGTCTGCCCCTTAAGGTGATTCTTATTTTCTAGTGTGGCACCCCTGTATAACACTATAGGAACAAACAACCCAGTTTGCCTTTTGATTAGGAGGACTTGTTGTTTATTGGACCAACTTGATTGAAACTTGAAGACAAACTCTAAACTCAATCGGCCTCTTCTTACTCAACATATTCATTAACACCAGAGATGGCCCGATACCGATTCTGATCCCTTAACTTGCGTATTGGCCGATACAGAGTATTTTTTTAATTATGTTTTAACAACTGTGTGCTACTCTCCCTGTATGGATGTGATATGATTTCTATCTTTGTTGTCGGTCTGGCTCTGGTTAAACTATTTGTGAAACATGAACAAACACAAACAATGAATGCCACAGAGCTTTCTTTTTTATCCACTTACAACTGAAAAAGATGATAAATAAACATTCATTTTCTTTAGTTTTTTTTTTACGAGGTATCGGATGGTGCATAAACTCCAGTACTTCCCAGTACCGAACTTCTCTAATTAAAATCATGCCTACCACAGGCAATAAAACCCTTTAACACGTCACCCCTGGGTGCTAGATACGACTCTGAGACAACACAATACTGCAATAAGTGCAACCTGCACAATTGGATAATTTACACATTTAGCATACTATTTAAGCATTTGCGCATTTTGTATTACCATCCTGTATATATTCAAATATTTGTTCTTATATTTTATTCCTATTATTATTTTTATTTAATGTATATTTCATTAATATATTGTATGCATGTATATTGTATCCTAGTATTTCATTTAAATTTATATTCTGTGCCGGGTGACTGTTTTTGCAGCTGTAACACCATAATTTCCCATTTTTTAGAATCAATATCTATCTATCTATCTATCTATCTATCTATCTATCTACCACTCACTCCATTATTTGAGTTATGAAGGATGAAACCGGCCTCTGATTAACTTATCCATATTTTGCAACTATAGATTTTCCCTAACTGGGAATCAGACTTACTGAGCTCTTTACATTCACACCGTTCTGCCGCTCTCACAGGTATCTATTAGAGAATATGAGCTCCATTTTCTCAATATCATGTCAATAACTCAAGTGGCTGAGCGAGTGGTTTCAAAAGGAGTGAAGGGACCTCTAATGCTTCTATTAAAGCCTGTATATATATTTTACAAAGAACATACAGTATTTACACATAAGTGGCTTGGAATCTACATGAATTAATGACAAGCATCAATGATCAAAAGTCCAATTCAAAAGGAATTGCATTAATTACTATTATTTAATTCATATTCATTTAAAATGTAGAAAACCAATAGATGATTATGAATATCTCTCATTAGCTGGGTTTATTTATTTTCCCTGATCCAGATCTGGGCTTCACACCAGGCTGTGTGTCAGACTAACATCTCTGATTATAACTGACACCGACTAAACTTTAAAGATAATGACTTTATGGATACTTCCTACAGCAGTTCGTCCACTGATTTAAAGCTGCAGTCAGTCAAACATCCATCTTGTCATTAGAGTATCTGTTGCTGCCAGGGCTGTGAACGTATAGCTTCCTTCTTTTGCAAAGAAATCATAAAAATAAGTTATTAAAGACGTTATAGAAGGCAAGATTATGTGCAACACAAGGGGTGTGCAAAAAAAAAAAAAAAAATCTATTCAAATTCATGAATCGATTCAAGCTTTACAGAGTCAAAATCTTTTGTTTTGTAATGGCGTGTGTACTATCACATGGGAAAAGTAACTACATGTTCATGCTGTGAATCAAATGTTCCGATCCTCCAGAAGTTTATTCCAGATATTTGCTGCATAAAAATTTAAAATCCGCTTCACCATGTTTTGTTTTAACCCTCAGAATAAATAACTCAACCTTTTCTTAATTTCCACCCAAGGGAGTTCATAATGCCGAAGAGCATCAGAAATGCTCTGTATTTGGTACCACAAACAATGATCTTGTCTTTGTGACTAGAGGAAGTTTTTTCAGATGAAACCAGTGATGTAAATGGATTGGACTGAGCCAGAACAACTGTCTGATCGGCTGTTTTCTCAGTTTAAACAGAGACAAATACAACAAAAAAGTGAATTTATAGCAATCATTATAGTGTGTGTTTAAGAGTGTGTTTAATTGTGTGAGTGAGTGAGTGAGTGAGTGAGTGAGTGAGTGAGTGAGTGAGTGAGTGAGGGAGTGAAAATAAGTGAGTGTGTGTGTGTGTTTAAGTGTGTGTATGAGTGTGTGAGTAAGTGAGTGAGTGAGTGAGTGAGTGAGTGTGTGTGTGTGTTTGAGAGTGAGTGAGTGAGAAAATCAGTGAGTGAGTGTGTGTGTTTAAGTGTGTGTATGAGTAGGTGAGTGAGTGAGTGAGTGAGTGAGTGAGTGAGTGAGTGAGTGAGTGAGTGAGTGAGTGTGTGTGTGTGTGTGTGTGTGTGTTTAAGTGTGTGTGTTTGTGTGAGTGAGTGTGTTTTTAAGATTTTCTGTGAAACTTTTCTGTGAAACATATTCATCCACTCTTGAGGAACTACAATTAAACGCTGTTCTCAGCGAGCCTGGATACCAGCCGAACTTAGCCCCGCCACAACATTTGAGGTTGGGACGTTCGGTCTGGACTTGATCCGTTGTGGAGCTACTAAGCTCAAACCAGAGCTGTTTGGACCAATTAAATTGTCAAGGTGGGCTTTATAAGATGATGGACAGATGATCAACAGTAACGTAACCAACCACGTCACCAAAGAGCGCTTGGGTGAATTTGATGAAAGATGGCTGCCGCTGGAGAATGGAGATTCCTCCATCATGTCTGTAATAGAAGATATCGACAGCACATTCATTTTAAAAGTGGATTCGGCAAATGTTTAATTTATCAGCTGGACTACATCACATACTCCGTTGCTCTGATTGGTTGTAGGTCTTTCCAATAGAGTGCAGAGGCCTTGTCCTTCCAGGTTCGGTTGAAACACACCGCGTAATCAAAGCCCAGTGGAGCCATATCAGATCCACACTCTGACTAGAATCTGAGTATGACGACGTCCGGCTAGTTCGCAGCGTCTTTTTACGAGTTTTTCCAACAACATTTGAAAGTGGATAAAACATGAAATTGATCAAGGTTGAAGATGTGAGGTCTTTTACAGCACATTGGCGTGTTCGGGTGTCATGGGGACGTCTTGCATCTCGTTTCTGTCTGGGTCTGAGCAGATGCCGAGTAGCCCTGTGGTTGCCTCCCCCCCTCTGTTTTTGTCCAGTGTGTTTTATGGTCCGTGGGCTGGGAAAAGGCCCTCGGCTAGCCCGGACTTAAGGCGCCTATGTGGGTCAGCTCTGGTTTTCTGCCCCCTTCATCCTCTTGACCACAGGCTGAAGCCCTGCCCGGACCAGGCTGGCCCGCAGCGGCAGTAGTGACCAGAGCCTGGGGGGGAAAAAACCAGATCCCAGCCAAAGAGGCCACTGCCAGCAGGACAGGACGGGGTGAGAGGCGTCAGGGGAAAGGCTGCACGACATGAGGAAAATATGCAATATTAGCGGCCCGCTGACCCATTGCCACTGGGTCTAACTCACTCCTTGCAATCTGCGACACGTCCCCACTAACGTGTGCTGTCACTATGACAACTAACAACAATCGGCATTCTGTTGTGTACCAATCAAATGACTACGGGAAACAGTTCAATGGCCTTTCTATTCATTTCATTTCTATGGCATGAACTTTCTAGTCAACTGGCAGCGTGTCCAACAGCACACACTGTGTCTTAACTGCCCTCACACACACACACTATAATGATATTATGGGCGGATTCACAGTTTTTTAAGGTTTAAAACATGAACCAGGTGCATATCTGAACACAGACACAGAACTGTCTTGCTGTAATCATTCCTTATGCTCACAATGGCCAATCAAAGACCTCTCCCAATGCACCTCCAATGTAAGTGATTGGGGTGGGGGAATACAAATATCTGTGTAAAAATATATAATAATAGTAATTAAACCGATAGATATTTGGAACTGAAGTCACGGTAATGATACAGGAATCGAACATTTTTTAACGATACCCAGTCCTAATAAAAATATAAAAATATAAAAATTTACAAATTAAAAATGTCAATCACAAGAATCAAATTGTTTTGTCGGGCCAACAAGACATTTAATTTACAATGATGTGAAACATAGAAAAGCAGCAACTCTTTACATTTGAGAAGCTGGTACCAGAATATTTGGCATTTTGTTGTTAATAAATTACTTTAATTGGTTGATTGATTAATTAGTGAATCATTTTAGAACTAATATCATCACAATACAATCCCAAACAGAGTCAATCAAAGGATTTTGATTTTTTATGACAGAATTTAGAATAAAGTCATAATTTTATGCCACTAAAGTCACACATTTCAAACTGTAAAACTTCAGCGATGAATAATAATTAGATTTTAATAGAGCCTTTTGAGGGACACAAGGGCAATTTACATGCAGGCAAAACAAGTAACGCACAATCTTGAGAAATCTTTCTTACCCATGTGTTTCTCTGTCTTTCTCTTAAACTTTAACATGCTCAGCAGGCGACCGTGACATCTACACACACTCACTCCTCAGGAGATAAAAATCCAACAGGACCCATTTTTCTTTTAACACACACTGAGTATCATAAAGCATTTTTGGCGGAGCCGAGCCCCGAGCCTAAACTTAGCAGAGTAATGACTGTTGCCGTTGTACGTGGACATGTATTGTTATTAGAATGTCATTTGGATGGATGTCTGCGGGGGCCGCGAGGCCACCAGACACGTTCACGTTGATAACAACAGGAAAACAGGCAAACAACAGGCATGAAAAGATTTAAATGTGCTCACTGCAAGGCTGTCCAATTAAAAACATTTTAAATCGTGATCACGAGGTTGGCACCTGACGATCACAAAAACTGAGCAATCAAAAAACATTTTGCACGTTACGTTTTGCAAGTAAACTCTTTTTATCTCGGGTTCTGAGTGGGAAAAAAAGCTCAGAGTGGGAACAAGTATGAAGGGAAATGTCACTGTTCAAGGTGTTTTCAGTGGGGATTTGTTTACCTATCTCAGTGCTATTTAACTTCATCTTTCTACATCTACATCTTTCCCCAAGTCAATGAGGAATTGCGTTAAAGAATCGTTAATTTCAATACCAACCAAAATAATAATTAATTGGGATTAGGATTTATTTCACAATCGAGCGGCCCTAGCTCACAGTCACTCGTTTTCTCTCTCATTCACACACAGATGTCCATCGGTCACATTTGTTTCAAGCCGGAACTGCATGAGCAGTGTTGTTGAGAGACGTTTTACAGTACCAGCTGCACGCCTCAGCCTAACTGGAGGCTGCTGGGAAGGCAGGGTAAGAGTCTGGGCCAGGAGTTGAGGCCACCAGAGGTGAGGAGAGGGATGTATGTGGAGCGCTGGGTCAATCATGTGGTTAAAAGGCCTCTACTGCTCCCTGTTGGCCACAGATGAAAAACACTCGGCCAGCTCTGTGTGGACTCCCTATGACTGTAGATAGCCTGTATTTAAATAGCTCTTTTCTAGTCTTTATGACTGCTCAAAGTACATGCACAGGGCAGGAAACAGGATTCACCATTCACACACATTCACACACACCGATGGTGATGAGCCTTTTTGGTACATGGGACGCACGCTCACCAGATGAGGTAAAAGGGCAACCCAATTCAGAATGGTTGACACAACAAATATTGCGGCCCTCCTGCGACTCGGATATTGCACTATAGTCCATCTTGTCATCTCAATAAAATTACAATTAATTGTGCAGCATGTTTATGTTCATGTGTACTCAAATGCCTCCTAACACAAAAACTGTGGTGCTTTTCTCTTGCTCGCTCCCCCCATCCCCTCAGAATCCGAGACAGAGTTTATTTGATTGTTGGTCAAAATATGTGGTGTCACTATGGGATAACAAAAGCCTGCAGGCCTCCTGCATTACTCCGTGTGCATCCACACGCCGCTGGGGTTCCAGACACTAACCCCCGCAACCTGTTACACAAGCTTCTCTCCTATAAACACGCTGGCTTTCATCTCTTCCTCCTCCTGATTTTTGTGGAGAGGTGTTCTTGAGAGAACACACCACACACACACACACACACACACACACACACAGACACACAAGCAAGCACACACACACACACACACATACACACACACACAGATTGAGAGTCAGGTGCAGCTCTTTGCGAGGAGCTGTACACAAATATATACAGTTGTGCTGGACCACGTTGCTTGCACGTTGGAAGCATGCAAAACGAGGTCCAACACAAATATGAGCAGTAAATGAAAGGGCAACAATGTTCACTGTACACAAGATGCAGTCCAGACGAAAACAAGTAAAAGGACAATCTTAATTTTCTTAAATGCAGTGGAAGATGTGGTAAATTCTCTAATTTCTTCTACGAAAAAAAACAAGAGTATTTCCTTACATCTAGATATTAGTCTCGGAAAAATCCCACTTGTCTCAAGAACAATGTCAAATTATTTTTCTCTCTAGAACTTGGACAAAAATATAATTTTTTTCTTCAACTTACAGAAGAAAGTATGTTTTGCACTGCTTGTATGAGTGAGACAGCGAGGGTCAATGTTTAGAAGTAACCAAGTATATTTACTGAGGTTCTGGACTACTTTTTGTTTTTTCAGATTCAGGTACTGTACCTGAAATGTACTCAATTTTTCTACTTTCTGCTAAAGTTCTGACTAACTTTCCAAGTTAAGATTTCACAAATAAACCAATCCTCATATGGTAACATGCACACACGTGTATGGACATCTTTATAACAAAATAATATAACACTCTGCATAATGTGTTCTTCTTGAGGTTTCTTCATTGAATGCAATGTTGTAGTTCTACAACACAACACTTTTTTTTGATCTGGCATCTTTAGTTGCTTTGCAGGTTTAAGTTTTATGAACAGTTTATAAAAAATATAAGCATGTTATAAATCAGACCATATTATATTAGACCATTATTTTCATTAATTTGTTGATTATATGTTGTATTATTAATCTGAATCTGCAAAGTAACAAGCAAATTATGTCATGAAATAGATGTAGTAAAGTGTAAAGTACAATATGCGCTGGAGAAAACTTAATTATTCAAATTAAGTAACTTAGATAAATGTACTTCAATACTTTCCCCCACTGCTTCTGAACGTAAACACATTTCTATTTATAAAGATCTGATATGTTTCAGTGTGGGGGGAATAGTAGTGTTGTGGAAAAGAAGAAGGCATTCTTATTCAATAAGCAGTTTTTCTATACTATGTAAAACATGTCTGGAGGAGGTTTGGAAGGTCTGACACAGCCTGGTCTGAAGCCCAGACACCCAGGTCCCCTCACCAACGAGAGGCATACAGGAAAAACACAATGGCACAATGGTGGTGGCAGGAGGGAGGAGGATAAACTTTGTTTCAGACCCAGAGGGATCCATTTCGCAATAAAAACACACACCAACACAAAAACACACATATATATTCACATATATATACAAAAAAACAAAGCCTTCCACAATATTCAGTGACTAATATAACAGACATGTTCGCCAATGGTTCTGACAGAACTGTGTACAAGGTTAGCCAAAGCAGAGGTTAAGTCATTTTCTTACTCTGATACCCTACACATAAATCTATACACCAGGTTACGTGAAACAGCAGAGCAGGTAGGTACCCCCCCGCTGACTAACATGTGTCTCGCACTGGAGCTTCTTGAGCTCCCAGCAGCAGCCTCATGCTGTCATTATAAGCCACTATGAGTTTTATAATGCTGCCTTGCTCATAACGACAACACAGGTATGCCGTATACAAAAGGTGTACAATACACTCTAAAGAAGTTAAAAGGTACAACAGGTAACTTACAACACAGCGTGTTCGCTTGAGCATATAGCTTCCGACACTGCCTATAGATATATTTATCATCAGAAAGGTAATTTGCAATAAAATAGCCCAATAACGTAATCTCACTGCACACCATAAGTGCAGTGCCAGACAGATAGAAGTCACAAAAGGTTGTCTGTCTTCTCTACTTCTGATAATCATGATCTTACTCTTTTTAGCATTGTATTTTATATCAAAATCAACACCATACTGTGTGCATACTCTCAGAAGCTGTTGGAGATCAGCACTATATGGTCTAAAGATGACCAAACCATCTCCGTACATAAGGTAATTAATTAGTAAGTCACCAACCGTACAGCCTGTACCACATGCATTTAAATCAAAAACAACTCATTCATAGACATATTAAAAAGAAGAGGAGGCAGAATTCTCCCTGACAAACGCCATTGGTCACTTGGAAAGGAAAAGATGTTACATTCCCCCATCTCAACCTCTTTGTCTGCTGCGAGTACCAATACACCAAGTAGTGTGTGCGTGTGTGTGTGTGTGTGTGTGTGTGTGTGTGTGCTTGTGTGTGTGCGTGTGTGTGTGCTTGTGTGAATGCATCCCTCCTGCACAGTGCTAACTGTGACAAGCTTTAACAAGCTGGAATCAAGAGTTCGACTCTGGCCATCTGTTGATTTCCTGCCTGTCTTCCACCCCTTCTCTCCCCTAAGTGTCAAAAATTAAAAGGTGAAAAAGCCCAAAAAGTTATCTTTAAAAAAAATAAAAAATCTGCATCTGAACCCAAAACCACATTAACCGCAGGAAGTTGGAAGAAACCCATAAAATGGGAAAGAAAGAAGCAGCTAAAGAGCATTGACAGGGAGGGGGAGAGAGAGAGGGAGAGAGAGAGAGAGATGGAGGAGGTAAAACAATAAAAGAAAGAGAGAGCGAGGAGGTTGAACAAGAGAGAAAGAGATAGAGAGAGAGAAGGAAAGAAACGGAAAGACAGAGCCGGGGGGGAAAGAAGATGTCGAGTCAGAGCGAGTCGGCGACATGTGTTATTTATTTCCCCATGTAAACACAGAGAGAAGGCAGACATAATCAATAGGAAACTCCAGATTGTAAATAGACGGCTCTAATAGCCTAAACACTGGCCGCTATAGTTACACTCACACACACACACACACACACACACACACACACACATATCAGCAGCACTTAGATTCCACACACAGAGACGGAGAGGGGGGGGGGGGGGGGGGGGGGGGGGGGGGGGGGGGGGGGGGGGGGGGGGGGGGGGGGGGGGGTAGATGGACTAAAAAGAAAAGATGTAGAGCATAAGGAGTGGGGAAAAAAGTAGAGAAAGAAGGGGCCAGGCTGGGCGGGCCCCCCTTATTTACCAATAAAGAGTTCTGATGAGAAGATAAACACACAGGAGACAGTCTGGGTAGGAGGAGGGAGGGAGTGAAGGAGAGCGGGAGGGAGTGAAGGAGAAAGGGAGGAGGGAAGGGATTGGAGCTTTTTATCCTCCACTTTGTTCCAGCGATAAATAAGCAGTAGTGGGGAGCTGAAAGAGAAAAGGTGTGAGCGTTTTTCTGCAACTCGGCTGTATATGCAACGTGCAGCGGATTCAAAGCACGTGATGCCGATGCTGTACACATTTTGCAAGACCAGTTGTTGTTGGTGTTGATACGTATTCGTCAGTCTGTCAATCTGGCTGATCAACTGTTCAGCAAGTCTTTAACTCCAGTCACACCCTTTGCCGTATTAAAAAGATGTGTTGATGTCCAGATAGCACAGTTGGTGGGGCGGGCGCCCATATATAGAGGCAGTGGGCCAGAGTTCAACTCCAACCTGCGGCCCTTTGCTGCACGTCTTTCTGCCGTTTTCTACTGATATTTTCTTTCAACTAACACAAACAAATCTGTTTTGTGTCTATCGTTTTATGTTGCAGCCTTTTGCTACATTTAAAACTCACTAGGAGTACCAACTGCCAAGGCAACCCTGTGACAAGCTAGCTGTTAGCATCAATGTAGTCACACAGAAACATATCATAAAGTAGGCAATAGGACAAGGCTAATGAAAAGTGAATGTTCCACTCATATTCCCCTTTACATTTAGCCGTGCGAAATACCAAGTTTACCAGCGGTGGCAGACTTGTTGGAACGTGCAAACACAGCGTCCATCTTTCATTCCTTCAACCTGCTTCCTGAAAAAGTCGGTGTAGCGATGTGCATATCCAAAAACCTGTTGATGTGAAGGCTATTCGAATCACTTTTCCGGTGATGGCTGACCGTTACTGCGCAGCCTCCAACGAGCTTGAAGACGTAGATGTGACGTAAGCAACCTGTCTGAAAGTTGTACGTCTTCTGGTAGCTGTTCCAAGAGAAATCTCAATCTGAGACAGAGAGCGTAGGTATATACAGTATGTAAGGAGATAACGTAAGCACAGGCTAATTACTGCTAACTAACATGCTAGTTGACATTAGTAATAAACCTAAACAGCTAATGTAAGTCAAAACTGTCTGCGTGCTTCTCCTGACAAGACTGTGATTTGAAGATCACGCAAGTTGGGTGGTTAGGACACAATCGTTAGCCTATTTTTGCAAAGACGTCTGCTACGGAGCCATAACATGACGCACGTAATCCAAATGCGCTGTTTACATGTCCAAAGAATGCTTCTAAAACACAAATAATACCAGAATATCCCACGTCTTAAAAGGTGCAGTAGGTAAGACTTATATAACTAACTTTCGGTCTATTTCCCTATGTTTGAGTAGAACTACATGAAGCAGGTAATGTTAAAAAAAAGATCTGGGTCCTCTGGCACCACCCACAGGGTGTAGGAGATTGACTTTAGATGGACTGGTGAAGTCATAAAAACATGCATTCTCAGGTTTGATAATTTTACTGTATATAAACAGAGTTTTAGTGAGGAATTAAAACAAGCAGATACATTTAAAGATCATTTACCAAATAATGTTTGGTTTAACTACACCCTGAAAACTGCAGTCAGGGTTAAACTTGTTTCTCAGCCACGTAGACTTTAAAACTATTTAGTTTTAGCAGCTAATAGTTATCTTTTTGTCCCTCTTCAAAAATGAGTTAAAAATATCATAGCTGAGAACACTCTGACTCGTAAACGGCGTCCCAGCATTTAACAAACATGTTTTTGTCTCTGTGTACCTTTCTTTGACTATATGAACGTATTATGCACGGCAATGTACACAAGAACTGAATGTGTTGGTTTATTTTGAATTTTCTTTTACTTGATTCTTTAATTTGTATAGGATGACTCCTGAACATCTCGCCTGTAGCCTACTAATTTTAATTGAATTTAAATGTATGTGTGAGCTGAATGTATGTAAATGTATGTTTATGTTGTATGTAGGTTATGTTTGTTTTTGTGATTTGTGTTCTTGTTTTATTTTAGAAAATGAAATAAACATATATATGGAAAAAATGAGTTAAAAGGTAAGTTGAGCAACTCTGCGATATCCTTTTAATATTTCTAGTGCCCCCCTTATTTAGTTGCCCCCTCTGCTTTGCCACCAGACGTTCAGAACGTCTGGAGTCCGGTTAAAAACATGTATTATACGTGATTATATTTCATTGTTAATTACAAGTTGTCTGACGCTGGTACGCTTAGACATAAACGAGTGAGTAAAATGAGACTGGTCGCATTCAGAACCCCAAATTACTGCTAATTTGGTGATATGATTAGAGGGCAACCTTCCCGTAAACATCAACCATAAGCCTGATGTTGACCCATTAATTGGTTGCAACAGCTTCTTAAAAATAGCTTCTTATCAGCACAGATTTTGTAGAAATGTTCACAGGGTTTCCCTAATGTGTGAATAATGAAGCGAAGGCTTTGTTGAGAAGCTGCTCTTTTACTTGGAATTGATATTTGAGCGATACTTGTGCAAGAGTAGTTGCACTTGAGTTAATTGTATCAGCGCTCCGGCCGTCCCTAAGGATGTGGCTTGTGTGTGCGAGCGTGCACGCGTGTGGTTTTGGTTGCTCATGCGGTGTCAAAAGTCATCAGGGTGAGGCTGAGCGGCGACCCCATGACCCCCATCAGAGATCAGAAGTGAAGCACTTAGCGGTCCCCCCCCCCCCCCCCCCCCGCCTTCCTTCCTCCATGATCCACGCAGACAGCCTTCTCTGATTCCACCGCTGCTGCTAATAAAGGCTGCAGGAGGCTAATTCAAAGCAACAGTTGAAGGGGAGTCCTTGAGAAGGAGAAGAAAAGTTAAAGGCGGCGCTGTCACTCAGCTCGCAGCTCTGCCTTCTTTAAGCAACTGATATTATACTCAAAGTGAAACAGGAAATTCATTCTAATGGGACAAATCTGTAAAGAGAAGCCATCCTATACTAGAGGGA
This sequence comes from Etheostoma cragini, assembly GCF_013103735.1. Taxonomy (NCBI): domain Eukaryota; kingdom Metazoa; phylum Chordata; class Actinopteri; order Perciformes; family Percidae; genus Etheostoma; species Etheostoma cragini. Next base: position 4,653,059 of record NC_048417.1, read on the forward strand.
GCAGAAAGGGAACTGCTGAGTGGTTTTTTAAATTGTAATTTCTGCCATTTTAAGATTCTGATTTCTTAGTATTTCTAAAAAAAAAAGAAAAATCACAGAAAATGTATAGAGAGTGCAAGGTCAACTACTCCAGTCCAATCAATTACCATCGCCAATTTCATTCATATATTAGGGTGACGTTGAAACATAAATCCCGACAGCCTTCTCAGAGATTAATAACTTATGTAATAAGATAAAATCTGTAACAAAATAAGAGCTCTCTTTTTTAAATGATAATAAATATACAAATATGAAATAATGTTCTAACTATGACCTATGTCAGCTTCAAAATCCAGCTTCAGCTAAATATCTCTGAAAACCTTTTCCATGTAATAAGATACGGTTGTTCGGTGTCCCTGTGAGCTCTGAGATCTGCAGCCCCTTCATTAGACACTGAAACTAATGCGGTAGCTTTGCACACGGTGCACTCCGCCTCCCAATCGACCCGACCAGGACGGGATGTGGAAAGGTTTTTTTGCAACTGAAGCTACGCTTTGCATTTTGTGTGCAATGCTGCTCCGCTGTCTGCAGAGCCGCCCACAAGGCAGCCTCTCTGGGATTACGTCATGCAACGAAGTACCGTAGGCAATGCGAGACTAGCAGAATTTATGCAAGTTCTTCAAAACAGAGACAGAAATAGTTTGGAAAAGTCTGAAAATGTAAAAATAATCTGAAAAAAGTGTATTATTTTATATCAGTACTATACATACTGTATAGTGTTAGGTGGTTGTATTACAAATAGATATTGCTGTAAATAAGTGTTTGATGGGCTACAACTTCAGCTATTTTGACACACTTATTAATTTAAAATATTTCAAGATATCACATCCTAGGTTTTCTTGTATTTCTTGGTCTTTATCTTAATATATATATATTTTTTTTAAATACTGCTTTTTTCTGAAACATTTACTTGTAAGCGCATTGTTTAAGATTCAAGGTTTGATTTTATTACTAATCTGAAAAATAATCTGCCTATTACCACAACTATTTCTTAACCAGATCTGAGGGGCAGATACTTTTGTAAAACTGGATTTTAGTAAAGTTAAATCCTTATCAGATTTCTCTCTTAAATAACAACATCTGTATCGCCCCAAATTTTTGATTTTACCCTTTGTGAAGCCGATACCTTCCTGTAACTAAATGTGAGGGTTTATAATGCACCAGGTTATTGTTTACATTAATAATTCACCACCAAAACGTTTGTTGTGGGTTATACATTGATGGTAAAAAGACTGATTTCTGGATTTTACTCAGCACTCTTGACAGACAATGGATTATTTTTAAAGTGACAGTAATCCAAAAGTCATATTTGAAAAGGTCTGACAAGGGCTGGACAAAGTGATAATAACATTGTTAGGATAAACCTATGTGCTGTAAGAAATTCCCTGTCTCCTTCCCGGAGGCTGTTGTCTAGAACCATTAATTGTTGGTGCTGCGTGGGACTGTGGGAGTTTTGCTCATTTCCCTCCGTTGGAATGCCTGCTTCATTAAATTGACTGAGCGGGACGGTTTTGAGGAGAAAAAGATGATAGTTTCTCAGGGTAATAACAGGCCTCAGGATAAGCTATGTTTAAGAGGCTACCGCAATGGCTACCCTGTCCTGCACCGCAGCACTCCCATGACCCTGGCTGCTGGGGCACCCGTCTGTACACCAGTCTGTACACCCGTCTGTACACCGGTCTGTACACCCGTCTGTACACCGGTCTGTACACCCGTCTGTACACCAGTCAATCCTCCCGTCTATCCTCCAATCTAGCCACCGGTCTTTCTTTCCGTCCATCCCGTCTGTCCTTCTGTCTGTTTGTTTGTCCGTTTGCGAGTATGTCTGTCCGTCCATCTGCCTGTCTGCCTTCTTACCTGACGGCCTGCCTGTCCGTCCGTCCGTCTGTCTGCCCGTATCTCTGGGATTGATGAACTCCTTTCTCTTTCCCTCTTTTTGGTAATTCTTATCACTATTCTGTCTAACTCAGTTTTTTTGTAAAACTGATGATGATTTGGGGGATTTTAAACTGAGAAAACCTTTACATGAATATCAAAAACCAACCACATACCCACTTTTAATGATTTTAAAGAAAAGGAAAAACGTTACATATCATGATTACTCATCATTGTACACCATTACCTCTGAATACATTCATCCACTTGCAGCACTCTTGCAGGCTCTTTTGAGGCTTCTTCTATCATTCTTTTCACTCAGATTAACAAAAAGGAGAGCACTTTATAGCAAAAGAACAAGAGAAGACATGGAGCCAAGTGTTCGCAACAGGGAGGCTCATGTGGACAATTTGGCTCTGCAGGAGACTGGACAGCGGCGCGCGTGCATGGTTTGCGTGTATGTGTGCGTGCATGTGTGCGTGCATGTGTGCATGCATGTGTGCGTGCATGTGTGCGTGTATGTGTGTGTGTTTCAAGTTAACCAGACAACAGCTTCCTGTCTTTTTGTCTGTCTAGAATGTTTGCAAAGGGCAATTTACAATTTATGAATCCCACCTATTGGAAATTATATTTACTGCTTAGACCTGGAACATCTTTGCTGAAGTGCAGTAATATTTGATTATTTCATTTCTGGACTTGTTCACTTTGCCTCCAATATTTAGGAAATCTGAACTTGCAGCCAGTGCACGCAGACAACGTGCTGTATTTGCTTGCATCAATCATAATTTTTTCTTTCAACTGTAAGGTCAGTGAAAGGCAATCACTTTTCACATGTCTTTTGTCTTAATATCAAATGGAAATTCTTGTGACGTTAACATATTTTGTACAGCCTTGTCATTGGGATTTGGTTACCATTAGCTGTATAAAATATGTTAGTCAATCATACATTCTATATTTTCCTCCTGTGATGGCACCAATCTGTCACTCAAAGTGGCCACGCCCTTAATAATGAGTAAGTTTAAGCCTACGCTACGGTCACACGCAAAGTATCCTGGTTTTAGATCTGGGAAATCTGGTCACCCTTACTTACACCCAAAAACATGGGAAAAAAGGTTGAAAAAAACGGTAGTTACCCTTTAAAGACATGAAAGGAAATCATTTGCAACATTTGTTTATTGAGAATTGAATTTAATCTAAAAGGCACCACTGAAATTGATACTTTCTTTTAACTAACAAAATCTCTGAGTGTCTTTCGCAATGTGTTAATTGCGCAAGTTGACATCACCATGGCGATAATGAAACAATATATTGTGCAGCCCTAAGCAGCGTCTTAAGGTCCTTCCTTTATAATAAAATCTGTATGGACCAAATTATTTATCTGGATTTAGCATTTATGTAGAGTTTCTAAAAATTAAGTTTTGAATATCAGCTGCTCTGTGAACCGAGTTGAGGCTCATGAAGGCCTCTGGTTATCCTCACTGTACCTGCTCAGGACCAACAGGCCCTCTGACACACACACACACACACACACAGACAGACAGACGCACACACACGGCAGTTCTATTGGGGCTCTTCACATTGTCCAGACGGCCCAGTGTCAGGCAGCAAAATGAATGGCTGTTTATATTAGAAGGCCGGTTTAATGAATTAGACCCACAGCTCCTCTGTGTGAGCACCAGGCACATACAGACCAGACCTTCTCCTTTCCTCACCCCGTACACGAGGTAGGGGGGGGCACCCTGATTGCGTCCTTCGGGACGGGTGAGTCAGGACGCCCGACGGCGCCCCTCTAAGGACTCCTTGCTTATTTACAAAGGGCATCTGGCCCTTACCATCCCCCTTCTCACTAACCTCACCCATGGCATCTCCCCCATGGTAGCTGAGCTGGGCAGTGGCCTGCCTGTTTATATACATGTGTGGGAGGGGAAACAGAGTTGGGAGGATTACTGAGCCTGTTTGAACAAATATGTATACAACATGAGGTTTGCCACCCAGCCGTACATATACACAGGCCTCCAACGAGACCTACCTCTGGTTCTACTCAATCTGTGTGAGAGAAGAAGAGAGAAAGATGGCTGTCATCTCACATCATCATCAGCTGGCTGAGAAGAGGAGCTTCTGACTCCATGCCTCAGGATAGACAAGGATTAACAGATGGAGAGGGGGAAACAATAGAGAAGAAAGGGGAAAGGAGGAGACCAGAGAGACCAGAGAGAAGAGGAGGAAACAAGATGATAGGGGAAAGGAACAGAGGGCATGAGAGGGGAGGAGAGAACAAGTGGGTGACAAAGGAGGAAAGGACAAAGAAAAGGAGGAAACAACATAAGAAAGCAGAGGAGAGAACAAATAAGAAAGGGGAAAAGAAGAGAGAATAAGAGAGGATAGTAGAGAAAAGAGAAGGAAACAAGAGA
>NC_048417.1:4657483-4660131 GCF_013103735.1 Etheostoma cragini
TCGTCCTCGTCTCTAATTTACCCAGCATCCTGCAGTGCACAGGAGCCTCGCAAATTGCCTTTGTCCATTTGCGTACGCGGCTGGGGACAGAGTGAGTGAGTCAGTGCGTGTGAGTGAGTGAGTGTGTCAGTGTGTGTGAGTGAGTGTGTCAGTGTGTGTGTGTGTCTGTGTGTGTGTGTGTGTGTGTGTGAGAGATTGCTGAGATTGAGATTGCTGTAATCATGGAGTGCTACCTGTTCATTAAACACACAGTGGGAAACCTGCTCACAGCGTTTAGGAACCAATTAAAGCAGCACAAGCTATTAACATTAGCAACATTAGCTGGAGGAGTGTGTATGTGTGAGTGCCTGTTTGTGGAAAGAAGACAATTCAATAGACAAACGTACAAGTGTTTCAGTCATTTACAAAGCAGTTCCTAAAGTGACTAACTGTAGATTGATGACTCGTCAAACATGCAATTAAGTGAGAAAATAAAAGAATAGAGTAGGAAGGATGATTCGGGAGGATAATACAGCAAAGTCAATTCAAACTTTAGCAAGTTTGAGAATGGCCGTAATTATAATACAGTGTCTGTGAAGATGGCGTGTGATTGCTTAAGTAGGGGAGGGGGGGCTTGTCAGGTCTTCTGGAGCAGGAGGGCTCAGAGAGGTGCAACAGTGATTCTACCGAGTGTAATTATCCACGTACTCCCGACTTCACACAATAGAGTGTGATTTGATACAGACGAGCCGCCTTGATGGGACCTTGTTTGTTGCGTCCCGAGTTCACGAAACAGATTTTTTTGGATTTATCCATTGAAATACAATTTCCAGTTGGCTGTCTGTTGTGAATTCAGTACTTGTGGGAAAGAGTATGAACCAAGTTGGAGAGGAAAACAGCAATGCATTTGACCAGTTTCTTTCAAGATGGAAGAGGATAAAGAACGATAAAAACTCACCAGAGAAGTACACAGAAACAAAGAAAACAAGAGTCTTCAGCTACTAGCAGCTCTTTGAGACTGTACTTAGAAAAAGGCAGAGGTTTCAGCCAAATGCTAACATCAGTAATGTAAGAGCCGTTTTCATGTACGTGTGTATGTGTGTGTGTGTACAGGGTTCAATGTTAAGGTTTTGTTTCCACTCGTCTGTGTGTGAGGTGAAACAACTTGCCGGAAGTCAAATTTTTACTAGCCCATTCACAAATAGTTTGTTTTTTTAAGTGTCAAAAGCGTAGAGAAAAACAAAAAAAATGTCAAAAACGTTTTCTAATCAGCACACAACTTAACCCAAAGCTGAGGCTGATGGGTCATCAGTTTTTGAAGTTGCAGGAATCTCGAGTATTTGACAAATTTGAATAAGATGAAAAGTCAGAAGATTATATTTTGTACCAATCTCGTTTTGGGAGACATTCCACTCAAAACGATGAATGTCAACTTCATGGTGGAGCTGGACGAGTCAGAGAATCACCAAATACAACAAGATACACACTTAGGGAAAAATGAATGTCCATACAACCTTTGGTAGATGTGCAGATATTTGAAGGATAAGTAAAAACTGACTTTCTGGTGGTGCTACGGCTTCTTCCTCTGGGGAACATGAATATCTGAACCTAAGTGTATAGCAACACATTCAACAGTTGTTGAGATATTTACGTCTGGACCTAAGAAGCGGAGCAACCAACTGGCAGACAAACAAAGAATCAATCTTTAAGTCTCAAAATGGAGGAAAGGCCTGACACAGAGTGTGTGTAAAAAATCAAAAACCAGAGATGAGGCATTAAAACTGAACCAACCGCCCCTCTGCATCACAAAAAAAAGAAAAAAAAGAAAAATCATATTTCTTTCATCTAAACTTTTCCATCAAAGCTCCACTCTGTGTCACCTCCTCTGTGCCATATTTAATACCCGTATTACGATGGACCAGATAACGTCTGAAGTATAATTGTTCACCAGCAGAGGTAGAAACATGCAGTGCCGTAATCTGTCTGCCTTTTGTAGTTAGTTAAAAGGGGAATAAATAAGATGCAATTTAGAGACTTTTAAGAGATGTTTCTCCACCCTCCTGCCTTAATCACCGTGAAATTACCTCTGGGTGAGGGCTGTCATTAAAATAGAAGAGGCACTTCTTGGATGCTCAAGGCGCGTATGAAGTGCTAATAGCACAGTGCCTCATTGGCGCTAACAGTTTTAACAGGCCTTGTATTATCCTGCTGTGCATGCAGTTGTGTCTACACCACCCACTCACAGAGGATGTCTTATGATGGTGTATTTGTAGTTTGTCAGAGCTGTCTACTGTGATAAATACAAAGAGAAAGCTGTCGTCCAAAGCTGTAGAGCCATGTAGTTATTTCTGCCGCTGGGTTTAAACAATCAATTCTCCAATAAAAATCCATCTTTGTCTTTTGAGTGATCTGATATCGATAAATGAACAATGTAGGCCTTTTCAACTCGACTCTCAAGTTAGTTTCATTTCCCTGACGTTACTGACTTTGAATGGAATAACATCGGGACGTCGCAAATCAAAATCAAATCAATTCAGGAAGTCATTGACGATACCCAGTCCTAGTTATTTTCAAACTAAATCCATTTTCCAGCTTCCAGGGTACACTACATGCACATAAACTGCTACCAACTACTATTTCTTTCTATTTTTGTTATTTCCACTCTTCAT
>NC_048417.1:4660231-4674281 GCF_013103735.1 Etheostoma cragini
TTTTGTCAGGGTCACAAGTGAAAATGACAAACAGGTGCTGGTATCAGCTCATGGTTTTGATGCTCCTCTGTTTCATGTCATTGTAAATGTAATATCTTTGGGTTTGGGAATGTTGCTCCAAAGAAAAGAAAGATGACAACATGGGCAATTTTTTCCTGGCAATATAATCAACTAATCAAGAAAATAATCAACGGATTAATCGATACTGGAAATAACCGTTGCATCTGTAAAACATACTGTTAAGCAAGATATGCAACTTCCTGCGCACGTGACAATTAAAAAAATAGGGCATTTGTAAGTGTTTATTCACACATCACTACAATAATTAAATGACTAAGAAAAAGGAAAAACATTCAAATATAAATTGGAAATGATAAGATTTTATGTAAACTTAATATACTAATAACTCAGCCCTAGTATCATTCAGCATCCAAGATATTCATGTAAGTAAACTATTTGCAATGATCTACCTGGTTGACCTGAAAGAGGATTTTCAGATTGAGCCAAAAAAACAAAATAGCTTGATGTTTGGCTCCCCCTCCTGGAGATACCGAGTTACATCATGACCTCACACTTACTATGGATGGATGGATGGATGGATGGATGGATGGATGGATGGATGTTGTTACACCGGCTACTATAACTGACAGCCTCTCTCATTGGCAACTACTTATACATTTGCTATTTGCGGAGTCTATCTCAATTTTTTAATCCACTTCATGTCCACTTCCACCCTTTTCCCATAAAGCCAATATCACTGAAATATAATCATGACAACAGGCTGTGTCCAGGACTACTGTGATGTTCACATCAGTTCAGCCAATAACTAGCATTCCCTGCTAGAGACCCCTTTACAGTGAGGCAATGGGAACACTTAACAATGGCAACAACATATTATATGAGCAAATGTGTACAAAATCAATTCAGCCCTGACTTAGATTCAGAGTTATTTAACAGCTACTTTACATCAACAGCATTTAGGTATCATAATGTGCACGTGCCAGACAGCCCAGAGATGATAATCTTTAAATACCACGACAAGATGTGCGGTTTACAGGCCTACCTCGGCTCATACGCCACATACAGCATTGGAGGTAACAGCAAGAGAGGTCAATAATTAGCAGACAACAGAAGCCAAGACATGAAACACAAGATCAGCAGGAACGTAATAAAGACAGCCAGCTGACTGACTCACACGCACGCGCGCACACACGCACACACACACCTTGCTAGAGCACGCAGCAAGCAGCAAGCTTTCTTGAAACAGTTGTCCCCAGTAGGCCTGTCCATGGTCCCAAACAGCTAAATTGAAAAATAGCATGCAATTTAGGGAAGTGAGTGCAAACACCAGCAGCAGTTCATCTTGTCACCGGGACCCGTTCAGTTTAGGTTTTTTTTTATTTGAATTTCTGTATTGGCCTGTCGTTGTGCTCCAGGGTCCCCGGTGACCATCGCGTAGCCTACAATGTGATGTAATTTCAAGTGAACTGGCGGGGGCCTCGCCCATCCTGGTCCCGAGACCCACCCTGCTCTCGAACGCGTTAAATAAACCAAACAAGTCCCCGTGACACGAAGGACAAGACGCGGGATTATACAGCTACAGCTGAAATAAGTTATAAACAACAGCAGCAACTTTACAGTAGACATAAATGACGAGCATGGATAGTTTGAAGTGAAATTGAAAAAAAAAAAAAAAAAAGTTAGAAAACATGGTCTACTCACCAAGGTAACTGCTGAGATGTGGGAACATGGTTCTTAGCCAACCTGCTCTATAATGAAGTCCTATGGAGCAGAGACACACAAGCAGCCAGATTGTCCAGCTTGTTAAAAGAACACGCCGACTTATTGGGACCTTAGCTTCTTCACCGTTACCCCCAGAGTTAGACAAGTCGATACCTTTCTCCTCTGCGCGCGTGCTGTAACTCTGTCTGACGCCCCCAGCGTTAGCTTAGCCTAACAAACATAGGCTACTGGAGGTAGCCGGCTCCAACCAGCCTACTGCTCCAGTAAGTGCCAAAATAACGAACACATGTTCCTATTTACATGTTGTGATGTGCATAGTCACAGGGTGTACAAATAACAAGGTCACATGAGACAAAGCCACCTTCTAACAGCATGCAAATTGGGAACTATATTTTTAGAACAGATCCCGTTGTTTTGGACGGTGCAGCCTCTACCTGAGCTTGACGACGTGGTTGCAAGATGGCGCCATTTCCATGCTATGAAGCCACCACTCGACGTTAGCATTCCATTGACTGCCATTCATTTTGGCGCCATAACTTTACACCTGAAGCATTTAAAAACTTAAATGGTTTCTGTCAATCAAATATTGACTAATCATGTCCGCTGTAGGGCTATTATGCATTCTCATATACTCAGGGCTGCCAACTCTCACGCATTGGCCGTGAGACACACGCATTTGACTGGTTTCACACGCGCACACGCCACACCCCCGAATTCTCACGCTGAAGTGTCAACCCAGTCGGTCAAATTTCTGAAAGATGAGTTTATCTGTAGATCTACCTGTTGAGCCACTCTTAATCGACTAGTTGTGCTTTCAGAGACTGTGAGGGGTTCAAGAGCGCTCCCTGTCTGTGGACGAGCCATCCCATGTGCATTTCCCCGGCTTCAGGTATGAGATCTGAGTATTACAGACCCGTCCGCCGCTTCGTGTCCACTCTCTCTGTAAAGATAGAGGTGAGCAGCGCGGCTGGTAGCGTAGCACCTTCAGTTCATTTTAGTGGACTCGCTGTGCTGGGGGGCAGTGACGCGTTGCATCCGTGTAGACCTCCGATGAAGAGCAGCATACAGCCATCTCTAAACTGAAGAAACTTAGAATTTCAGTGGTCTTAGTTGATCCCTCAACATTAATTTAACTTTGGGTACCTGGTCCCTACACCAGGGACCCCTGGACCTGTTCACCACAGACCCAGATCTTCTCAGCTGTTGCTGACATATGCTACTGTCTCTTCATGTGGTTCATTATGTTTGGCACATTGTCTGGGTCAGTTCTTATATCATAAGAAGTTCATAATGTAAATAATGTAAATGCTAAATGCCCTAAAACCTGTTGATACTACAACAATGCAAATGCTCTTAACCCTACAGTTTGGCACATGTCATGTAAGACTTGATTTTTCCATTTTTTTGCACAAAATTCTCCAGAATGTGCCATTTAATGGTTTATATTTCCAAATCTCACTTCAAGGTTTTGGGAAAAGTTGGCAGCCCTGTATACTCGTTCAAAAATATTTTGCAGTGGAGTGAAAAGTAGCCTCAAATATTGTCCCTTTGAGTTGAAGTGAACTATTTGTAAAGTGGCATAACATTTAAGTATTCAAGTAAAGTACAAATACCTAAAATTTGTACTTATGTAAGGCTACATCAGTACTTGAGTAAATGTAGCCTATTAAATCCCATCATCATCCTTCATTAGGGTGAGTCTATATTGTGTAGCAGAATAAATAATTATGACAACTGGAAGTATGTGTTTGAACAAGCCTGCGGATAAATGTACAGTAAAGAGACCGCACGTATACACTTCTAGCATCGGGACAGAGTGACAGATAAAGTAGAAGCCACAAGTGGATTTGGTCAGGAAAAGATAACTTTATTTAATCTGGGATACATACTTTTTGTTATATTTGATTACTAGTCAGATAGAAAACACAGTAGCTTTTCAAAATAAAAGCAAGGTCCATTTAATTAATTATATTTATTGGTTTTTAAAACACACTTTAATAAATATTTTTCTTCTCTTTTTTTTCCTTCTATTTTACAAAAACGCACAGTGACTGTAAGAACAAGGAACAACACTGGATTAAAGGTCAGCAGAGTAGACACAGGCCAACACTGACACTGCAGACGCCACGGGTAATAAAGAACCCAAGATAAATACCTTTACACGTTTCCAAGTGTCTTACACAACTTTGTCCACATCACTATGGCAGGTATAAACAACTCTTTCAATTTTTTAAATGAATGTTAAGCACTATTTGACCACTGGTCTGCAAAGATAGGTAGCATCACACTATGAAGAGCACAGAGAGAGCTAGCTCTAGGTTAAGACACTCGGGTAAAACCCGTACAACGCAACCTAATGCAGCCCCCTGCTCTTTAGCATTGATCGGTCTCCCACTCACATCCTTCAGACTTACAAACTGTATATTACAATAAGACAGAGCTTAACATGGATCCATTCCACTTTTAAAGGTAAGGTAAGTTAAGGAGGGAGCAGCATTGGGTCACAGATGAGCAGGGCCACAGATGCAGAATTCTGCAGAATTTACGAAGTTTTTAAGAAGATTTTAAACAAATTAATGATTAAACTCAGAATTTTAACACATCTCCACCAAGCTGATAAAACAATCTGCTGAAGCCCACAGATTTTCATTCTGGATGAAAACTGTAAAAAAAATTAAATAAAAAATAATCTGCTGATTCTATTTAGGTTTGCAAATTAGTTACAATATAAACTACACAGTAAAGCACTGCAGTAAATGAATGACCGCAGTGCCTTTTGCAGAGGTAAACCCATCCGGTACGTGCAGTGACATATGAAGCAGATGTGTGAGAGGCATGGAGAGGAAAAGCTTCGTACCTAAAACCTTATTTTTGAGTGTTTAATACTGGTGTTTGTGCAAGTTCACTTAATTTACAACCATTTCTGTATGCTTTTCCTTATTGCTAGTCTGGCTCAACGGATGTACATTGGGTTGTCCCGCCCACTTTTCGCTACCTCTGCTATCAATTTGGCAAGGGCACGGTTGCTGCATCTAGGGCTTAGCGCCACCCAGGACAGATGGGATCGGTTTAAAGGACTACAAAAAAGACAGAGCGTTTGGCAATATGAGACTACTTTACTGCTGACTGTTTTGCAAAACTTTGCAATCTTCAGGGACATGCTTGAGAATGTCATGCTTGGTTTTATTTTTATAAAAAGAGACATCATTGTGTGTTAATGCATCGAAGAAAAAATCATGAGCTGCTGAATCTCAGACAGACTTGCATTGACAAGCTCTATTGTTAGAAATCTAGAAAAAAAGTACCTTGTGAGACCAATGTTGTCAGTTTGGCAGTGTTTTGCATCACCACAATATGATATTTTAACAAAAATAACCCTGGGTGTGATGTTTGCTGACATGTATTGACTTTAAGAATGCTGACTTTACTGACATCACCTGCAACCAATAGCTGCCTGGAAGGTATAAAAGCACATTCAATCTCCTCCAAATACATTTTAAATGTATTTAAAGTAAGGAAAATTATTCCAAAAATATAGGTTTGCTCGTTCAGTATCGCCCAGCTACAGATTAGCATCAGGCGTCATATCTTCCTGAAATACCAAGCTGCCATTTGTCTCGGTTATTATATGATGCTTTTCATGCAGCAGTAGCAGCTACACAATCTACCATAAACCTTCTTGTTAATACCGAAGTACCGAGTTATTAGACTGAGTTTTAACTTAACTTATTAACTATTACTGAAACCTGACAGTACCCCTTTAACCTTTAGTGAACCTGTGTATGTATATGAAGCGGAAGACAGAAAACTAATACTGTGGATGTTTTGCTGAAGCTGATGCATCATCAATGCAGATAGATCCTCCCTGCAGGTATGCAGATCTTGGAGAGGTCCTATGAAAATTGTAGTTTTCATATACTTGAGCTCAGGGGCAGTGGAGATTCGGGAAATTGCTTCGGAAGCTGCTGTCCTATTCAGTGATCTTTGTAAGAGGAAACATGGCAAATAGTCTGGCAGCGACCGTGTGTGTAGGAGAACCAGTTTTTTACAATCAGGCCAGGAATTAGGGCACTACGGTATCATGACAGACATTAGCACACCAGCACATCCCGAGGCCTCCAGTGAGTCAGAAGGTTATAAATAGACCAAAAGCAGCAGGTGCTGTCACGCCGTCTATAGCTCACAGCCAATTATGAAGCTCTGCAGGTGTGCCCAGCCAAGCACACAGGCAACCAAAAGTGAATCTAATATCAGTCGTTTATTCATCTTCTTCTTCCCTTCAACCTTTGCTCTCTCTTCAATATATGTCATCTACTTTTAGAAACGTATGCCTTCTCCCAAACACACACACAAACACTTGGAACGCATGGAATTGTTACTAGGTCAACCTCATCCTGTGGCAATGACTCAGTACATCAGCTCTGTGGCTCCCCCCACCTTCAGCCTCCGCTGGAGCAGCAGGAGCAGGATGGGGAAAAAGTGGTATAAAAGAGGTAAATGGTATTTAAAAAAAAAAGAAAAAGAAAAAAAGAAAGAATGTGGAAATAAATGAAAGGCAGCGAAACAATGTACAAATGTATGGGACGCCATTCAGAAAATACTGTAGTCCTACACGTGAACTTAAAGAAGGGCCCAGGGTCCGGGATCCTCGCCTCCCGTCAGTCGGCCCCCCTTCCTGCCTCCCTCAAACAGCAGAATAAACATTGAAAATGTCTTCTTTTCTAAAGTTTCCAAATGTTGCAGTCTCACACCTGCTTTGTTCAAACTGATTGCAGAATTAGGTGGGGGGAAAAAAACATTTGTTCAAATCCTCTAGATTATGAATACTAATAAATGGCATTGAACCTTTCCAAACACACCTGTCCTACTTGTACTTTTTGAAATGACATCAATACGGCTGCCCTCTTTTAGTTGATTAGGTGACTAATTTTATTACTTTATTTGATAACAATGTTTTTTTGTTGCTTTTTCGTGCTGAAAGACTTATTTCCAAGAAAGCTATGAGCACATCTCTGGTAAACACAAGATTTAAAGTGGTGGTTCTGCATGATTCTTTGTGGAAAAACTCTGTTCAATAAATTAAATAAATTGTTGATAAAACCATAGGAGTGTTAATGGACTAAGAACGTCTTTACTCGCGGACAGCCCTAGACGTCAGTCTTTAGGAACCTTTCCTCTACAAATCACCCACAATTTCTTGGGGACTAAGAAAAATTAGCCTTGCTGAAGCCGAATGATGATTTTTAGACATGTACAAATATAACAAAAGCTGAAAATCAACCAACGTTGGCTGTGGGATTTGCTTGGCCAGAGAATAGATTTGAATCTAATCTTAGCTTTAGTCCTGTGTGTTGTCTTATCTCAGCATCACTTTTGTCAAGTTTGGTCCAAACGCAACATTACGTAGAGTGATGAATACAAGAGTACAAAAGCGGAGTAAAAAGAACACGTATCGGACGTCTTCCTGTGTTAGTTTAGAAACACACAGTTACACTCAAAGGCCGAGAGGAACGCCATCACTGGTCTGGAAAAGCACAACTACGAGCCATGGTCAGTAGCACCTGCCGGACACCATTGTTGTTTTCACACACATGTATAAGCATCACTGAGCTATAAAGTTAGTTATATTGTTTTCAATACTTCAGTCAGTACACATTGAGTTAAACAGCCTCATTAACTTTCTTCTAACTAATCATTATTATTATTATTATTATAATTATTGCTACATCAATACAATGTACTTCATCAACGCTGCAGGAATCTGTTCTACACACAAACACACATGTACAGACTCTGAAACCAACACGTCGGCATCGTGATGAGGTTATGTGATCCACACACGTGTGTGTAGTTCTACTGTATCAACACACATACACAAGATCTCCAATTACTGTGTCTCTTCTCCAGGACACGTCTTCTCTTTGTGTCCCAGCCATCCCCCTCGCCCAGGTTAACATGACATGCTCAAAGGCCATCAGGGTGAGATAACAAGAGTGTGTGTGTTTGTGTGTGTGTGTGTGTGTGTGTTGGTTATTTCACACAGTACACGAATATAGCAGTTAGATGAGGAAGCATGTGTGTGTTCTCAGAGTTGCAAGGGGATCTTTGTGGACTCTAGTTTAAAGGGTAACTGTCTTTTCTCTTCAACCTAGACCCAATTTTTGCATGTTTTGTGTCTACGTGATTGATGGGAACAACAATTTAAACCCACCAGACTCCATGTCAATAAACAGTGATGTTGTCATTTAAAACACACTTCATTCAAAGCGGACTAAACTATGAACTATGAAAAGTCGTCTTGGTTAGTCTTTACACTTTTCCAACATCACTACTCGGGGTTGGTTAAATGAACACATCATTTTACTGATTTAATTATGAGATTATGTTTTCTCCATACACGCTAAAACTGTTTATTTAAATGGAGTCTGGTAGGTTTGGCAACAGCTATCCCGGAGCAGTTTCTGGTAACAAAGAGGATTTTTTTTTTAAGGTCTATCTTTTCAATAATCAGACACTTAGAATAACAATCTGAATCTGTCAGTGGAGAAAACTGCACTTTTAGCTGACAAAATTGACGATGCACATTTGCCCCATAGGATACACATTGCAGCCCGGTTTGCTACTGCAGGTTGCAGCGTTCTCACTAAATACTGGACCATTTTCAAAGATTGTTGTACCCATCAGTCACTTAGATACAAAAACATAGGAAAATCTTAGAGATCCTCAAATTCTGTCAATTAACAATTTGGCTGATGGGTGTTTTGCATACATCAACTGAACTGCGCAGCTATTTCAGGCCTTCAAACAGACCAGACAAGAGCTTCAGAGCTCATAGATTGAAGTCGGGAAAGAACTGATGCAGTCAATCAGATAAATCAGATAGATAGATAAGAATTAGACCTTCCACCCCTCCAAACTCCCAAACCTCAATCATAACCATAACTACTTTAGACAAGCTCTATTTTTTAATCTGAAATTCAATTAGATCAGTTAAGTTGATCAGGTAAAGAGAATGTTTCATGTTGATGTTTGACCTACTTTGTGTGATCTCATCCTAAATTGAATTATCCTTGTCTTCACCTTTAGGTGCTTGGTGCTTGTGTGTACGTATGTGTTTTTTTTTAATGGGACAGATGCTGTCAATCAATCTCTTAAAGCATCTTCTACCAATTGCAACAGTGTAAACAAACACACACACACACACACACACACACACAGGTAATCTTGTTGCCTTCCCAGGGGACAAGCTGAAACGCTGGGGCTGAGAATAACTTGTCCCTTCAACTCGACATCTCCTCCATTCTGCACCGCACCATCAGGTTGTCACACATTCTTCAGGTGTCTGTGAGTTCTTGGGTTTATTGGTATGTGGGTCTGTCAATAGGGAAAAACCGGCAAAGTTACAAAGGTGAAGGTTGAATGACACGTTTCTTTTCTCACAGCAAAACAAGCAGGAGCCGTCAAAAGTCCAAGAACCCATGTGGAGAGTTTTTCTTGTGAAAAGCATTTCGGCAGGCCGGACCTTCAGTGATTACGTGACCATAAGGCTTCAACAGATACACTGCTCTGGTCTAGGCTAGTCTAGACACACACTGAACTGTATAAAAGGGAGAAAATCCTCATTCTCGCTCATATTTCCTTATCTGTGTTACCACTTTGTAATTACCCAGCCCACTCCCTTTTCATCTTTGGCAGCTCGCTGGATACAGGGTGGGTGGGGGTGGCGTTTTAGATGCGTCCGTTGCCGTGTGTGCTGCTTCGGCGGCCGGACAGAGGGTGGGAGGAGTAGTGCAGCTCGGCTGTGGAGAAGGTGGAGGCCGAAGAGTTGGAGGAGGTAAGTCCGCAGGCTTCGCAGGCCAGAGCCAGCTGCCTCAGGGCATCCAGGGAATCCATCTTAGCTCCGCGTAACAGATCGCTCTGACCCTGCAGCACACAGGAAGACACGGGTTTGACCCATGTACTGTATGCGTAAAGGCTTATCTCAAAAAATGTAACTACATGTCGCGTGAACGAACGTTGCTCTGCCATGGCTTAGTAGCGTAGCATTTTCCTCCTACTCATGTCCTACAGATTTTTGACTATTGTCAGAAAGAACAGGGGAGACACTTTATTGCTCTCACTAATAGCAGGGCCGGCGTGTGTGGGTGTGGGTGTGAAATAGAAATAGATATAAATTGCAAATAGCTTGAATCCGACAAATATCTTTCAAAATAAATTTACAGCCTGATTTATGAGTCCTGATTAAATCACTATCTGCTTCTCCTTTCCAAGTGAGTTTCAGACATGTGACACTTACCATAAAACTAGATATTAATCCGCCATAAATCCTATAAAATCGGAGATTTGAGCGTTAGGAGTACCTTAAGCACAGTGATGTTCCAGGTGAAACTCTCCACAGCTTTGCTCAGCTTGCGTCCCTTCAGTCCCTCCTTCTCCCCAAGCCGGGAAAGTTCCTCGTGGTAGTCCATTCCTGCAAAAACACAAACACACAGGTCCAGATGATTTAAGCCTCCCTTATCACTTTTTCCTCTCTTTTACTGTAGCTAAACGCTCAGTTCTGTTTAAATGGACGGATGTAACCCGGGGGCTCTCAAACACATCACTCAAAGGTCCGCATCTGACTTTTTATTTCATTTAGAAAACATTTGGCTACACTTCATAAGGTGTTGTATTCATAACAGCAGTGGGCCAGGTCTGGAGTGACTCGGTCAGGACTTACCTTCTCTCTGCACGTGGCCGATCCTCTCCTGAACACCGTCTGCGTTCTCGATCAGCTGTTTCTGGGCGGCAATCATCTGCACAGACAGGAAGGAAGTTCAGCTTGTTTTAAAGCAAGCATTGTTCAAACCCATAGAGCTTTATGGACTATTCCTATTTCCACTAATACCAAACACATCAGGCTGCACATTAGGGAAATGTGTTATCTATTTTGTGTAATGCGTCCATTAAATACATCAAAGCTGAAACATAAATCAAGTAACAGAACAGATTGACAAGAGCTTTTAAAGTCGAGATGTTTGTTGTTGTTTTTTTCTCCATGAAAGTCAAGAGCTCAACTTTGAACTTTCAAGATCTAGACTTTCCTCCATGTCAAAGTCAAGATCTCACAAATAAAACTCGAGATCTCGCAAAAGTGTTTGTCCCTAGTACATGTTTTCTTTTTACTCCAAGTTAAGTTAGAATCCCAACACTTGTCTTGGTAGATGGTGCATACATAAGGAAGAACACATGGGTGCCTGGGCGGCCGGGTGGTAGAGCACTCGCCCATATATAGAGTCTCAGTCCTTGACGCAGTGGCTACAGGTTTGATTCCGACTGACGCACATAGTTACATGTTATTCACCCTCACACATTCAGAGAAATAAACGATTGGAGGCGAAAAGATAACTCAAATAAAGAAATATTAACAATTTCTTCTTTTTCATCTGTGCTCAAACTCAATTCATATCTAAAGTCCTCTCAGTTATGTTATTTATTTATTAATTTAATTTAATATTCATTAAGCCTTTTGCTATATTGTTGTTTTACGTTTAAATAGCTTTTTGTGACTTTTAAAAAGTTCTATAAAAAAGCTGTGGTGGGAGAAAAGTATTGAAGCGATTATGATTAGTTATCTCTGCATGTGTGAAGAGAGCTTCCCATTAAATAAACTATTAATGCATCTCGCCCATCAATCAACCCAGCAGGAGGAAAGTGCTCAGTCCCAAATTGCCGGTTCACATCAAAACACCTGTCGGCAGGACTAAGTTGGGTTTTTCAGTTCAGTTGTCAACTTGTCAATTAACAATAATAAATCTCTACATCTGAACATGCATACAGTACCTACAGTATATATGTACATATATAATATATATACACACATTTATGTACTGTACATCTAGTTTATCTGTTACATTTCATTTCATTCAACCTTCTAGAGACGGGCGTTGGACATTAGCAGTTGCTATGAATGCTGTGATACGTGGCATTGGATAATTGTTGTGCTGCAATTCTCTTCGTAGACTGTATTCATCCCTATCAGTGTCATTCATTAAATTAAATTAAATAATGATGTTTGCACTTTGCACATACTCTTTATACGTTTGCAAATGTAATCCTTGTTTCAAACACTGCACACTCTTCCCATTTAAAAAACCGATCTATTTTACATATTTTGCCCTGCTTTTTTCATATTTGCTATTGTAAATTCTTCACTTACATAGTGCTTATTTTTACGTATTGTGTTTCTTGTTATGGACTCAGATACCAAGGCTAATTTCTTTATGAAAAAAAGAAATATGGAAATAATCCAGATTCTGATTCTGAAGTGCAAGTGGCCAAGTGGGATTGATTTGGATGCTCCGAAGTTAGAACGCAACACAAAGCATGAAGTCTGTTTTAAATAATCGGTCTAAAGAAACAATCAGTAGACTACAGGGCAGCAGAAAAGCAAGAGATGAGAGAGAGGAGGGCGAGTGTGTGATGACACAGCCGTGTGTGTGTACGTCCATGAAGGCTGAAGGAGGTGTGATGTACGACTGGAGATCACACCAACTGTGGCAAGTTGAGACTGACCTGCTGCGCTCACATTTGCTGGATTCACACTCAAACATTATTAGCTCCAGTGACGGGTTGAAACACAACGTTGTAGTTAGAAATAAAAGCACTCTCTGTGTGGAGGTGTGTGTGTGTGGAGGTGTAATAGCCGAGCGCTGAAACAGGTGGGAGAGAATCATCCCTATCTGCTGCAAGAGGAAATGGAGTAGGAGGAGACCCAGCTGGCTCTCTCTCTCTCTCTCTCTCTCTGTGTGTGTGTGTGTGTGTGTGTGTGTGCTTCATGCATGTCACCTCAGAGTGTCTTTCCTCATATTTAATGCTTCCGGACACTCAAGAATACGGCGCTGAGTGAAAACACTAAACACAATTAAAACGGTCTGCTAGTGTCTGTCTGACATTTTGACCAAACTTTAAATAAATTAGGAAAAGCAATCAACATCTGAGTACTATGTGCTAATAAATGTATCACCAGTTCATTTAGATTTTTAAGGGGACAGACCCCAGGTGAATAGAACTTAATTACGTCATTAAGACAAATATCTTTGCTAAGTTGTATGTTTAAATATGCAAATTATGCTTTATCTTGTTATACACTATGCGGTTATTAGCACACATTTCTAGAAAAGAAATCTGGACATTGGATTGTTGGAAGTTTTTTTAAAAAGTTATTTAATGCCAATTTTTTGTGAATTTAGGAGAAATTTACAGGTGCACATACGTAGAGTAGGGGTGAAATAAATGTGTAAATGTGTGATTTGGATGTTTTTTCCCCAATAGTTTGAAAGAGGGCCTAAATTACTCAAAAACGCAAAATTACCAATGAACCCTGAACCCTGAACCATGAACCATAAACCCTGAAATCTGAACCCTGAATCCTGAAATCTAAATCCTAAACCCTGAAGCCTAAATCATAAACCCTAAATCCTGAACCCTACATCCTGAATCCTGAATCCTAAATCCTGAAATCTGAACACTAAGCCCTAAACTCTAAACTCTGAACCCTAAATCCTGAACCCTGAACCCCAATTCCTAAATCCTGAACCCTAAATCCTGAGGTAGTGCAGTCCGGAGAGCAACTGTATGCATATATAAAATGTCTTGAATACACATTGTGGGAAAGGAGATAAGTATAGAGATAAGTATGAAGGCACTCAAGGGGCTGACTGCCTGATTGGAACGTCTTCCATGCTCTTGCCTCACATAGTGGACGAGTCAAATAATGAAGGTCAATCAAACTTGTTTTGTCAAATCAGCATCACAATTAAGTTACAATAAGCTCTTTTCTCTCCCATCAGTAATGAGCACAAGCAGAAAAGCATTTAGACTGCATTTAGTTGTTGCCAGTTTTGAACTATCGACATAATTTCATCTTGTCAAAAACTTCAGAAACAAAAAAAAAATAGTGGTTAATAGCTTTGATTAAAAGGACATGTGGGTGAAGTCCATAATGCAAATAAAAGGGTGAGAAAGCAGAGGCTGCAGTAGGTTTACCCTCCACCCTCGTCTCACTCACCGTGTCATAGGCAGAGAGCAGTTTACGTGTCGGCTCTGAGAGGTTGACCTGAGGCTCCAGGCATGGGTATCCCTCCTTCAGGACCATGCTGGCCCCCATGGTGCCCTCGGGGCTCTGCAGCCTCGTCGTCAGGCTCTGGATGCACTGCTTCAGTTTGGCCACCGTGGGGAGCCCACACTGTTCTTTGAAGCTGGCGGTGGTGCTCTGGAAACGGTCGGACGACAACAGAGAGAGGAGAGAAAGAAGAAGAGGACAGGG
>NC_048417.1:4674381-4682732 GCF_013103735.1 Etheostoma cragini
GTGTGTGTGTGTGTGTGTGTGTGTGTGTGTGTGTGTGTGTGTGTGTGTGTGTGTGTGTGTGTGTGTGTGTGACAAAAAGCAATACAAGCATGATAATAACGGACTGTGGCAGATGAGCCCACAGCTGGACTCATGGCAGAGAGACAGGGACACAGAGGAGGAGGGAGGGGAAGGGCCAATGAGATTGAATCAGGCAGGTTAAAAGCAGTTTGTAAATGAGCAAATGTGTATGTGTGAAGGACTGAGTGTGTGTATTTGTGTGTGTGAGATAATAGGGATTTATCTCCTGATAGAGCTTATGCTGTACCGTTGATACTGAGAGGGTTTATCAACCATTGTGGGAAATGTTGAAACGATTAAGCGATATATGTTCAACGGCAATTTAAAGGAATTACATGAGTATCATGAATTACCTTCATTTTGTTTTTTAGAGGATCAAATGCCTCAAAACCAGAGATTCCCTTTGAGTAATTTAATCCCTAAATTTACACTACATGGCGAAAACTATGTGGACACCCAAACATTACAATATGTAATTACAAAATCATAATTCAACATTTAGTCAATGGTGGAACAAGTATTCCGATACTTTACTTAAGTTTTAGCAGTAAAACGTACTGAAAGTACCAAAAGTAAGAGTACTCAGTGCAGTAAAATGTTCCCTGTCAGTGTCTTTCTCGCCTATCTGATGTTTCTGGATTCATTTTCCTGCTTGATGTATAAGGTTGTGCTTATTTTACCTCATTTGTATACTGTTGGTTAGTTTAATCTACAGCATTGCATCATATTCTTTAAGATCATCATGTTTGTAGGGGCGCTGTCCTGTATCACGTATCTCTAAAGAGTTTTGAAACTTTTCATGGTGCCCTGGATCTTTGCGCTCTTATACAACGGCAGTCAACATGGTGCATACAGTAAGAGCATTACAGAGCATTACTTCTAGCTATGTGTACCAATGGTCCATGAGAATCATCCAATCTGCTGCTATACCAGCCTCCACTCTTGGCTGCAGGGATGTGCTCCCATTCAGCTGCAAGAACATTTTTGAGTTGGGTTACTGGTTTTAGGCGATCAGGTCTGGGTTGCAGTTGATGTTCCGGTTCATCTTCTTAAAGGTGTTGGATGGGATTGAGGACAGCCTAGTCTCGCGTTGCCTTCCACAGCGCTGGGGAGGACTGTCTGGCTTGTCCACATAGCATTTTGGGATGGGAGAAAAACACACTCTGGTTTATTGGCTTTTTTTTTTTTCAACCAATCTCAATCGTCTTGGGACCGGAGCCACAATACCTCTGCAAAACAGCCTCGGAAAGGAACTTGTTTCGGGTGGAACGTGTATATTAAAAAGTTGTTTTAGTCGTGCAACAGAAAACTCAGATTGGACAGATAGTCTAGGT
Organism: Etheostoma cragini; assembly: GCF_013103735.1. Lineage (NCBI taxonomy): Eukaryota > Metazoa > Chordata > Actinopteri > Perciformes > Percidae > Etheostoma > Etheostoma cragini. The sequence goes on from NC_048417.1 coordinate 4,675,776, forward strand.
AGCTGTCTGGATTTACCCTGCAGAGATCAGAGGACCAGGTAACCATAGTCCCCAGAAGTCCACCGGAGGTAAGAAAGCCCACACAAAGAAAGAGGACGGTAACGGACATCTAACAAAAAAAAAAGAGACATCTGGCGGAACCTGGCTCCAACGGAGAAACCCAGAAGTGGTATGTCGTGCATATAGACTTAGGTCAAACACTCAAGTTGTTCAACACAGGACTGGGAAATCATTTCTTCATGGATCTGGCTTTGAGCTTAAGGAGACCGTTATTTTGAAACAGAAAAACAGCGGTATCCACCTACATTTGGCTTTAAGGTTCACATCATAAGAATACATCTCTAAAAACAGATATGCATTGCCCACACTTATATCCTTTGTATTCAGTGCTAAACTGGTGGGTGCTGTGCGACCAGGTTCTATTATTGCTGGTATTAATAGAAGCTTTTTTAATAATCCTCCTCACTGACTTTCCTCTCGTCTCTGGCTCTCCTCCTCCTCCTCCTCCTCCTCCTCCTCCTCCTCCTCCTCCTCCTCCTCCTCCTCCTCTCTTTGTCCCTCCTGTCTCCCTTCTTCTCCCGACAGAGAAGTCTCAGGTGGAGTCTGATTCCTTGATATTCGGATTAACCCTCATAACCAGAGCTCTTCATCAACAAATCCTAAAACTAAAAAAGCAGAGTGACACCTGATCTGCTGTGACTCAGATGTTGGCATTTTCTCTTAACTCGCCTGGCGGGGGTTTGCCACAGAAGTCAATCAAACACAAAGTGCCAGAGAAAGTACTTAGTTCTTCTTTGTTCAGCAAAACAAAAACATGTATAATGCCCAGATTTTAAGATTTCTGCCTATATCCCCAACACAATGAAGAGGAATGGTGACAATGAAATGAATAACTCTATTAACATTTCTTTCCAGGAACAAAGTCCAAGTATATCAGGATAATCCAAAATCCTCATTGAACGGTTTTCTTTTATTTCTTCAAAAAAAAAGAAAAGAAAACTGTTACGAAGTCGGTGGATAATCCCGTGTGGCCAGTACAGCCATGTGCACACAGCCAATTGACAGACTGTACGGACATTATCTGTGCAACGGACAAACAGATTTTAGATTTTAGAGTACATTGTGTTTTTGTGGCAGCTCAGACTCTGAATGGTGTAACCAGAAACCCGGTCTAGTCCCGCCCAGTCTCTTTCCTTTTCTGTGTCTGCGTGTTTATGAAACAGTTTCATAAGTTGGCATTTTCTGCTCTAATTGAAACGTTTGGAACTTGGCTTTGTGTCAGTTTGTGTTGCCCACAGACAAATTCGCGTCTTATGTCTTTCCTTTGACACTTGGTGAAAGCTGAAATTTGCCCATTGTCCTTCTGGATCCATGTTTCTCATGTGTTTCTAATCTATCTAGAAGTTTGTCTGTGATTTGATGTTGGCCTACTCTGTACACACAACATCTATTTCCTGTCTGTCCGCCCTGGGAGAGCGATCCTTCCTCTGTTGCTTTTCCAGAAAGTTTCTTTTAATTTTTCCCTGTTAAATGTGGTTTTCGTAGTAAGTTTTTTCTTTTTCCAAATCAAAGTTTTTTGATCAACAGAGGGTGTAGACATTGTAAAACCCCCTTATGGAAAATTTGTGATTTGTGATATTGCGCAAAACCAATAACATAGACCTGACTTTGTATGCAGTTGCAGCGCCTGTAAACGTTTCCTTGCTTAGTGTCTGAACTCACGAGCATCGCATCTGCAGGAACTTGTCCGAGGGTAACGGCAGTTGCAACGGCCGCGGTGAAGCACAAACCAAAAACACTAATAATTCAAACAGCGTTTTGCAAATGCATCTTAGCCGAATTGTGGAGAGAATATATACAGAAACATGCAGGGCTGTGTTCGTGGAATATGACAGTGTATTTAAATATACTCACAATAGCTTTTGGTTAACCCTCCTGTTGTCCTCGGGTCAAATTTGACCCCTTTAAAAAATGTCTATAACTGAAATATGGGTTTCTTTTTAACCAAATTACCAAAAACAATTCTTTGCAAATACCAATGATCACTTTAATTCCTTTGATCTTAACTATTAGTCAAAATAAATTCATAATGTCTGCTTTTTTAACTGAAATATTAGGTTTAATTCTATCTAAATAAGGGTTATTGACCATGAATTCCAAAAACTGGTGTAAAACTAGTGGCAGTAAGGTGGTGTTAGTGAAAACTCAAAAGTCTGAAAAATGTTTTTTAACCTAGGAAGACAACACAAGGGTTAAAATTCCAACACAATGACAGAAGACGAACATTCGGCATACAGAGTTAAATCCGGCAGAATTTCCGGCTGCAACGGAGCAACACCGGTAGCGGATTGTCGTAGATCTAGTCCCATTAAATGAATTTAAGGCCATGTTAAATGCCTTGTAATTCAAACACGCAACTTCCACATGTGACCTGTTCCTTTCCTCTATGTGTGACTCTGTCTACGCTGTATTTCGGTTTAAATTGTAAATGGTGTGCCGTCTTGGCCAGGTCTTCCTCGAAAAAAAGATTTCAATCTCAAGGGACTTCCTGGTTAAATAAAGGTTGTAATAAAATAAAATAAAAATAACACAACAGTGACTTTAATCAACTTCTTGACATGTTTCCCTCTCACCTGAGCCTCCTCCCGCAGGTCCGTAGCCTCTTTGAGGGGCGCAGTAGCCAGTTTGAAGGACTCATCCACCACCTTGATGCCGGTGTGCCTCAGCATGACGTACTCCCGCCCTCGCCTCCCCACCCTCCTCACCGATAGGCCTCGCCGCTGGGCCTTCCCGCCTCCTCGCCGGTTGGTGACCGCCACGTGGACAAACAGGCTGGTGTGGGGTAAGGGGTCTCCCGCGATGCCTAGCAGGGGCACATTGCGGTAGCCGGGCTGAAGGCACTCGAAGGCCACGCTGTACTGGCCGATGAAATCGTCTCCGATGTAGTCGTCGTCTAAAACCACAAAGCGCAGCAAGGCCAGCTCCGGCATGTTTACCTGGAGACAGGAAGTGAACAATGGAGTCGGATAAATGCATGCTGTGCACCAGAACAGAAATAGAACGAGGCCAACATAACATTTCACAATGTTTTCGCCCACTCCGACATTACTCACGTCTGAAGACTGGGGCTTTATATCATTTCAATTTCAGTGAATCTGTTTCTGACCCCCCTGGGTACTGATTATTGCTCTTTTTAAAACCTGGTTCGGAATTGGGTCATAAGAAAAAACTTATTTTGAGAAAACAAATGCTGCTATAGTTTGTGTTCCTTTTCACTTAAGTTCACAGTACAATACCCACCATTGCGACCTCTACGCATTAGTCAGCTGGCCCTCGTTACATATCTGGCGCTTAACTCATTGGTACCAACTAATTTACAAGACCATGCTAGGCAAAGCCCCGCTGCTTCTAAGCTCACTGATCACCAACATGCAGGGTGCACACAACAGATCCATCTCTTTTGTCACCCCAAAAGCCCATAGAAATGAAACAAAAAAACTCCTACTCGCTGCCTTTAAAGGCCTGCTGTCTGAAGTTCTGCTGTCTAATCCTTCTCTCACTTTTTTGTCTGTTATGCTCTGTTGAAGAGTGGCATATTCTCACTTGCACTGTTGTCATAGTTGTTTAATATTTATAGTTATTTTGCACTATTCCATCTGCACAAACTACACTCTGTATTTTTACTTGGACTACTGTATTGTACTGCGTTACTGCCATACTACTTAGACATTATGTTGTACAAACTATTTATTGACTCAGTATTAGAACTGTATTTTTTGTAGATGCCTTACTTTATTTTGTACATTTATAATTTGAGTATTTAATGTGTAACTTCATGTTGTCTCGCACGTTTATGCTTCGTCTTGGCCAGGTTTTTGTTTTATATGTACTGTATATATGTTCTGTTCGGTGAATGAACTGTATATGGGCGCCCGGATTGCTCAGTTGGTAGAGCGGGCGCCCATGTACCGTATAGTTTACTCGGTTGGGTTGGTTAACAATTAAATCAAACAAATACTATGGTTTGAACCATTTATCCAACACTTTTATATTGTGTTGACATACTTTTAAATAACCCCAACATGTAGTGTTCAGGTGTTACAGATGACATATTCTCTTCATCATATCATAATTTCTATTTTTTTCTAATTAGTTTAGCTTACAACTAATTCCTTTGAAGATCAAACCTGTTGTTATCTACATCTCACAGTGAGCAAGCTGAACAGCTCCAAACAGCATTTCCTGTTAGAGTAAGAAGCTGTTCAGGCGTTAATTACGCGGTACAATAAGCAGCATCCTGGTGCTGCTGCCGAGGGGAAATGCTGGTTCAAATATTACAGATTACACCTTCAGAGGACTTTAATGGCTAATAAGGCTATTAACACCCCTACATGTAATCACAGATTGTCAACACACACACACACACACACACACACACACACACACACACACACACATACACACACACACACACACACACACACACACACACACACACAGATGTAGAGTGGGAGGACAAATGATGCTGCTTGTGTGTCTCTGCATTTTAATTCTGTGTTGAGGAACAGAGAGTAAACACTTTACACAATAAAACATTATCAGCTAATGGCTGTTTTTTTCACAAAGTCTGGCACACACACACACACACACACACACACACACAAAATGGCTATCCGTGTCGTGTCTATAGGAGAAAGAAATACAAATCTATTATTTGCCACAGAGAATGAGAATAAACTTGCCCCAAGCGTGCATGATTGTGTGTGTGTGTGTGTGTGTGTGTGTGTGTGTGTGTATCCCCAACAATAAAACCATATGAAGTCTTTAGGTCCAGAAGGAAAATAAGACATTGATTCTCTCACGACTACTGTGATTACAGTTTGCATGTGTCTAAAAAGTGTGTGTGTGTAACAATAAATGTTCTGGTTCACAGCAGGAAAGACATTCCTTTGTTCCAAGGCTCACTTGTTGAGCACCGCAGTGCTGTTGTTCATTCGGTTTTCGAGATTTATATTCATGGACAGCAGTAGCTGTCGTGTATTTGAATGATGGTTCGACTGAGCTTCTCCCAACAAGAAAGCTGAAACTAACGCAGCATTACATTAGTCCATGCAGAAAAAATGGCTGCATGTTGCAGCTATATTTTCAGGAAAAGTCTTTGGAATGGGAGAGAACATGTTGACCCGAAATGCAAATGTCAAAAGAAAGTAGCCCCTGAATTGGGACACAGCCGTGGGAGGCTTAGGGTCTTACACTGAGAAGGAGATAATTCATGCTGAGACATGTAGGGCCGTGGTCGTGGTTTTCCAAATATGTAAGTTGAGTATAAAAGGAGAAGCTGGTTCTGATGGATGAAGGAGGAGAGAACATGTCACACTGACTGAACAAGGACTGGCTGCCCCTTAGGCCTGGACTGCACTATTATAAAGTCTTTACTTCTGTGTGTGTGTGTGTGTGTGTGTGTGTGTGTGTGTGTGTGTGTGTGTGTGTGTGTGTGTGTGTGTGTGTGTGTGTGTGTGTGTGTGTGTGCGTGCGTGTGTCCACTCACATAAGCTGTGAGGGCAGGCTGAGTGGTAGGGGAAAAAGCTGAAGTTTCATGCATGGACAAGCCAGACAGCCTCAGCAGAATGTGTGTGTGTGTGTGTGTGTGTGTGTGTGTGTGTGTGTGTGTGTGTGTGTGTGAGTGTGTGTGTGTGTGTGTGTGTGTGACATGTGTGTCGAATGATAACTTCAATCCAATCCAATTTTCAATTTTTCAGGAACAAGCCCACGGCTGAGTAGAAAAGCTCTGTGACAGTTAATTCAATCACTTTCAAACCAAATGCTGCTCTGAAAAGACAAAACGATGCAAAGGACAGCGAGCTTCTACTGTCCTAACGTCTTGAGTTGTTATGTTACAAGTCCAGTTTTAGTTTGTTAGAAAACACGGCCCTCACAGCTCCACGCACTCAAAAAAACTAATTATGGTTTCCAATTAAATTTTTTCAAATGCATTTCATTGGAAGAAAATACTTCCATCTACCATACCAGATACTTCCATATACAAATTTAACCAAATAGTTTTTCAAATAAGGTTGAATGCAAAATACAAATAACAGATGATCTTTAAGTCTATTTTTTTTCCAAGTGGATCCTCATTAACATAGTACATGTTAAAAGGTAAAAATGTGAATATCTGAACTTGGCTTTAGTACCATTTTCCAAAAGCCTTAACTGGCCAAAAAATACAACAACATCTTAATAAATTGATTTCACATTAATGAACAAAAATATGTTCTTTAAAAGAAAATGTGCTTGTAGACAGACCGCAGCTGAGACCATGATAGTTCAAAATGTTAATGTATTGTAATTTAAGTGCACTGTCTGGCATATAAAAGAGTACTGTGCTAATTAAGAGTTCCACTCCTGTAACATATACACATTTATTATGTTAGTGGGGCTTATTTTACTTAGTGTAACTTTTACATCTGGCTGGATTTGATTTGTTTTGTTCAGTTCTTCTTGAAATTGTTACCGTGTATGCATTGTCAAACTCAATAAATTAAAACATTGTCTGATTCACGCTAGACACCCATAAAAAGAAAAATCAACATTGGTTCAAAAGAACCAGAAATGTTGTCTCGTTTTATTCCACATATTCTTCTTTTCCTTTGCAAAACCTGGTGCCAACATTACCCACAATGCAACTTGAAAGCCTTCAGTTTGGTCTAAGATTCAGATTCTTTTTAACTCCGCTATGTTTTGTGTTTTCAAACTTGTAGTCTTCAATCAACACTTAAGACTTCACACAGCTTCCTTTTAAAGCCATAAAAGGTTTTATTCAACTATTTTTTACATTCACAATAGAACTCTACAAGATCTGTAAAAACACTGATGTGTAAAATCGGTGGTGTGGCCCTTTAATGAACTGTATGTCAATCAAAACTGTTTGGGAGACAGAAGTGGTTGGAACTAATT
>NC_048417.1:4682894-4683268 GCF_013103735.1 Etheostoma cragini
TCTGAAGTCTCTTTTATATAGACCTTAGTGGTCCCTAATACTGTATCTAAAGTCTCTTTTATATAGACCATAGTGGTCCCTAATACTGTATCTAAAGTCTCTTTTATATAGACCATAGTGGTCCCCTAATACTGTATCTGAAGTCTCTTTTATATAGACCTTAGTGGTCCCTAATACTGTATCTAAAGTCTCTTTTATATAGACCATAGTGGTCACTAATACTGTATCTGAAGTCTCTTTCCCAAAATTCAGCCTCGGGGCAGAATTACAGCCACAACATCCCACAACATTTCTGAGTCTGCAGCTATTGAGAAGGAGAGAGGGGGGGGCAAGGTGGAGGCTGGGGGTGTGGTCTTGATCAACTGCCACATAAT
>NC_048417.1:4683368-4711112 GCF_013103735.1 Etheostoma cragini
GGATGGTTTGGATATTTTTTTAAGTGGGGTGGTCTGGGGTACTTATCCATCCAACCTACAGTTGGAGAAGCAGGCAGGACACGAAAGCTAAGCGATGTACTGCTGTGGCCGGGGACGGTAGCTAGCCATGGGCCGGTTACCCAGCTAGTGTGCAGTGATATTTTCATACCGTCAGACTCTCCTACCGGCAGCAGTTAAATGTTTTTTTAGACACCTAAAAAAAAAGGACTACCCTTAACAAACATAAAATGTGTACGCTATATTTAGAATGTTTTCACAGCTTTACCTTGCTGTCAGACAGCCCTTTACAACGGGGGAACTGAAGCTGTTATCTCTGCTCGTTACAAAGCCACCAGACTCCCTTGTCATTTCACCTCGCAGAACACAGGAGTTGCTGGTTTATCCCGGTCTCAATTGATTCGTTTTTCAGGGGTGGTGATGGCGCAGTGGCTGTAACACATGCCTGACACGGGTTCGATTCCCACTGCGATACATCGACCAATGTGTCCCTGAGCAAGACATTTAAACCCTGGTTGCTCTAGAGGCGTGCGACCTCTGACATATGTAGCAATTTTAAATTGCTGTGGATAAAAGTGTCAGTTGGTTTCAGTTCCCCGTCATAAAGCAAGGTAAAGCGGAGAAAATATTCTAAATGATGTGTCCACTGATATTGATGTTTTTAGGGGTCTAAAATGCATTTAGCTGCTGCTCGCCGTCCACAGCAGCACATCGCTTAGCGTTCTCCGAACTGAGGGCGTGTCGACCACCATCTAATGTAGCTCACACGCTGACTGTGGAGAAGTAACACAATACAACCACACAAGATCCGGACTGTTTCTTTAAATCTCACATGGCAGAAACTGAAATGCTCACTTATGCACACTGAACATTAGCAGGGAACCCCTGGTCAGTTTAGTCAGCTAAACAACAGCGCCCTTAATAATGATCACACAGAAAGAAAGCATTATTTAAGCAGCATTCCAGAAAGTAAGACTTAATAAATATGAAGGTGCAGATGATCATCCAGGTCTGTTCTACAGCCAAGTTCAATTTTATATCATTTATCCATTTATTTGACCACAGCATGCAAAATTCTCCAGCAGAAGTGTTACAACAAGCTTGCTACAGTTTAAAACGGATCTTTTGACAGCAGCCATGTGGGAAATTGGACCAGGGAACTGCTCAAACTGTAAGACAGCTGACCAAGATTTCTGACGTGTCAGAGATCCAACCGATTAATCAGGGCGCCGTGACCTTAAACTGAAACTCTTTTAAAGGCGACCAATTCAGGGCTAATATCAGGCTCTCAAACTCTCTCTCCCCCTGCTACTCACTATCCTTCCATTTGAAACCTTTTTATTTCCTCTTGTCACTAATAGTACTTAAGTATGCAAGAGGGTAACGTCATCACCGGGGAAAGGTATAAGAGTGACGTCAATGTCTGTCTCCTGCCAAAGATCCAACGCAATTACAGTGAGATATGGTTTTGAATTACACGTTTTTACACAACTTGTTTGCAGGAGGTACATGTTGACCACACACACACACACACACACACACACACACACACTATGTGTCCACAGAGAGCATGCCATAGCAGTTGTGACGGCTTGTCATGATGGCTCAGCCACACTGCCACACTGGTACAGGACTCTGTCAGTGAGTGGTTAAAAAAAAAAGCCAAATCAGCAACACAGCAGTCGTCAAATCATGTCTCCTATAATACATTCACTGCAGACATAAGTGTATTCATGGGAGCAACTAATTTGAAATCCTAATGGGCTTAATACCCCCCTCTCCCCTTCATTAAGCACTCTGGGCTCGGTTTTCATGCAAGTACACCGCAGAGCACCGAAAAGCAGACACAGACCTCTTCAAAATCACATAAGCCACTTTTACAGTATGTTGTTGACATTTCTTCTCTTCTGTTTACCTATACATCTTTTATCTAGTACACTTTTAAATGCACATCTAAAATACTAGTTTGTGCAATAAAAGCAAAGTATGCCCCGGGGTCGATTAATGGATTATTATAACGTCATCTACAAAATGCTTTAGAAACTTTGGAATTCTTTATTTATTTATTTTTTACAGTGTCATCATCAGTGATCTGAGACCTCAGAAAGCATCTATTTTTTTCTATAACAAATTCATTAATGAAAATGAAAATCTAATTTTTGCTCCAGTAAACAGGATCATTATGAGGATTCGTTATAGAGTTATGTAAATGGCTTAAACAGACTATTCTCAGTCTTTGCTGCATGGACATTATTGTGTGCACAGCCCAAACATATCTTACTGAATGCAACCTGTTAAACGCTTACTAATGCAAAGATATCAATCTTGAAGCATATAGCGCACAAAGTTTGTTCTGCCCTTTTAAGTTAATTTGTAATGCTGTATTTTCATATTTCAGGTTAAGCAGTGGTGTACAATAATATTCAGGGACACTGTATGTCGCCCGCCTGCAGTCTCCTCCTGGCCCATTAGGGAAACGTTTGCTTCTTTCAAAGAGGATTAGAGGAATAAATGTGATCACAATTAGTGAAGCCTAACCTAAATCCCCCAACCAATAATACATTCCACCAATAACGATGTATTATGGCTGCGTCATGCCCTTCTCATGCTTGTACCGTGGGGTTTTTCTCCTTGCAGTAGTCTACATCCAAAACGTTCCACTTCCGGAAATCTGCCAGATGTCCGTCACCTTCTGCATTCTTTGTGTTGGCTTTCTAACCTCCGGTGGATTTCTGAGGACTATGGTTACCTGGTCCTCAGATCTCTGCAGGGTAAATCCAGACAGCTAGCTAGACCATCTGTCCAATCTGAGTTTTCTGTTTCATGACTAAACCATCTTTGAACGTACACGGGGCTCCATGGCTCTGTACGGAGCTTAGCTAGGATCGTGATTGGTTTAAAGGAAGGCCAATAAACCAAAGGACGTTTTTCTCCAATCCCGGGATGCTGTGTGGACTAGCCAGACCCTCCTCCGCAGCGCTCTGGAGGAAGATCTGGCAATGCAAGAATAACCCAGCCAAGACCTGAAGAGCAGTTAACCATAATCCTCAGAAATCAACCGGAGTTTAAAATGCCAACACAAAGAAAACGGAAGGAAACGGACATCTGGACAAAAAGAGGGACATCCAGCGGACATGCCAACGGCACCTGAACATTCCCGGAAATGAAACGTCGTCAATAAAGACTAGTACAGTTGTAACAGGCCTTACCTGGAACTCAAAGGTCTCATCAAACAACGGGTCGTCCTGGTTCTGAGCAGCAGTGCGGGTCCGCTGCTCAGCGCAGTCTGCCGGAACGCCATGCAGCTCCAGGACCACGTACGGGTCGATGACCTCTCCCTTAGAGCCTGATCCCAGAGGCTTGGGCAGGTTGTGGGCACTGATCACCTGCACAGTCCAACACAAAGCAGTTGATGTCACATTCATGACTTAGCTGATATGTGAGTGAAGAAAATGAGAATATTGCAGGAAAACTAACACTCAAAATCAAATGTTTCAGTTGGGTGCACACCACACGAGAATCAAGTGGGATTTGAGCCCGATTTTCCCCTTCAAACAATGGTGAGCAAAGCCCCGCAGATTGTCTTGATGAAACACTCTAGGCAAAGGTCCAGGGGGACCAAAACATTAGTGTCCTTTAGTAAATGGTGATGCTGTAGCAAGAGCAGTGTGCCGGGATTTCACTTTTCTTTTTTTTTCAAGTCTTAGACATTTTCCAAAGCAAAAAATACTTGACTGCGCAAATTGTTTCTTTATAAAACAAAGGATATTTTGCCAGATTTTGGTGGTGGCAAGATGTATGTTAAGATCATCCCCCAATCTGCTCTGACGTCTATGCTGGCCGCACCAATTTCAAATCAAAAATACTAATTAATATACCTTTAATATTCCGTTGTTGCCATGTTTGTTTGCCTTTGTTTACTCTAAAGTCACATTTAATTGCATGGGATTTTAAGTTTTGGATTCAGATTCAGGTCCAGAGCCAACATATCGGGAAATGGGGGCTCTATTTTTCCCCAAAAGTTGACCTTTTTGCAGTTTTTCCCTTATTTTCTATTTATTTATGAGGTCCAAATACTTAATTTTGGTGACTTTATGCACTAATTTGTCCTGCTTGGCTGCTGGGATCTTAACTGGCTCACAGCATGTACCAAGCTAACGTCTAATTCATCAACAATCCACGCAACTAACTTCATCCACTCATAGCAAAATGTTTGAGGCATGCGTGGGTGAATTTGGACTGAAAAAGGTGGTACAAGTCTAGTAAATATTTCTTCAGTGCATCAAAAAGTGAGTTTTTTTTTGTTTGTGATTTTAACAAGAGTAGGGCTTTGGTTTGGTTTAGATCAATTCTATTTGAGTGTGATTTAACTTATCACTGGCTACCACTATTTCAAAAGACACTTGTTTATTACAGCAACACATACTGAACCACCCTCTGCCCCCCCTGTCGATGGGCCTGGTTTGTTTGTGGAATCAGGGAGGGGACCTGATGAGGAGGAAGGAGGGCCAAGCTAGTCTTGTTTTGTTTGAAAATACTTCAACAAGACGGAATGTTACCCAACATTGCTTAGAGCCCCTTTAAGATTTGAAAAGTCTTTTAGAGTGGGCCAGGCATTTGTGTAAGACACACAAATGCGTGTATAGGCTGTGTACGCTACAAAACACAACAGAAACATGAATACAACATCTGCACCTTGATCCGTAGAGTTTGTGCTGGCACTCCTGGCACGCAGCCCTGCGTATGAGCGCTGAAATACGACACCTCGTCCCTCATCACAGCTGGTCTGACAACGTAACCGCACCCCCCGTTCTGTGAGAAGCGGCCTCTGTGAAGGTCCAGCATGGCGCCGGGGGTCTGCTGGTTCAAAGCCACCAGCTGGACCCCTCCTTTCCAGTATCCCTGTGGGTTGGGGTTACTGGAGTCCAGACGCACCGAACTGGGCCGTACCCTGGTCAGGGTGCGCTTGGTGAACATCACCAGGTCCTCTGGGCTCTCAGTGGTCAGCCGGCCGGCCTCTCCCTCGCCAAGCGAGCACAGCGTCCAATAGGGCGTCTCGGGGGGCATCGGCGTGCTGGGAGAGGAGGGGCTGCTGGGCGGCGAGTGCTGCTGGGCCTGCCTGTGGCTGGCTCGCTGCGCGTAGAAGCTCCGGCTGCCCGTGCGAGCGATCGCCACCAAGTCTGACAACTCCTTGTGGAGGCGCAGCTTCCTGGGTTGTGAGGGTGGAGGCACCACCAAGACCACGCCCAGTTCTTCTTCGCCAGGGATGGTCATTCGCCGCCCCGCCAGAGGCCCGCCTCCCCCTATCTCCTCATCCTCCTCAGATATCTCCCCGTCGGAGCCGTCCTGCTCCGGTGACAGCTTCTTCCCCACTAACAGGATGCGTCCTTTCAGCTGCTCAGGGGAGGGTAAGGTTGTTGCACGCCCTCCAAGGCTGAAAGGGAGGGCCTCTGGGGTGTAAAGACGGGCACCAAACACTTTCTTCAGGTGCTGTGCCATGGTGCGCTGCTGGCCCGAAGAGCAACGCTGACACAGGTACAGCAGGAGCGGGTACTGAGAGGTCAGGAAGGCGTACTTATTGACCACCTCCAGAGCAGAGCGGATAGTGACAGGTGAATGGTGGTGGTGGTGGTGGTGGTGGTGATGGTGGTGGCGGGGGATTTCCGGCCCGTAGTCGACCCCGAGGAGAGGCTCCCCCTCCGGGCCGTCGGTCACTCCCAGCTCCACGCACCGACAGCCCGACTGCAGAGCCTTGATCAAGCCTCCGAGGTCCGCTCGGCCGTGGACCTGGTCCTCCAGCAGGTAGGAGCGGTACGAGGTGCTGGGGAAGCAAAACCATTACATCATTAGAGCTGGGTATTGTCCAAACATTTTCGGGACGGGTACAAATACCAATACTGTTACTTCACAACCGGTTCCTAAATGATATTTTTTCCGATACCAATTTTATTCAACCAAAAGAATTTACAACATTATGGCACAAATCTTTATTTTTATTTTTCAGCTCGTACTTCGTGAGCCCCGCTTCTGTGTAACGTAGATTTTTCCTGCGTGTCTGTAACGTTAGACAGCCAATCACAGACATTTTTAGATCTTGATGGAAGTGTGCTGCGTGCTGATTGGCTCAGTGTCCCCGATGACATTTACTCCTTAAGTATTGAAATTGAATATTGCATGAGGAGGCATTTTTCGATACTCAATATTATTGAGGCACTTTCTACATTAGACATCATTACTCCAAACTAGTGCTGCTCAAATATGTAAAAAAATCCTAATCCTGATTATTTCACATGATTACTCGTTGACCTTTGAAAAGATGTTGCAATTAGTAAAGCTAAAAAAAAAGGTGGAACAGTTAAACAAATGAACCGTAAAAACACCTTGAACTGTGAAATTCCCCTCTGTACTCTTCTCCTTCAGAACATGAGACAAAACATGATGTGCAGAATAATCGTTTTTGTAATCTGTAGGATTCATCGCTCAGCCCTATACTCCAAATATTGTCCTGCTTCTAAATGAGGTTTTAGAGTATTAATAACATTTAGTGACAGCTGAAAAAAATTTTAGAGGACAAAACTGGTACAAAAAAAACAACCTGATGCATAATCACTGACAAATAGCTGTCGAAAAATAACAGTTATTGCCGATTTCTTCTTCAACATCAGATGAAGAACCGATTTCACCTCTTTATTGAAACTTTCAAAATATTCTGTTACGGATAAAACAAAATCACAATGAGGGCTTCAACTAATAATTACTTTCTATTGTCGTTTAACCTGTTGATAATTTTCTAGATTAGTTGTTGGTCTTTAAAATTAAAGGGTGAAAAATGTTGATTGGTGTTTCCCACAACTCAAAGATATTCAATTAACTGTCCCAGAGGAGAGGAGAAACTACAAAATATTCACATTCAAGAAGATGGAATCAGAGAATTCATACTTTTTCTTTCTAAAATGTATCTTTGCAGCTCTAATCAGAATATAATATACAAAATATAAGACCGCCCTCCCTTTTCCCAACCTTTAAAGGCAATTTTAACACTGTACACTTAATCTTAGGGTGCTTGACACATATTGCTTAGCAGTCTGGTAGTTTACGGTCTCAAAAAAGACATAAAATGACCCAATTTATAGAATGTAATTCTGGCACAATATGTCCCATTTAATGATATTTTGTCAACGGTTTGTTTTGGCGGCATGCAGAGCGCAGTGAGTAAGCAGAACCATCTGGCAGATGAGTTGACAAGAAAGGAAGTGTTGAGTGAATTCATTCAGCAATATTCAGCAGATTTCTGACCAGTGGTGTCCTGCAGCTAAAGACTGGACTCCTGTGCTCTAATTATTAAACAGATTAACTTTAAAGAATAACGACCTGTGACGTATTGCCGTTTCATATTCATCTGTAGGCCTATATGCAGTATACTATCCCCACCTGTAAATACCACCTGTACTCTACTGTTCAGGGCCCAAACTTAGCTTTTTTGACGACCAAACACAGAGACAGGTGGATTTAAAGATCTACCTGCCACAGTGGTTTTATTCACCTCATAAAAAAGGTGAAAAACACTTCACTTGAATCACTTGACAGTTTCAAAACAGCAGTCGCATCCTCTCTAGCTGCGCTGCTTTCATGGACGTCGGCGCCTTGACCACAGCAGTATCCTCCGGACGTGCAGTCTTTGAAGTTTATAACTTATCGTATGGAAGTGGCTTTTTGATGACTCGTGGTCCTAAATTGCTTCTAATTTTAAGTTTTTGGTTTTGATTACAAAAGGGATTTGACTTCTCTTTCTCTGAGCCATACACACGACAGACACAGCCGTACACTTGTTTTGAACTGCTGTCACCAATCTTGCCGTTGTCGCCAATTGTCCACTTTATATTAAAATGTCTTCTTTTAATTTTCTGTGACTCATGCTCATCTTTTTGTTGGCTGTTCGTTTCAGCTGGCCTCTCCACCCCAGTAATGTGCCTCCACATTTTTAGCAAAAATCCAATGAAATGGCAGACTTATTTGTAACTTTAAAAGAACAACAGTTGCAAAACAAGCCCAAAGTATCACTCAAATCTCATTCTCAGTTCCCTACCTGCCAATTGCTAAATTCAACCTCATTTGGCAGATGGTCGGGTGTTAATTTAGGACCCTGATACTGTTATTACTCTCTTCTTATTGAAAGAGAAATGTTCTTTTTACTTCTTCCTACTCATTTATCAACACGGAGATCCTTCTTTGAATAAATTACAATCATTTTGAAAGATGTGTTTGCCGAGTATTTTGTTTGGGTTTTCTTGCTTGTGCTGAAATGTAAACATTATTCATCTTTATTTTTAATAGTCACAAAATAAACTTTTATTTCCTATTTTATTCTTTGTGTATTTTTTATCCTATTTATATTTAAGTGTTTTTTGTTATTTGTTGTACTGCTTTGAGCTGCTGTGATAAGTGAATTTCCCCATCGTGGGATCCGTAGTCTCGCTTTGCCAGACCCTCCTCCACAGCGCTGTGGAGGAGGGTCTGGCTATGACTAAGGGACCTATACAGTCTATCTTATCTGAACTTTGTACATCCCTGAAATATTTTTACACATCCTACATTAATACATGCATACATACATTGTATGTTATTTGTTTCTGTATTTATTGTTTTTCACCTTGCAATAAATATTTTCAGATTCTGATTCTTGTTAATCTCCGCACACGCACCTGATGTAGTAGTGGGACAGAGGCATGTTCATGTCCTGACAGACCCCCAGGTGCTCTGGGTCAAGCAGCTGGCACTCAGGGGACTGCAGGTAGCGGGCGAATCCATCCAGACCCAGCAGCCCCCTCTCCCTGCCCTGGGCCGAGGGCTCGTAGCGCCTCAGGATCTCCCAGCAGCCCTCGGTGGTCGCCAGGGACAAACCCTGTTCCGTCTCCAGGAAGAGGCGCAGGTCCTGAGGGTCCAGACACTCGCGGTCCTTGGACAGTTGCACCAACAGGAAGTAGACGTCGGGCCGGGTGCAGAGCTCGCAGAAGGCCTCGTGGAACTCCTCGCGGGTCACGTGGGAGGTCAGCTTCTCCTTGCTACGCTGGATCTCCTTAAAACGTAGACGCACCTGTGGGAAGAGAAAAGGAAGGCTTATTGTGCGCAGTGGCAGAAGAAGTATTCAGATCCTTTACTTAAGTAAAGGTGCTAATACCACACTGCAAAAAAAATACATTTCCAAGTCCTGCATTGAAAATGTAATTCAAGTAAAAGTATTCAAGTATCATCAGGAAAATGTACTTCGAAGTACTAATATGTAAAAGTACTTAATACAGAAAAATCCTCACATTTTACAAACTGGAACCAATCCAGACCATTCTGTCAAAGTGTCAAAGTGTTTACTCGTCTAATCATTTCAGCCGGATGGTAGGCTGTTATATTAATGGGTGGTTTGGTTAATAATAAGACGTTGTATTTGATAAACTAGATGTGGTATGTGTAAAAAAAAAAAAAATCGGAATGTGTAATGTAGGCCTAACTAAAGCTCTCAGATGAATGTATTGGTGTAAAAAGTTCAATATTTCTCCCTGATATGTAGCGGAGTAGAAGTAAAAGTGGCATGAAAAGAAAAGACTCAAGTAAAGTACAAGTACCTCAACCTTTGCACTTAAGCACAGTACTGGAGTAAATGTACTTTTCAACCGATTGCACAAGAGATTAAGTGCAGTAATTAGTTGGCCTTGTTCATTCACTGAGACTTGATTAAACTTTAGTTATCTTGTTTCAATAAGGATATTAAAGTGACCCATTAAACAACACAACGTATTAATCATTTCTTCTCTGTCATCTCTTCATCTTTTCCTTCATCTTTTTCTGTGCTCAGTCCATGCTCGCAATAAGCTTCTCTCTCCGATATCATCTCAGTAAAATGTGTCTGCAGATATTTGGCAGTCATGTCACCAGTCTGACCCTAAAGAGACGTCTATGCTCTCTCTAGTTACCAGGGTAACAAAGCTCACATTATGCATGCAGCAGGTGAAACAGGAGGAGGATAAGGATTGAAGTAACAGACCTGTGTGTGTCTGCACTTTATTTACCCTATTTTTCCTGTGTTTTTGTGTCTAAGTGACTGATGGGAACCATCTCTGACATCGGTCCAACATTAAGCGAGATCGCTGCAGTCGGCAGCGGTGAAACAGGCTACAATGGAAGTTATTAGGACAATTATCCAGCTTTTTAAATATGCTCATTTTGCCACTGACAGGCTAAGATTAGCATGACATTATGGAAAGGATTTGACCTTTCTGTTAAAGAGTAAGACCCTTTTTTATTTTTATTTTTTACTTTTTATTGTACAAAGAACCTTTAAAAAAAATAGGTGTTACAGTTCTAATCAAACTATTCTTTCACACATACATCATGGTCTAAGGTTATATTATTCAAGGTGCATACAAAATCCATTTTTCCCAGCGTTCAATACATCTCTCCAACTAAAGCCTTAATACAAAAGTAAGTCGCTCTTGGACAATCCCACGCCACTGGTCCAATGTTGGAGGGCTAGTTGCAAGCTCCTAATAAGATCCTTTTTTAATCATAAAAACATCTGCAAAACTGCGTTCGCTAAACCCACCAGACTGAATCTAAATAAACAGTAATTTTAGCATCGTAAAATACCCTTCATTCAATGTTGACACAAACAAAGTAAAACTATGAAAAGAGGTTTGTGGTCGTCTGTCCACTTTTCCAACCATCAAACTGTAGTTTTTGAGGAAATAAACACATAGTTTACAGATTTACATGTGAAAATATGTTGGCTCTATACACGCTGAAAGTACGCCTTTTTTCAAATGAAGTCTGGTGGGTTTAGCGCTAGCGGCTTCAGAGCTATTTCTGGTTCAACAGAGAGGTCTCAAAGAGGTTTTAAAAAGGTTTATCTCTGTAGGGATCGTTTACATAATGTTGTCAGACACTAAGAAAAATATTCTGAGCCTGTCAGTGGCAAACAGTCACTTTCAGTGGACCAAATTGATGATGCACATTTGATTATTGTTCCTATCAATCACTTACTGCACACACAAAAACATAGAAAAATAAATAGGTCCTGGTTGAAAAAAACGGTAGTTACCCTTTCACCGACAAATCGGACAGGCATGAAACTGAGGAGGAAGACAAGCATGATGAGGCTGATTTTGTTGGAGTGAAGCCAAAAGGCACAACAATTATCCAGAAATGTGTTTTGAACTGGTCATGTACAGCTTCATATTTGAAACTGATATGCATCCAGCAAACCAGTTTTTCTGGCCGTAGTTACATCATTTTGCTCCCATGTGCATGTAGCGTATGCATGAAGGTGTATGATTTTAAACGCCCCCCCCCCCTCACCTTGGCTTCCTTGATACCGGGGCAGAGTTTACAGATGGTGGCGACGGCCACGTCCTCTGACACGATGCCGTAGCCGTCTTCGTCCACCTGGGCGAACTCGGCTGCCAGCCACTCACCCCTCATCTTCTCTCCCAGGGTGCCATCTACTGCCACGCCCCCTCCTTCTACCAGCCCCCCTACTCCCCCTCCACCTCCTCCCCCGGCACCCCCAATGACTGACGGGTGGGCCAGCAGGTAGCGGAGGCCCGTCACCCAGATGTTGGCCACGTCTGCCGACAATGCCACCAAGTCCAGAGACTGCAGGGAGGGACAGATCAAGAGATTACTGCTGGAACACCGACAGGTTGTAAGACTAAGATTATTCAGTATAGAAGGATGAAACCACATAAGCACGGTAACTAGGCCTGTAACAATTACTACATAATTGTCTAATTGCGATTAGCTAAGGTCCTAAGGGGTGTGACTGTTGATGGTAATAACAGTAAGTGACTATTGGTCTGACAGCTGAGCTAAAGCTGTTAGTTGTTGCCATAGCAGCTCCAAACATCCTGGGTTAGAGCTGTTTAAAGCCAGTGAAATTGAGCTTGCTTGTGTTTCTGGCACGAAGTCTGCCCAACAAACCCGGTGGTTAAATAACTTCTTTTTTCCCACTATCACCACCTACCGCCTTTTTTTTGGGAGGACTATATATGTTTTTATTTAAAGCGTAACTATGCAGTTCTTTTTGCTTAATTTACCTTTACTGAACAACTTTGGAGTCATTGGAATGGTTATATCACTTTTTTTTAGTTGAATGGTGGTCGTCTTGCTCCCCCCTAGTGCCAGTGAGCGGAAAGACCACCTTTGCAACTTTGGAGCGGCGAGCCGCCTGAATCAGCATCAGGAAGTATCACGTGATATCAGGTCTCACGATTCACGGGACTGCACACACAGTATGCTCTATAGAGAAACCGGCGAAGTAATGGCCAAAACTGCATAGGTCCCCTTAAACTGTTAGTTGTGTGGGGATACAGTTAGAAAAAGACATGATGAGTATATACTGTACGTATGTGTGTGTGTATATATATATATATATATATATATATATATATATATATATATATATATATACGTTTTGTAAAGCACTTTGTAATGTGGATTTTGAAAAGCGCTTTATAAATAAAGATCATTATTATCCCTCCTGTTGTCATCGGGTCAAATTTGGCCCCTTTAAAAAATGTCTATGTCTGAAATATGGGTTTCTTTTTAACGAAATTACCACAAAAGAATTGACTGGATTCCATACAATGCTCTTTGGAAATACAACTGATCACTTTCATTCCTGACTAAACTCATCTTCACGTTCCTCTGATCTTAACTATTAGTCAAAATAATTCATAATTTCTGATGTTTTAACTCAAAAAAATCTGTATACTTTTATATAAATGAGGGATATTGACCATGAATTTCAATAAGTAATGTAAAACTAGTAATAGTAAGGTGCTGAAAACTAAAAGAAAAGTCTGAAAAAGGGACAAAAAAGTTTAATGTTTGGCGTTTGTGACCTGAGGGGACAACACGGGTTATGATTATTACCTGGTAGTCGTCTCCGTGGATGATGGAGAAGGCTGCTTCCTCGGCCAGGTGCTCGGAGAGAGGGCCGTTATGAAGGAACGTCTCGGTGCTCTTCCCGGTGCGGACCTCTCTGATGCTGCAGACGTCCAGCCGAGCCCGGTCCGCGTCTTTCTTGGACGGCTCCCAGCGTAAGCAGCTGAGGTCGGGCTCCAGCATGAAGAAGCGACAGTAAACTCTGGAATTGGGACGAATCTTCTTCAGTTCACAGCCGCCCTGCATGAACGCCAAACAGTCCGCCGCACTGCTCACCTGGGATGCAAAAGCAACGATTACAAAAGTACAACTAGAAGGTTTTAGTATCATCACCATTATTCTAAGATGATAATTTACCTTTTTCTCAGAGGGCATGCTGCTGAAGGACACAGTCTTCTTCCTGCCCCCGCCCACCTTCTGCACTGAGGGATCCTGGGAAAAGACAAAAACAGAGGGCCAAGAGGTCAAAACGAGAAGAAGTGTTTCGACATGTCATGTGGGGGAACGGACGAACAATCTGACTCAAGCAGCAGTCTAAAAAGGATTAGTGAGATAGTAACTAAAACACCTTATAAAAGAAGAGGATGATCAAAACTAATTATGTTAAAGGAAATCTGTTTTAAACACAACTTAATTTGAGTATTGAGGTTTAAACCAAATGGCGAAGTTAAAACGAGAAGAGGAGTCTGACATGTAACTCTACAAAAAATATGATAACAATATTATAAGTAGATCTTGATCTTATTGTGCAAAAACTGAAACCCTGGTACAGCATTCGGGTCAAATTGACCCGTTTCAAATTTTTAGAAGAAGAAGAAAATGGTTCAAGTTACATATTTTCTACTTTAAATTCAATGGTCTTCCTGATCATCACATCCCTAGTAAGTCTGGTGGCCTGGATCCCGGGAAAGGTTTTTCCTAATTTTCCGTGCATGCAGAGGTGTGAGAAGAGAAGAGGAATTTTTCATAATATATTTCGAGAACATCTGTATTCTCAAAACCGCACGGTGTTAAACTAGGAGACAATCACCATTAACATTTCCAAGTTAACACACACACACACACACACACACACACACACACACACACACACAACACACACAACACACTATTTTGTAACCCCCCTTCCTGCCTCTGCTTATCTCCAGCTAGTGACAGATTGATTGGCAGCTCATTCTCTGCTTGATGTGCATAGTTGATGATAAGTTAACCTTCATTAGCGCTCCAGCGCAGGATTTTTACTGATAATAGCTCTTCACTGATTTGTAACGAGCTGTGATGCTCTTGGCTGAAATGACAGAAGTAATTAAATGTGGCGCTTCATGTACACCCTCGGCCACGTCTCCTGTGTACAGACATTTCCCCGGTTACCTCCATCCGTCAGTGTTTGTACAGATACAGACATATTGTATTGATGTAGCTGCTTCCACTCAGTAAGTGAAATGGCTTCAGAGTTAAAAAGCCTTGAATGCTCGACCTCAAGGTGGTTCTGCTGCACCTGTATCCAACATCTGAATCCAAAACCCCCAGGAAAATAAATGTATTGATTTTGGTATATTACAGCCAAGACTATAGCTGGGAGTTGGAAGAAAATGGAGGCACCTACAATTGGTGCTTTGATCAAGAATGTGGTGCAATGTACTGTATGTCCTTGGAAGGAATAGCATTTATATTAAAAAACATAATGGCATATGTGAAAAAATCTGGAAGCCATTTAACCGATTTATAAATGAAGGACACATAGGTGAGCTTCTTTAAAGGTCCCCTAATTTCATTTTGTGAGTTTTTTAAACAGTAATAGGAGTCTGCCTATGGTCCCCCAGTGGCTAGAAATGGCAATAATTGTAAACTGAGCCCTGGGTATCCTGCTCTGTCTTTGAGAAAATGAAAGCTCAGATGGGCCGATCTGGAATCTTGCCCCTTATGAGGTCATAAGGAGTAAGGTCACCTCCTATTTATCTACATTACCCGCCCAGAGAATTTGGCCCGCTCGTGAGAGAGAGACATCATGGCTTTCCAACAAGTGAAGCATGGAAGTTGGTCCAGGCCACACTCCCAGTCTCCACCTTCCCCCCTCCACCTTTTTCCTACTCAATAGAATTTAAAGCTACAGACTCAGAAATGATATGACCTAAGGAAAGCTCATTGTGGGAATGGCCCTGGTGGCTGTTATTCTACACCAAGGCTGAATTTTGGGAAAGAGACTTCAGATACAGTATTAGGGGACCACTAAGGTCTATATAAAAGAGACTTCAGATACAGTATTAGGGGACCACTAAGGTCTATATAAAGAGACTTCAGATACAGTATTAGGGGAACACTAAGGTCTATATAAAAGAGACTTAAGATACAGTATTAGGGACCACTAAGGTCTATATAAAAGAGACTTCAGATACAGTATTGGGGACCACTAAGGTCTATATAAAAGAGACTTCAGATACAGTATTAGGGACCACTAAGGTCTATATAAAAGAGACTTCAGATACAGTATTAGGGACCACTAAGGTCTATATAAAAGAGACTTCAGATACAGTATTAGGGGACCACTAAGGTCTATATAAAAGAGACTTCAGGTACAGTATTAGGGGACCACTAAGGTCTATATAAAAGCATCCAAAAGGCAGCATATCATGGGACTTTTAAGCAAAAGTTGTAATGTACTGTAATACACAATAATATCATCTGTAATGAAAAATCAACAAAGACATGGTTAACAAAAATCCTTAAATGCGGAGAAAATAAACACGGAAGATGAATTGGAGGTGATAAAAACACCTACTTGTGTTGCACCAACTACAAAAAGCTGCAGTTTTTGAATGTTTGAGTGCATATGAAACCAAATTTTGCGTGTCTGTGTTTGTGTGATTGGATCTGTTGAGTGTGTGAATAGCAAACAGACATACAGTAGGAACCTGACATCAACATCATCATCATCATCATCATCATCATCAATAATGCACATGAAGGCGTCAAGGGCAACCTGAGCTCAAACTGGAAAACCAGGATTACAGATTGACTGCAGATCTGCCTCACACAGCTTCACCACCAACAGGCTGTGGTTAGAAACTGAACGTTTAATCATTGTTAATCTTGTTTCTATGTGATAAGCAAATGTACTCAGTGATTCATAGTTTCACAAACTATGTTCTGCCTCCAAGGAGATCCATGTGAGCAGGGCTGGCCCGAGGCATAGGCAGCATAGGCAAATGTTAGGGGCTCCGTCAGTCCAAAGAAGGAAAGAAATACTAGATAATAAGAAAGAAACGCCACAAACGTCGGGAAAAAATGTTGAAAAAGAACAAAACACCAAAACTTCAAAATAAGTGACTTTTGTTTTTTTAAACTGGCAAATTTTTTGGGGCAAAAAGCGACAAACTTCAAAGAAAAGTGACGAAAAAGGTGCAAAAGGAGACAAAACCTGAGGCCCCAAATTTGTAAGGGTCGGCTTTCTATGTGAAAAACTGCTGTCGCTCACAGGTGATCTACTGTCCACAGAACAGGAATAAATAAGGTCTACTATGTCCACGCACACACACACACACACATACTAACACACGCACACACTGCTCACTGGTTCACAGAAATCCAATTAAATGATAAAACAGCATTGAAACTGCATGTGACTTTATGACGAGAATATTAAGGCTCCTTTCAAAACGCTCCAGGAGCCAACACGTGCAGCTGGAGCTCACACTGTGGGGACATAAGGTCCAATGATTAACTGATAATGAAGGAGCTAAATGTCAAGCTTTAAATGTTTATCACCAAGTCCTGTGAACACGTAAGGTGGACGTGGGCCCTCGCAGGCTGAGAAGGATGGATCCAACCGATCTGGTTGTGGGTGAGACTTTAGGGAACAGGCAGGACAACCTGAGACAGACCCAACAACCTCTGAACCTAAACAACTGAATAGGTTGCATGCCGATGGCTCCAAAAACAACATATGCAGAGTTTCGGCACGTTTCACCAAGTCATATTTAGCAAGACCCTTAACTCAGCTTCTCCATTACAGCTGCTCAGTGGCCAGTGGGTCAGACAGTGGTGTTACTGGGCAGCTTCCAGGTATGAATGTGGAACTGTGTGAATGTGATCAGGTCGTCGTTGCAAATGAGATATTGTTCTCAAGCAACTTACCCGGATAAATAAAGGTTTAAAAAAAAGATAATTTGGCACTAAAGCTGAAACATTGATGTTGGCTGTTTTGGTGCTTGAAATTAGTTTACCAAAGTTTGTATATATATAGTAGATGATTAAAATAAATAAGTAAATAAATGTCTTAATGAAATGATGTATTATTGCTCTTTGAGCAGGAGTTTTGTCAGACATCGTTTTACGTCCTCAGAGGGTTAAGATCTCATCTGAGTAGATTTATGGCATTTGAACTCCAAGTTGTAGTTTAAAACTTTTACAGCCCATCTCTGGTTTTATTTGGGCCCAGGTCCATGAATACAGTAAATGCATCCAGGCCTGGAGAGCGGGAACTGAAGGCTCAGTTAGCGGTTAGCTCCAGTTAGCTCCATTATAAAAATATGGAGTAGAGGTGCATCCGCAGAGAAAGACCACAAGACGGACTCAAAAGCTTTGGAAAGCAACACATAAGTTGGAACTGTTTTACAGAAACTGGTAAATCTGAGTTTTAATCTAGACACCAAGCGTGTTTTGGTGGCCAAAGAAACAGAAGAGCTCGAAAAAACAACACACAGTGATTGCCTCAGAGAGAGGGGGATGGTAGGAAGGGAGGTAGAGTGAGAGAAACATCTGAAAATCGTTGCCTCGTCCCATTCACTCCACAAACTCGTATTGATTTCCAATTCCCAGCACGTGGGCAGCCACAGAGAGGCAGCGAGGTCAGGGTTTCCAATAAAGGAGGTTTGCTTTTGTCTTTGTTTGTTCACATAACTGTCCCACAAAATGTCTTTTTAGGGTTCAAACCACAAAGCGGTAGAACCCTTCTATGTTTGCCTTAGTCATTATTATTATTGGTTTTCTGCCGCGCCAGCTTAAATTCCCGTAAATTGTAATGAGCATGAGGCTTGGGGGGGAATAACTGGAAATGGTGTGCATGTGCTTCTATAGAAATATGAACTCAATCAACCAAATGGTGGCGCTGTAATCAGGTTCTTTTTTTTTTAGATTTCCTCCTACACCGTAGATCTGATTGCCACCAAATATTCAGTGAAACATCAATGGATCAAGCTCATTGTAAGTTGTGTAAAGCATGTCCATACCTCAATTACTTTTCAAGTTATTGACCAATGAACTTTGAAAGAGGCGTGGCTCTGGACATAAATGGACACAAATCAGCAGCCGTAAGGCCAATCATCCCAAAACTCACAGGGTATGTTCAGGTAAGTGCCCCAGATACACCCAGACAGTTTTATATACATTTACCACTAGGGGCGCTACAAACACAAGATAGGTGAGTGGAATTACACACATTTTACTATAAATCACCAATTCATTGTCCAATCATCACAAATCTCTTGGAACATGTCCTCTACGCCCCAAACTACCTGAACCACGCCCTGAAAGTTACAAGCCCTATAAATGCAAACAAACTGCAGGTGATATTGCGCAAAATAGGCTATAAATGACTAAATGTTTGTCCAATCACCACAAACCTTCCAGGAAATGTCTACATAATGACGTCACACATTCACTGCACTTCACTGTGCACTTCACTGCCCACTCAAATTGACCACTAGGGGTCCCTTAAAATGGACAATAACTGGACGAGGAATGACGCAAATTAAGGTTTGAGCTTGGAATTGCAGCTTGCGGCTTTAATAGCAATTGTTTTTGTGTTATCTGCTTTTCTGAAATTGCCGTGAGCTGGACTGAGCTACATATCACACTGAATTGAAAATAAATGATCTTGACAAATCAGTTGTAGGCATTTTAAACAAAAGGGAACTGTATGTCCAATTGTTACAAAGCTTGCAGGATATGTATTATAACCACAGTGGACCGCATGTGTGAAATTACTTTGAAGTCGCTATTGAGAAAAAAGGTTTGAACCCGCAAATCGCCGCTTGAGGCTATATCTTTTTTTTATTAAATTTGGTCAGCGAGAAGGCTGACAGACGAGCTTAGAGAAAGCAGGTCAGCGGGTATTTAGGTGGACAGGGCCGGGCGGGGACGGCCATGTGTCCTCCTCTCTGGCCGTGTCAGTGATGCTTTGGGACAGCGTGGACATTTGGAAACATTGACACAGTGTGTGTGCATGTGCGTGGTGCATATTTCAGCCGACATCTCGGGTCATGAGACCAGACGATGCCGTCCAGGAAACTAACTACGTCCTCCTAAAAACCTTTCATGCAACGCTCTGTTTTGCCAAAAAGGACATCTATCAGTTATAATCCTCTCTCCCTCTCTCAGATGTGATGATTCTCTCCATTGCTGAGCTGCTGCCAGGGTAAGAAAAAAATCTCGGCACAGATGGAGAGATGAAATGGGATCAAAAGCTAGAGGGGAAAAAAAGAGACGAGGAGCAAAGAAAGGTCAGATGAGACAAATGATAGGATATTCTTGAGTGGAAAGCAGAGCAAAATGTCTTGGAAATTAGCTTAGGCAATTAGATTAAAATCTCGAAAACACTCAACGCAAACTGGATGAAAGAATAGAGGTGGGAGATGAAAAGAGGATTGAGATGCAACAAGTGAGGACACCGAGAGAAAGACAGAATAAATGGAATCACAACAATAGTTCATTGTAACAGGCATGCACACTACACTCTTCAGCATGAAAGCACGTGCACCAAGAGAACAACAGAATATTGCGTGTCTTTTAGCATTTTTACTTTTGTGAGGCCCTTTGTGACTTTGCTCTGTAAAAGGTGCAATATTAAAAAAAAGTATCATTACTGTTAGGGCTACAACTACGTATTATATTCTTAGTCAAATGAGCTGTCAAAAATGTTATCTGAAACTATGATATTCCACAACCACTGAAACCAAACTAGAAGAGGACAAGATCTAATTGCCAAAAGAGAACAGCATTGCTGTATGTGATCTTGGTGGACTGACTTGTTTCTTCTTTATCTTTAATGGCTTTGTAATAAAAGACACTCATGTGTATACATCCCTGCATATCAGCTCTTTAATGAGGAGACGTACAATCTGTAAAAAACAGGCGGTTTTATTCTGACAGTGACCTTCATCAACTGTGGCATGGACCATGATTGAGCTGAAATGAACTGAATAAGCCATCGGAACGTTAATGTAAAAATCAATTTAGAGCTGTGACAAAATCTCCCAATCCTGTACACGCCCGATCATTCATCAACCCTTCTGCTGTGCCTGCACCCTGCCTCGATGTTTCCATCCATTAACAAGCTTGTTTATACAACGTGTTAACCTTGTGCCTAACACATACACACACAAACACACACACACACAGAGCTGAACACAACAGACAGACACCTGGCAGTTGCATAAATCCAGTTCCAATCTGATCCCATGATCTGGCTAATAATCTAATCCCTCAGCACATTGGCAGAAGATTACCACAATAGATTACTGCGCTGCCGCCCGCGTCCACAGTCTTACAGCTGCTAATCCACAGCAGACGACGGGCCGCTGTGCATCACAGTCAGCAGAAATGCACGGAACACACAGAGGCATTCGGGGCTCGGCACATATCAACCCCATTCACCCTTCATTTTAATCATTAAAAAAGTCTTATTAACTGATAAAGTTATGTAGTTATACATGCACTTGTCTGATAACCTTTTGATACTTTGTTCGAGGGTTCCACAAACCACATAACCTGACGCACCAGATGGATAGTTAACCCAGGTTGCAGTTGCAGATGCAGCTGACTCAGCAACAGGGGACTCAGATTTGTGATGAGATGAAACCGTCTGAGAACGTTGCAGGGAAAAGTTGCAGCGCGCAAGTGTGTGCGTGTGTGTGTGTGTGTCTTTCAGCCTGATTTACCTTTGCTCATGCAAAACTGCACACAGACACTGAGCACTGATGAAGCTTATTGAAAGAGGAGACGGACAGAGTGTGATGACAGTCAGTGTGGAGGAGCAGAAAGAGTTGTCGAGGATAGAAAAAAAAAAGAGCGAGTTGAAAGAAACCATGATGATTAAGTGTCAAGCGTTGTCAAGTGTGTGGGTGGCAGTGTGTGTGCACGTGTGTATGTGTGAAAATATTTCAATGCGGGCCTCCTGATTGTAATTGGTTGAGTCATTCCATAAAAGGTGTTTACCTTCCCACGGTGTGTATGTGTGGAATACTTTATTTTGAATTTGTTTCTAAAAGCTTATTTTTTGGACAGCTTAGACTTGAAAGGGGAGAAAGGGGGGGGGGGGGGGGGGGGATGACATGCAGCAGGTCGGAGTCCCACCCGGGCCCCTGTGTGGAATTGTGTGTCCCTTCCTGCACAGTATGTACTCAGTGCTGTGCTGTGAACCGCTGCAAAGATCGGTCTGATTTAGATCATTATAAACGCCCTGCAATTATCTTTATCAAATCACTCAACAAGTGCAAGAAGATGTAACATTCGGGCCTGTAACATTTAACAAAGCTCTACATCTCTGCAGTGACCTGACCCTCGAGTGATCTGTGATTAGTGTGTGTGTGAGTGTAAGTTAGAGTGTAGGTGTGTGTGTGTGTGTGTGTGTCTATGGGTCTGTAAATTATCCCTTTCATCCTGGAAAATTGAAAACAGAACAGAACCAAATAAAGACTTTATCCTTTTTTTCTGTGCATGTAAAACTGGAAGTAATGGTGAGTTAGTGAAGCGTGTAATTGTATGTAGAGAGAAGAAAAAACAAATCAGTCAAACAAGTCTCATTTCCATTTCTTTCTTGCAGTTGTCTTTGGGACTTAGCTTTTAGACAGCAACGATTATCTTGCTGAGTACAGTGTTATCACAGTGTAACTGATAGAAAGAAAAAGAAGGTCTAAGTTGTGAGAAAAAGCATTGGCTCAGCGTTAGTGGGGTTTAGCCCCAAACAATAAACGCAATACAACCTTCTTTTATTATTCAGTTTGAGCTTGTGCGTGCGAAAGTCATCAGACGGCAGCATTTAGTAAACATAGCCATACTGGGAAAAGCAGAGAGGAGCTGATTGGGCTTAATTAGCTTTGTACCAACTTATTTGGCAATGGCTTGAATGTAACGGACGTCCATTTGTTTAAAATAGTTACACACTATAGCTCTAACTGAGCTCTGAGTAAGTAACATGGACTCATGTCCTGGGCTTCGGCCTCTTGCTATGTCCTGTTTATCATTGTGGAGGACATTAGAGTTGATTGGGACATTTCAATCAAAGCCTTTGCACCACAGGCTTGCTTACACACACACACACACACACACACACACACACACACACACCATTACTCGGCTCTGCTAGTCCCTGGCTCTTTGCCCATTTGCCCTTATATAATGAAGAGTATCTCTCATGGCTTTCAACAAGGCCTTCTGTTTCACCTACAAACTTGCACGTGCACACGCGCACACACGCACGCCACTGGTCCAAAAAAAAGACACGAGGTGCTTGGACGCCTGAAATCAGTGTGTGAGCATGAGAACATGAGACACGGAATACACAACATTTTTGGCTTCATCAAACATTTGATTGCAGGGAAGGATTGTCACAAAGGTGCACTGTGCCTTCTTCATTGGAATGTACTTTTCTGTATGTTTTTCGCATTTTTATTTGGCTCTTTAAATAATAAAATATATATGTATATATATATATATATATTTGATCACAAAAAAAAACATTACGACTCTTGTCGTAGAGGATAGGTCTATCAAATTTTCAGTAATGTTCCCTAAACCGGGACAGACACTGTATAGATTTGGCCTGATTTTAGCCCAGATTTGGTCGCCCTAACGTTGTCGCCTGCAGTATAATCTCACTAACAACTGATTAATCACCTTTCGGTCGGTTGGATTTCTAGTCAGACATTTTGGTCTGCCATCTTATAGTTTGAGCAGTTCTACGGTCTGATTCTTTTCATTGCTGCTGTCAAAAGATCTGTTTTGAGGTGTAGTGAGCTCGGGTTAATGTTACCGGAGGAGTTGTGTAATCTTAAAACTGAAACTTTACCGTAGAACAGACAGACGTATTGTATCTTGGCTCAATATTGACTTTCACCCATTGTAGCGTTCAAAGACACGGCCACTCTCTCCTTCGGAGTCGACATAGTCGACGATGCAGTTGTCTTTGTTTGAATAAAAACAAAGATGCGTCTGCACAGCTTTACAGCTCATTAAAAAACAAGAGAATTTGAACTTATTAAAAAGTAAGTTCAAATTCTCTGATTCCAGGTTCTTAAATGTGAATGCTTTTCAGTTTCTTCTCTCCTCTCTGGCAGTAAACTGAATATCTTTGAGTTGTGGACAAAACGAGACATTTGAGGACGTCACCTTGGGTGTTTGGGAAACACCGATTGACATTTTTCACGATTTTCTGAATAAAACTAATTTTAAGTTGCCCTAATTCAGACATAAAAGCAGCATAGTGCATTGCCATCACGTTTATATACAGATGTGCAAGTCTGAAAACGCCGATGTGTGCGTATCTATTGAGAATCCATTAGCCCGTGCGGACCCATTTCGCTCTACAAGCCGATAACGCCCCTCTGCAACACACTGCTCATAAGTTAAACTATTTTGACACCAGAGGACAAAGCAAACCCAGCCGGACAGACGGGACAGCTCCACCTCTCCCTCTTTTATCTTTCTGTCTGTCTGTGCTCCATTTCCCTCCTTTCGTTCTTCTTTTCTCCTCCTGGATGCCTCCTGTTTGTCCCCTCTAAGCGCTGCACCGCCTCTCCTCTCCTCTGCGTCGCGTCTGACTTTGCCCGACCCCTCCCTGTTGATCGCCTCTCCGTCCTTCTTCTCTGCCCTTTTCCATCTCTCCCATTCTTCTCTATTGTTTTGCCCTTCATCTGCACCCTCCTTTTCTCCTCCTCCATCCCTTCATCTGAGCATTAGGGCTATGAAGGGAGGCCCGGGGGAGGATGGGAGGGGGTATTTAGGCAGTGGCCAAAAGCCACCCTTATCCAAATCAATGACACACTTCCAAGTCAAGAGGACATTTGTTATGTAAAGCTTCCCGGCTTCTCTGGTGGGCCTCTGACTCGGCGGATATCTACACATGAGCGCAGATAAACACACAAACAGACGAGCGCGCACACGCCGGGGAGAGAGCGAGAAGAGGGAGGAAAGATTAAGCTGGAAGTGAGATCAAGAGGAGGAGAAAGTGAGGGAAGTGACAGAAGGGAAAAGAAAGAAAGAGGACAAAGTGACAGAGATTAAGAAAGGAGGAGGCAGAGAGAGAAAGATGTCGAGAAGAGAAAAAAACTGGAGACAGAGGAGAAAGAAAAGACCGCTGATGGAGGAAGAGGGAGGCTTGGGGGAGAAAATAATGCCAAGCCTTGTATGGAAAAAATAAATTAATGGCGGCAGGAAAAGAGAAAGACAAATTTGAAGAAGCACGAGAAGAGGAGGAAGAGGTCAGGTAGGTATCGCAACAGCAAAAAAACAGACACCTAATCAACTTCCACTAATAAAAATAATAAACCAGGCTGACATGTGAGTGCTCTATTCCTGCCCCTCTGACTGTGGGAAGGAGACATGAAAACAAAGCTGAGGAGGGAGGGAGGGAGGGAGGAAGGGAGGGAGGGAAAGAGAGGAGACAGTTGGATGGCAGCCCTGTATGCTTCGGAAAAGGAGATGTTTAGCAAATGGCTTGATGAATCTTTCAGAGCAGGAGAAGAAGAATGAAGAAGTGGAGGAGGAAGATTGTTTTGAATAATTGACTATAAAGGAAAGGCAAGGCAATTAAATGGAGATACAGTACATCTCGGTTGGGGGGGGGTATCTTGATAATGATGAGCAGTTACAGTGTGTGTGTGTCTGTACGAGTGTGTGCACGGGGGGTCAGATAAGAACCAGCACTGGCCGAGACAGCAGTTATGCAACCCCTTCCATCACACACAAACACACAGAGACGGACACGCACACAGAGACACACAGACACACAGACACACACACACACACACACACACACTCACACACAATTGCCGTTACGGT
Organism: Etheostoma cragini; assembly: GCF_013103735.1. Lineage (NCBI taxonomy): Eukaryota > Metazoa > Chordata > Actinopteri > Perciformes > Percidae > Etheostoma > Etheostoma cragini. Next base: position 4,708,377 of record NC_048417.1, read on the forward strand.
TCTATTTTCAGTAGGATTTCAGACGCTGCCTAGCAACCGCAGGTGAAGGACGCTGAGTGGGATAATGAAAATGTTTTTTCTTCATCCTGAACACACAAAAAAAATTAAAAAAGGAAAAATAAGAAAAATAACTGTGTGTGTGTGTGTGTGTGTGTGTGTGTGTGTGCGTGTGCGTGTGTGTGTGTCATGCAACCCAGTGTGACACCCATTTCCTGTGTGATTGCCTGAGAGTATTTCTGCAAACAAACATGTGTATTTGAACTCCACTAGTTTGTGCAAAATGAGTACTTTTGATACTGCAGCAAAAGAAAACGTGCAGTCCTGTTCTTAAGCCACGTTACCGGGGGTTAGCTGTAGCTGCATGCAACTATGAGTGCTTTGCATTTTAAGATAAATAGACACAATCTGATAAAATATTCCCCCGAGCTTACAAAGTCTCTGTAGTAAAAGCCTGACCCATTTACGTCTGAAGACAGTGTATGGTTTGCATATGTGTGTGACTTTATGTTGGAGTTCAGCTGCGTGCGTTCTTCCTTTAAACACACATTTTATACAGTATAAGTCAAAGGTTTGGACAGTGTTCCATTGAGAAAGTGTGTGCAAACTTTGACTGGTACTGTACATGCATTGGATTTAGTACATTGGTTTAAATTCAAAACATAAAAATGCCCCAGAGAGTAACTTGAGATTCATCAGTGCGTCTCTGTTCTTCTTCCTATTTTCTGTGCGCTGTGCCGTTTATTCTCTCAGGGAATTTTGTTCTCAAGCTTTAATTTACAGGAGAAAAAAAGGAAAAGGTTCTCCAAGCTAGCGAGCTTAACTGGCAGTTTGCAAGTCCGATAGCTCAGCTGCCAACGGCACAACAATAAGTTCACAAAGTTTATTCTAAAGACGTACTATCAACAGAGTTTCTGCAGACACAGTACAATTCCAGTTCTGGTCTCAGTTTTAGGCCAGTGCAGAAGTTTTAAATATTTTAAAAACACTTGACGGGTCCCCACTGTGAGAAAGACACATCGTCATACCTAAACGACAGTATAGGCTGATTTTCCAAAGACTCCTAAAACGACACAAACCACTGCTTATTACCTGCTGCACAGTGGCGGTTTTATCATGTTAGTTTTAAACGCAGTTTTAAACCCATAGTTTATATATTAAAAAAAAGGGACGTCAAAATAAGCGCCGAAAACGTTAAACAAAGCCACAAAGCCTCGGCAAAAACATCAAAAATACTGGGAGCAAAAAAGTGTTGAAAAAATGACAAACGGGCAGAAAATGTGACAAAGACATTGGAGAAAAAAAACATAATGTTGAAAGAACTGACCCAAACTTAATTAAAAAAAAGAAAAAAAAATGGTCGACGGAGAGACAACAAAAGGGTAAAAAAACGTCCATGAAGACGTTTAAAATGACGTTTAGTTTCACATGGGACACAGAACATGTCTCCTAATTGAATGTCCTTTGTTTGACGGAGCCCCCACCCCAACCTGCCTCCTTACCTGCAATGGCACTCTTATACTTTGGCATCTCACTTCCTTTTGCCATTAAAAGCTGTTTGCACAATCGACCCACATGGTTGTTTTCTGAAAGAGGGCCGGCTGGAAATGTTAGTTGTGTGCTCTATAAATGTCAGCGGTTATATAAGCAGGGATGTTTCTGTTAACTGTACTGTATTGTGAATTAGCTTTCTGAGGTCATATCTGCCAGCTGTCAACACAAACTAAAGCCTGAATTGTGAATCTGAAAAATCACACTCCTACAGTCATTCACACTCCTACACTTTAACACTTGACCAGAATGAATATATAATTAGTTCCCAGAGAAAATCCTTTTTTCCCAAAACAAAACTGTGACGTGCATTGTTAAAAAACTACATATGCACACAATAAAAAATAATAATATGGAAGATGTATTTGAACAGGAGCTTAAAACCTGAGATGTAAGTGGCATGTAGGACTTTTACATATTCCACCGAAAAAGACAGTATGGTGCTTTAAAAAACGACATTTTCCAGTTTTTTTTCTTTTTAATTTAATTTCTTCTTTGAGTTTCTGTAACGATTTGTTCTGCTCATGGTGTGTAAGAGCTCACTAAAACCATGGATGCAGCAGTTGATTTGAACTCAGAAACTAAAGTGTTGTTTTTTTCCATTTAATTCCCTTCACATTGCGAGGGTGAGATGAATGCCAGGTGGCACCAATAACCACACAGAAATGCAGAAATGAAAAAGAGAGACTGTTACCTGAACCAACCAACACAAGGACATGACCCTTCAGTAAAACAGTAAAATATTTTATGGGTACAAAAAGTCCAATGTTGATATCTAATAGGCAACATCTCCTTGTGCTTGGAAAGCCAAAGAGAACACAATGAACCAAAGACAAAATACTGCCTGGACCCGTGCCGAGATCCACTTCTATTTCTTCAAGAGGTTTTCATCAGCATGAGGAGGGGGCCCTGAACCTGACACGCACAAACACCGCAGACAAGTCAGACAGTGCTGAAGTTGCAGGCAAATAGTGGAAAAGGTCCTCGAAAGTAACCAGAGGAAAGCTTCTTTAGACGTAACAAGTCCTTAACAGTTTACTTTGGTTAACCTTTAAAAGTATTGCAGCAGGAATCTGCACCTCAAAACCACCACAGCGTCTGACGATTGAAGAGTCCGATGGATGGATGGATGAATGGATGGATAACGGTAACGTTTAAACATAAAATATCAAGGTTAATCATAGGTTT
>NC_048417.1:4711212-4715738 GCF_013103735.1 Etheostoma cragini
ATATATATATATATATATATATATATATATAGGGGTAAAAATTTATTTGAAAAATAAATAGTCACAAAAAAGAGATAGATGGATGGATACATGACAAGTATAGAGTCAAATGGATGGATGGATGGATGGATGGATAGATGGATGGGAAAGAGGACAGAGCCAAGTGGGAAAGCAGGGGAGGGGGTGGCGATGGACAAACTGACAGCGGAGAATAGATGGGCGGCCAAACCGAGACATGAGAGCAGGAGGGGCTGATACAGGGAGCCAAAAACTGATTATGATAAATGTCATTCTATTATTGCCTGAATAGAATTTGGGACAGCGGAATAGGGGCGAGACGGAGAAAGACAGAGAGAAGCAGAGTGAAGCGGGAAAAGGAGGTGGACTGGAGGTTAGTGGAGCGGTAAGTCCAGACGTGTAGCAGGAGCTGAAACACTCGAGGCTGCGGGCAGTAAGATGCCGGCGCCGCTGACAGATGCAGACAGCCTGGACAGCATGATGTGTGATGTCAAACAAACTACGTTCATTACTGCTCTACTGTAGACAAAGGATTTTATTGTTAAAAAACATAACTACACACACACACTTTGACGTGACACTACTAAAAACAAAGGAGACCTTCACTGAGAACATTGGAGAGCTTTGATTTCTTAATATTGTATTTTTGACTGAGGAAAAACTGAGATGTAGAAGAATGTTATCTTAAACTCAAAGTCAAAGGGGCGCTATGCAGTTTGGGCATTTCTTCACCGCTTCCTAAAGAGCCCCCCCCCCCCCCCCCCCCCCTCCAGCTTCAGAATAGACTGATTTGGCAGCTCCTATGTGTACTTGTGTCTGACTCCTCGCCCGTTTGCTCTTTCTTTGTTCTTCCAACAATGCTTTCCTAACTTTCTGCTTCTTTTTTGCCAGCTCAACCATAACGATAGTGTTCAAAACTCTGAAAAACGTAATCGCTACCTTGTTGGCCGGTCCCTGAGATAGTTCCTGACACTGAGGCCAGCGACTCACCGGTCCAAATTTGCAAGGGTGGTGTTGCCGCTCACAGGCGCCAGAGGGAGCGAAAAAAAAGTCCTATAAGCATTCCATAGTAGGGATAGCAGTTCCAACTCTCTATCTAACACCACATACTTAATTTCTGCGTCCCAATTAAAAACTAAAAGCTTAACCTAAAAGGACGTGAAGCATGTTTTTTTTCTGCTTGAAAAGTGACACAAATTAAGTTTAGTAGGACTAAGAGATGTAGGCGACAACTTGCAGCTCCGTTATTTATCTTAAGTACAAGCTGAAGTCCTTACGTACAGCAATCCCCTTCTATTTCATCACTGTGTGGGGGGGCATCCAGTTAAACAAAGCGGTGTACACACAGAGAGTGATTGTAATTACAGGTGGTGCTGCTGAAAGAAGTAATCAGTTGACCTTAATGTGGAATGTTGAAGTAATTACGTTATTTTAGTTTGTGTGAACTAGAGGTCCTACGACGTCTGTGAACATGTAGCGTCGCCTGGTTAACGGTTATAAATGTTTTCAGTGAGCAGAGATGCAAATGATTAAAAAGAGGAAGTACACGCATGTTGACTGATACCAGGATCTAAGGGTGTGTGGGTGTGCATGGGTGTGTGTGTGTGTGTGACTGTGTGTGTATACGAATTTATGACTGTGAGTGCTTGGGTAAAAACAGAATAATGGTAGAAAAAAAAACACCCAGGGGTTGTAGGTGCTGTAGGTGGATGCCGGGACCTGCCAGCTACCGCTACTACTGTTTGTTTGGTCTCCCTGAAAAAATAAAACAAGTTACATAATATAATCTCCTTATGTAACAAATGGAAGTCACTACGCATAGAAACACACATACATGCACACACACAATTCCTAGGTCAGAGGCAGGGTCAGACGCATGTAAAGCAGACGTGTGTAAACACACACACACACACACACACACACACACGTATATTACTCCATCAGTCTACCGGATGTCTGTGTGTGTGTGCTTTAGGGAGCAACATGGGAGCACTGTAAACAGACTAAGGGAGGTAAAAGTCAGAGCAGTTGTGGAAGACAAGGATACATCATTTTCAGACAATTTCTGTAATAATTAATTGATGAAGATTCATAAACCGGTCATGTCTACTGTATAAAGAGCCAAAACCCTGAAAATAAATTGTTAGGTGCAGCCAAACAAATTTGACTTTTTCCTACTTTTGAGTGACTGACAGATTTTAGACACAGCGTTTGGATTTTGAGCGTCTTCGTCACCTCATTCTGGTGCAAAGTTGGAATGGGCTGTGGCGTTTAGGGGAAATCTACCCAGTGCCTCACAACCAGAACGAAGTGTTTTATTTTATTCATTCAGTCTTACATTGTGTTCATATAAGGCGATTTCTTGTTGGGATGGGAGGCTTTATTCATTTCATATTTTTTTCAGTCAAAATGGAAGCTGGTAGTCATGACTGTTTTAACATATATATAGGAGCAGTTAATGTTCGTAAGAAATGTGCAGATTTAAGAGGTGTTATTTCTTCAAGTCTACTTTACAAAAGAAACTGTACAAGCATCAATCTCACCCACCGTTGAGCTCTTTCTAAATGGACTGTCTTGCGACTACTCAAAGCTTTTACATAGTACAGGAACCATTCACACACATTCACACACTGTGGCCGAGGCTGCTGTACAAGGTGCTCATCAGATAAAAATTCATACACTGATGGCGCAGCACTGGGAGCACTTCAGGGTTTAGTTTCTCGACCAAGGACTCCAGGGTTCAAACCACCGACCTTCCCATTGGCAGAGGAGTGCTCTACCACCTGATCCACAGCCCTCCAAACAACAAAGCACTGATTGGTTAATCATGTCTCCAACCTGCGTTCCAGCTGTGGGAGGTGATTCGGAGGTCTGAAACTACAGTTAACACCCTGGGAAAGGCTGGAGAACCACTCGAGCCACAGTATGTTTGCAAACACTAACCGTTACTTACTGTGCTAATTTGTCTTTTTCTCAACTTTATTTTAGTGTCATCTTCAGTGTTTTATTGGATTGAATTATTTTGGCTGATGATGATGATTATTTTGGAGAATCAGCGCAGCGGGTGCAATATTACGTTCCATTTATCGCACCGTTTGACAAAAAGAGAGCTGAGGCAGAAGATCTACCGGTCAGTTTTCTTTCCTACCCTCATCTATGGTCAACACTGGGTCATGATTGAAAGAACGAGATCCAGGGTACAAGCTTCTGGTAAGGATGCCTCCTGGACACCTCCCTAGGGAGGTGTTCCAGGCACGTCCAGCTGGGAGGAGGCCTCGGGGAAGACCCAGTACTAGGTGGAGGGATTAAATCTCCAACCTGGCCTGGGAACGCCTCGGGATCCCCCAGTTGGAGCTGGTTGATGTGGATCTGGAAAGGGAAGTTTAAGGTCCCCTGCTGGAGCTGCTGCCCCCGTGACACGATACCGGATTAGCAGACAAAGATGAATGATGGATGGATATTTTGGATGAAACGCTATGAGTTATGATCTGTCTTGCAGTATTTCGCGGGGATTTTCTGTCAGTATTGTAAGCTAAATGAGTATGAACTGAAATAATAATGATAATAATAATAATAATAATAATAATAATAATAATAATAATACATTTTATTTAAAGGCGCCTTTCTCGACACACCGTACAGGGATACATAAGACATTTTACAAACAGCAAAAAATAGTATACCACAATAACAACAGAAAAGGCAAAGCAGTAGACAAATAGAACACCTCTATACTTGTCAATAAACAATACACAACAATATACACCTGTCAATAATTTCTATATCTTAAAGTTACAGAAACCTGTGGAACAGAGGCTAGCTGTGAGGCCGCGTACAGTAAAGGCAACGAGTCTGTGTTACCTTATTTGACAGAAATCTATGCATTTACGTGGTATTTCTGATAATGTGATGAACAAAAATGTTTATAATGCTTGAGTCAATAAAACCCCTCTTGAGGTGGTAGTAGCTCAAACCACTGGGAGTTGGGTTGGGAACCGGACGGTCGCTGGTTTAAGTCGCCATAGGGACTAGTTGCTGGAGAGGTGCCAGCTCATCTCCAAAATGCCCTTGAGCAAAGCACTAAATCCGAACTCTGACATCTCTCCCTTAGTGTGTATAGCACGTAAAGGTCATGAGCATGTGTGTAATACAGACCTGTGTGTAATGTGTGTGCAACTGTACCAACTGAGTACAATTTTTTTGAATTTCCCCTCGCGGGATAAATAAAGGCATTTCTCGTTATTCTTCTTCACCAAACCAAACTGGTTAAACATTTTTTTTTTAATTAATATTTAAATAAATCCCAAAGAGAGTCCGGTACAGCCAGACTCTGGAGATAAAACCAAGAATAGCTCTCATATTCAAGTTAATGTTCTGCTTGTTCAACGCATGTTAAACACGTTCAGAGAGAATTTGAATTGCTATTTTTATCCTCAATAGTCATTTTGGTGCTGGTGATTTTCCTTTTGGGGTTGGCTAAAACCTTTTTTTTGTGGGGGGGGGGGGGG
>NC_048417.1:4715838-4719249 GCF_013103735.1 Etheostoma cragini
ACACACACACACACACACACACACACACACACACACACACACACACACACACACACCAGCCCTTGTAAACAGCATTAGTCTAAAAGTCAGCTGGCTTTTTCATGGTGTCCTACATATGAGCCATTCCCACAATTTGTCACTGCAATGACCTCCCATCAGCCTCAAACTCATTCGCAGCACGTAGCACATATTTTGCTCTTCCATCCATATGCAACACATACTTTGTCTTTTTATGTAGTGACACATAAACAGCACGCACACAAACATAACATGCACACACACACTCACAGATCATGCTATATATAAACCGTAATGTTCCGTCTCCTTTAACACAGCCCGGCCTCATATCGCTCTCACCAGCTCTCCTCCACCTCCACAATGTGTTGAATTTATATTATTTGTTATGTAACGATGCATCGTTAATCGGTTAAAAATCAATTTAAATGTGTAAAAATTACAACCAGCAAATCAATCGTAATGCGGTTTTGAAACAGCAGGGCGTAATCTGCTTTACGTCTTCTTGGTTTATTTATTTTTCAGACAGTTATTTCTATTTATTGAGTTATTCTGATTTGGGATTTGTTTTAAATATCTAAATATATGTTTGATAAGCGGACACATCTGTGGTTTTTCACAGTTTATATCGGACACGGAGAAGAAACAAATCTTGAGTATATTGTATGCTTAATTTAAAATCATGAGTTGAGTCAAACCAAAACGTGAGTTCAGCGATTCATTACCTCCCTATTTGTCATATAACAAAAAGGTGTTGGCGCGCACACACACACACACACACACACACACACACACGCACATTTAGAGAAACAACCTCCCTAATAAGCTGCCTTAATGTCAGGACCATTAGCCTAGCACCACTGCCAGGACAGGTGTCATTATCTATCAGCATGCATCTTCCAGTTTACAGTGCATGTGTGTGTGCATGTGTGTGAGTGTGAGTGTGTTTGATAATAACAACCTCCATAGAGACCCTATGAGTCTCTATTTGACAGTTCTTACATCATTGTGATGTCTCCAGATATTTTTAGTCTGCATATTTGAAAGAAATTGTTTTAAAAGAGGTCTAAAAGCACAGCCTCTCCAGCCTAAACAACAAACTTCGTTTTGCTTATGAGGACGAACCAATGAAATGAAAACTAGCAATAAAAATGGAGGTACATCCATGAATATCTGGCTCTAAAGTTGGGGCTATTTTGAAAGTTCCGGAATTTTCTGGAATTGTCGGCCAAAATGCCAAATGAGGCCAAATGTGTTCCCATTGCCCGGCATGAACATCTGCACCATCAGCGGGATTTTTAGAAAGTGTATTCTTGTGTGTTGACACACTGAATAAAATCACATGTACTACAACAAAGACGCCTTCTTCAAACCTCATTAACTGATCACAAAATATAGCATTTGGTATGTTGCAAAGCCACAAATCAGGGAAGACCCAGGACCAGGTGGAGGGATTAGACCTCCAACCTGGCCTGGTTGATGTGGCTTGGGAAAGGGAAGTTCGGGGTCCCCTGCTGGAGCTGCTGCCCCCGCAACCCGATACCGGATAAACGGATGAAGATGGATGGATGAGTGGATGGCAAAGCCATCAATGAAGCATCAAAAAATGATCACCTTTTCACCTGCTGCAGTGTCCTCCAATCACTTAATTGTGGCCAAATATGTGTTTGGTTACGTGAACAAAGCGGAGTGCAGATTCGGAAACCAGGCAGAAGGTTTATAGGGCTGTTCTGGACTAAAGAAGGCACCTGGTTGGTCCACCTAGTTGAGCGTTCGCTAGGTTCCCTGTTCCCCGTTCGCCCCATGTACGGAGGCTCAGTCCTTGTTGCAGCGGGCGCCGGTTATCTTCTGACCCTTTGCTCAGACGTTTCTTGGAAATAAGTTATTCCACATGAAAAAAAGCGTAAACAATAAAAATGAAAAAACCTGATCCACTAAAGAAAGCTTAAGTCAACTAAGCCCAAAACTGCCAATTAGTCGACAAATCGGCTAAGAGGGAGCAGCGCTAAAAGGGTTAACAAATGGCCTGATCAGATCTGCTGACCTCCATCTGTTAATTAGAGCAGCATTCAGGTGGAGCATCGAGTGCAGAAGATCGGTCAAACGTTACAAATACAAAAAAATCTATTTGTGCACAATATTAATATTCTGGTTTCTCCTCCCTGTCGTGACAATCGAACCTTAAAAGCCAAACACACTGAAAACCACATTCAAGCAGACCGATTGTCACCGGAGCAAAGCACTGGACGCATGTAGGATTTAATAATGTCACAGAAGCTTGACATGACTCATGCCATATGCAGCTTTTAGAGGTGTTATTCTACAGTGTGGTGAGCACTAATAACACTGCAATCCTTGTATTGATCAACGTCAGAGTCTGACCAAACCAGTAAGAAATAAAGCTTGGGGAAGTTTTGAGTGGCAGATTTCTTTTGGTTACATATTTTGTTTTGTTTTTGTATTTAACAAAAAAAGAAAGAAATATAAATCATAGCTTTTATCAAAGATTTCCACCCCCGATATATTAAATATATACAGTCAGTACTTGGTAAGGGATAGTGATAGTGGATTCTGGATAGTGGCTGTGAAATAAAAAGGCTTTGAGAAATCCTTAGAATTTCTAATCAATAGGCCTAACTTACAGTTGCCTGAGTCTGTTACATTTGGCTTTTCTTCATCTCTCAGCGTGAATCTGTTGTGTTGAGCGCCTCTCAACACGACAGCAACCACTCTCCACCTCTCCTCCGCCTTTCGTCAGCCCCTTGTGCTCCACTTTATTTTTTTTTCTCCCATACAGGCATCTTTTTTTCTCCCACAAGCTCCCTGACATTGTTGTATCTCTTCCCCCCCCCCACCTTCTCTCCTCTCACAGCTGTATAGGACACACACAGGGCAGTAATGAGAGCACACAACGATGTCTGCAGGAGGCACGCTTTCATAGGCCATCCTGGATCACCGTAACCATGGAAATAAGTACCACCGTGGTGACACACACACACACACACACACACACACACACAGGTGCAGCTTGATCCTTGAAGAACACATTAATGCCTCTGGGGACAAAATGCTAACGATATCGTTTGACAGAGTGACAAACAGAGTGACAGATATAGAGTACGTATACGTCACAGGACAGGACAACAAAAACACATGTCGCATGTCAGTCACCTTTAGGGGTCTTTACAGCTGAGTTTAGTCGACAAAAGGTGACTGTGAGCCAGGTACGGAGCACCGTGAGGTCACGGTCTTTCTGCGGCCATTTAAGTTATGTTAAGTTGATTAAAGGTGGCTGTGATGCAGAAAGGACAGTTAAGACACCAAAATAACTAGTTAAGATTAGAAAATGGATTGTGGTTTTGGGGCGCATGGCACCAGCACCAACACCCCCTGAAA
>NC_048417.1:4719569-4727520 GCF_013103735.1 Etheostoma cragini
GCAGATCTTTGTGGTCTTATACAGCGGCAGTCAGTGTGGCGCATATAGTAATACATACGGATTACCGTGCGTTACTTTGGTAGCTAAACGTACAAATGGTTCAAGGAGCCTGCTTAAAGGGAGAGGAGGGATGCCGTGACAAAAACACAGATCCTCACTGGCACGTGACAGACAATGGTTCGAAGGGCTTGTCTAATGGAAACATGACCTGAAACCGCCTGTGAGAAGGAGTTCAACAGGCGTGAAGGTGGGGCGGTCAGAGTTGAGCTCAGTGAGAAAAGGGGTACAAAATTGGCAGCAACATCCATTCTTGCAGTTTATTGAGAGTAGGAGTTCCTTTCTGGCCAAGATAAAAAGCAGTCAGTGGAGAGAATACGAGTCGGACGCGCACTGCTGCACAGCTAATGGTTTGCCACCGCAATGTTGTGGGTCATGCTGTTCCAAATTTCAATTACATCTGGTGAGAAGACACCCGAGCACACAAACTCTATCTGCCTGATGCCTCTCGCTGTGTGCAGTAAGAGTATTTGCATTCACCCTAGTTTCATGCTTCACTGACATGCTCAAGACTAAAGTAGCTCTCTAATACAGCACTCAGAGATAGGACCTGGTTTCTCTCAATGGAAAGGTAATTGCTCTAAAGAAATTATTCCCCAAAAAAGAAAAGACCACACATATTCATTAATAAACACAATACGGCAACCCACAAATTCACACACACAAGCTACCACAAGTCCTCTTTCAGTGCACAAGACACACACACACAAACAAAGGTAAAGACTCTCATAGAAGAAGAACGCGCCTCAAGCTATCTCTCCTGCTCGCTCCACGTTATTGACTTAAATAAGACGTCTAGACAAAGACATCCTCAAGCAAGAGAGAAGGAAATATGGCGGCAGAGAGACAAATAGAAATAAATGTTGAGGGGGGAAAGAAAAGGACACAGAGACCGAGAGAGTAGAGAGATGTGACCAGAAGGAGAAGAGGGTTTAATTGGCATCTGATTGGGAATCCTGATTGACTCCTCCTTATACATTTATTCTTGGTTCAGATTCTTGGCATGTTCTGTACAGTACATAATCTTTTCTCAAAACATACACTGAAAGCAAGACACGCCTTTATTTTAAGCAGATCATCTCGGCAATAAGGGATTCTTTTTCATGACACATTTCATATTTTGAAATCTATGAATCACTTTTTTTTTCGTCTGGCTCCACAGATGTACAGTACATGAATGGAAGGATAAAGCCTTCACCTGACACGCTAGATGGTTTGTCAACACACAACCATGTGAGAAACAGTCATTTGAAACTGTTTTAATGAGGGAAGACACTTAAAAACGTAACGGTCGAAATATGCATGCCATGCGCCGGATGTCCTTCCTCTTCCGCTTTCTGTGTGTTGACGTTTTGAAAATCCCTTTGGTTTGTGGAAAGGACAAAAAACTTTGAGCCAGCGATGAAAATGGCAAGTTGACCTGCTTGGTTCTTTCAGGGCATTGTAATAACTTACAATGAAACGTGATTACGGCATTTACTATCTAACAGAGACTTTTCGGGACTGATTGCTACGGAAGAAAATGAACTTTGGCCTCTGAAGTAACTCCTCCAAGTACTGATTAATAAATAATTAAAAGGGAGAGTGATGCACAACCTAAAACATGTGTGAGGTCCTAACAGCTGAGAGTAAAGTAGGATGCACAGAGGCGAGCGGGAGAGAGGTGGAATTAAACTCCTGATAAGATAACGCACCGAGGCTAAAAGAGGGAAAAGACGTGCTGCTGGAAGGCGCTTTAAGCGAACGAGGGTGACAGGCGAAGACGGAGACGGAGAGGACAGCTTTGTGCGCAGGCAGACATGGAGCAGCGCTAAATAAATCAGCCAGCCTGCAACTAAGTGTGACTGAAATGTTTACGATACGGCAGCATAATGGAGGGACAGACGGGGAGAGAGGGGGAGAACGAGGGAGGAAGCCCGCCTGCCTGTTATCTGAGAGACAGAGAGAGAAAAAGAAAAGAGACAGACAAAAGAACAGTCTGACTGAGTTTAGTGCTCGTTAAAACACCTGTTATTTTCTGTACCAGCCCACACCACGATGCTGTGTGCTTCAGGATACGCTACAGACCCACGACCCGTTTTACTTAACAGCCAAGGCATGCATGTTTCTGTAAAAACGGTATCTGCATAAACAGATGCATTGTGGGCGAATAGAGTTTGAACAGTCACAAATTTTGGGCGGCGTCTACAGGAGCAGCAGGCAACATTTAAAGCACATAGACCTCCTAGGAACCTCGCAGCTTTGTGACAGCTATGTGAAACAGTGTTGCACGATAGGATAGAAAAAGTAGCCCAATTTTATTTTCATAAGAAGGAAAGGGGCTTCAGTTTGCCTCTGTCTGAGGTCGAGGAATGTTGTGTAAAACAAGCGTTCCTCGGTCACTGTGGTAAATGGGTGTGGTTGACAGATGACACAACGTGATGCTGCATGAGTGCCATGCCCTTAGGCGTGAAGGTGGAACAGTCAGGAGCCGGCCAATTACTACTAATTGGTGGCATTATGTCGCTAGCAGTTTAATGTATGAATAGTGACGTTAGCGCTGTGTGTCATCAGTGTGTCAATGTAGCCAAATAAGTGTCTTGTATCCCCAATCAGTCAAAGAAGCAAAGTATGATAGATAACAAATAACTAATTATCTATTAGAAGGTTCTGTTTGCAATCTATGGACGTGCAGTACACACAATAATTACTGGATTACTTAGTTGTTACTAGTTGATACTAGGGCTAAACGATCTGGGCGGAAAAAAATCTAACTTGCAATTTTTTTGACAGATATTGTGATTACGATTGTTTTTTAGCTACATTTTGCACCTTCTATGATTATGTTGAATAAAGTAATAAGACATGAATGTGAGATCTTTTAAAAATAGGACATTTATTAAACAATCTGTGATATCTAACATTAATTTGTCAGTAAATATTGTAATAAATAAGAGGAATAAAATATGTTAAACTGGACTGTTACGTGATCGGCTGGACGGAGATGGCATCTTCAGGCACAGCTCCCAGACCAATTTTGCCAAATAGTTTCTTATTATATATTTTACTACTAAATGCTTATTATAGTTACTTAAGGTGGTATGGCAAACAAGGGGCAGAGCAGAACACAGCGATACGGATGCTATTGCAGAGGCAGTACTGGAGAAACAGAAAAGCTACCTCGAGCCACTCTTTTCTCAGATCCAGTCTCAGATTCACCAGGTGGGGATCGTCAATGATAAGAAGCTAACTGCTATCCATGCTCAACTAGCATCTCTGAATGAAAGTCTTGGCTCTCTCAGGTTGGACGTGAATAACCTAAAAACTACTGTGGAAAGCAAAGTATTCTGGACAGATGCTAATGCTATCCAGTATCTCTCACGCACAGTCTCTCTGCCTAAGTGGCTCCCTGATCTAGCAGACGTTCAGAAAGAGATTGTGAGAGCCCACCGAATGTACAGTAATAGCCCAGAGAAGAACACCACTACCATTTGCACACTGATTTTCAACGTGCTTCATTACACAAACAGGAAGGCAATCCTACTGGCTGCGCTGAAATCCCCGCTCGGGGGAAGAAAAATTTGCTTCTCTAGATTACAGCAACTACACGATGAACAGGTACAGGTTTTTTATTGAGCCATGGATTCAGCTTGAATCAAGGGTCAGGATTTTTTCTTGCTTTATCCAGCAATACTGAAGATGAGAGATGGCGCCCGGTGCAGGGCGTTCACTTCCCTTGAGAATGCTGAGGACTGTGTGACCCGGGCTGCCGACGCTTCGGATGGTGTCACAGAGAGCGCTGTGGAGGAGGACCAGGACTGAGACACCTGCCTGATGAACATGGACCGTTGTTTGTCTTGTTCTCTTAATGTTCCCTGATTTCATCGCACTGCTACGATCACAGATACTGCGTTTCTGAATGCTACGTGGACCTAGCTTAATATGGCCTAATCTCCGTAGGTTAGCTGGACCACTCCCTAAATACACTGTCTGGTATGTTCTGGTTCTGGGTTTCACATGTTTTGCGTAATTAGGGACTTATCATTGGATGCGCTATTATTAGGATTTAACTAAATGAAAGGCAGTAACAATTTCCAAGTATTCTCTCATTTAGAACGCAGCATTTTTGATAATAGGTTATCTTTCATTTTTGGTTATGAATTGTGGCAGACTGAATGCTCCTCATAAACATGGGCTTACTAAAAAAGAGAAATGTTCACATTACATTATTACAGGAGTCATACTTTCTGCAGGCCGTTCAGCCAATTAATTCTTTCATACAATTGCATCCTCCTCAGAAAGCTCAAAAACAAAAGGCATGGTCATTGTTGTCAAACGGAGTCTCCTACTTAAAGCTTTGTCATCTTGGTCAGATGATACAGGCAGGATTGTGATTTCCACAACAGAGTTTGGTGCCAGAAGAATTGCACTTTTCAGTTTATGCGCCAAATGTTTTTGATGGCAAGTTCTACAATACACTCACTATTAAAATCTCAAAGCTGTGTAGGACCCAAATAATGATCGGTGAACGTTGAACATGAAGGACACTAGGGAACAGGCTCAGGCTAGAAATGCTCTGAAATCATGGGCCAGCAGCTTGGGTCTTTATTTGGCGTATACTTAATCCCACCTGTAAGGATTATTCATTTTTTTCTGAAGAAGTCTTAAAAACATGGTGATTCTCAGGCAAGTTCTGAAGTTATTAAGGAGAATCTTTTATTCCTACCATTTCTCAGCAGATTTCTGGGTCATTTTTTGAAACGGACATCCAGAATAATGTTATCTTCGAGAAGCGTGCGTAACACTGAATCTATTAATATGTCTGTGTGTTTAAATATGCTCAAGTTATGATTGGGGAAGGAGTTCCATTTTGACACAAATTGCAGCAAGGGGGCCGAAATAATAAAAAAAAAAAAACACTGCCTGAGCTTCTCTTTATTAATGAGTTGGGCTTATTAAATCCCATTTTGGAACACAGGTGTTTATTTGGAACATGAGGAGAAACAGAAAATGAATTACTTTGAGGGACTCCGGTGCCTAACAGCTGCTTCATTTTCTGTTACCAGAGGCATGTTCTGAGCGGTGCCTGTGGCATAACGAACTTAGTAACTCTTACCTGCTGTCAACTCAGAAAAACATCTACTTTTCCATGCGTGGCAACATAAAATCTACTGCCTACTTTCTCTTTCAAGAATCGGAAAATCTGTTGAAGAGACAGTTTTTGGTAAACGTCTGTAAAACACAAAAAACGATTAGCATGCATTACCTTCATGTTAGACCGCCAACCTTTCCCCTGATTTACTGTATTTTTTAACCTGATTATTTAGTAATCCTGTCAAGAGTTAGCTGCAGCAGATTACCTCGGCTACTTTGACCTGAAGAGAAGTAAGCACTTCATTGATGATTTGTCAAGCTATTTCAGAGGGCTAAGGAGACTATAATAGGATTGAAAAGTCCTGAACTTTTGCCTTGTTTTTAGCCTACTGTCACACAGAAAGACAAGCGTAGCTGGACCGCTCACTAACATAGAAGCTAGATGGAGCCGATTACACTGAAGCCTGTGTAGCGAGACCTGCTTGTACCTGAAATCCTTTCATGTGTAATATTTCCAGTTCGGCCTGACTTGATGCAACTCATGAATTGAGCCATATGTCTGTCTGTCTCTCACACACACACACACACACACACACACACACACACACACACAAACACACACACACACGTTCCATCTTTTTGAGCTTTGTTGCTTCAGGTGCCGTCGCCTCACACAGTCATCCATAACCAGCAGACCTGGACAACACACAGAGTGATGAAAAGACTGGAAGCACAAGAAGAAATACTCAGGAAATACATTCAATACTCTGTCAAGAGTACTGGATCTGCTGCCAACCAGTGCTGGACTGTGCAGTACTGGACCTCCTGTCACGTACAGTACAATCCTCAGTGATTCATACACAGTCTTTATGGGTTCATTGATTAAAGCGTGATTTATGCTTCTGCATAAAATCTACTTTTGGGGTCTTTTGTCTAGATTAGAGCAAATGTCTGTGCATATCATTTAGACAGGGGTCTCTACCTTACTTTGTCTTTTGTAGCATGATGTACTGTTTGTATAGTGAGAGCCTGCTGTGGTATTTCTTTTATTTTGTTAGATATGTTATATACTGTATATATATAATATCTGTTCTATGTTATGTTATATATCTGGAACTGACATATGTTTTGACTGCCAGAACCCATATAAAAAGTAATAATACGTTTTTTAAATTCTTTTTTAAAAATGGTTAATTTACTGTATAAACTAGTCGCAGAGCTGTCTGACATTAATTCTTATGGTCAGGATTTGTAGATGTATTTCTCTGAGGAAAGCTCAAGGATAACTGGTCAAGTGTTTAACTCACAAAAAAAAACATCTAAAATATCAGAAAAGTACAAAGATGATGTCAGTGGGGTTACATAACAAGCTATTCATTTGAGTGAATCTTTTTCTTGGGCTCAAAGACAATCTCAAAAAATACGAATGTCAGCAGATCCAGTTTTGAAGCCTTGAGGGGATGATAGATAGATAATGTACGGGGAGAAACAGAGACAGAAATTATCACAAAGGCGATGTTAGCAATAATGACTTAATGGGAGACAGGAAAAGCTGTCAGATGAGTGAAAGAAAGAGAAGAGAAGAATATTTGGGGGAGTAAAGAGACTCCCACAGTCAGTGATTAAGCCTCCACCCGTGCAGCAGAGGGGTGATGACGGGTAAGAACATCTCTTCATGCTAGAAAAGTTGTAATTATTTTAATTAGCCCTTGTTTAACTCTGAATGGAGGCCCAAAGCTGAGTTGCAGCACAGACTTGAATCCTCATAGTGTGTGTGTGTGTGTGTGTGTGTGTGTGTGTGTGTGTGCGCGTGTGTGTTTGCAAAGGGTTGACTTATTTATTTTCATGTCTGGCTCTGTGTAGCCGAGTTCCCTCTCTCCCTGCCTGCTTATCAGCATCTCCGTCCATCACTGCATAAAATGTCACATGCGAATGGGGAGTGATAAAAAGTACGAAAATATTATCTAAAGAGTAAGAGGAGCCGTGAGCAGCTCTGTGTGGTTATGGATCATCAGTTTCAGCTTGTACAGCCCCATGCAGTTTCCATCCAAATACGGCACAAAGACTCTCCACAAGAAAACGTGATAGAATCCTAAAACTGTAATATGAATATCAAGAGAGAGAGAAACTATGGATCATGACTGGGATCCTCTCAAACTTAAATAGAAACTAGTCTCAAAGAGGGATCATTAATGTAGTTGTGAATGTAACATTGTATCACCGTTTGTATTTTGAACACCATTCATTGTGGAGAAAAAAATGATGCTACATACTCTATAATACTCTCTATACAAATAAACCTTAAATAAAACTAGAAACCATATTACGATGTAAACACACCAGCTGCAACGCCAAATCGAGCCAGGGTTGTATTTTCTACTTCTACCCCCCTACTTCCAGCGCCCTTGCTCTGACCACACACATCCTCAAAGTCAGTCTTAATTCAGATGCTACAACTACAACTACACAGCTGTGACATTATGTGACGGCATCTTGCATGACTGTCTTGGCAGACGTTAAAAACACCTGGCAAAATACGCTAAACCACCCTTGTGGTAGTTCCCTGTGACACACACACACACACACACACACACACACACTTGTTAGCTTCTAATATTCTTGTTTTTTTAGGCCACTGGGAATTTGAACCCAAATTAAACAGTGAAGGTAAATCTACGCCACAAGGTAGAAACAGATTGATTTTGGAACAGAGGGATGAGGAGTTGAAAAGCTGTTTAGTGGTTTGTAGGGGGAAGCGATGCAGCTGTGGGGAAGTAGCAACACTAGAAAGAAGAAAAATAGCAAAAACACAATTATATAT
>NC_048417.1:4727620-4763197 GCF_013103735.1 Etheostoma cragini
ACACACACACACACACACACACACACACACATTTCCAGGATTTCTGCAGCCATCACAAATGTGAGAATTCAAAAAGAAACAGAGAGATGTTCAAAAACACACAGTTTTGGAAAGGGAGCTGGGTTTGATTTAGAGGGGTAGTTTGTCATGGGTCTTGTATGTGGTTGCCATGGCAGCAGGTGTGTGCGGTGCCAGGGATCTCCACTGGTCCCAGTGAAGTCACAGCAGCAGAGTCTGGCAGCCGCACAACATTCCTCCTCTTTAAAAAAGCTGACAAATGCTAACGCGCACACACACAGCATGTGTATGTGTTTGTTAGTGACTTACTGACGAGAAGAGCCCATTCAAAACACACACACACACACACACACACACACACACACACACACACACACACACACACACACACACACTACCTCAAGTCAGTTCATTTAATCAGACTACAGCAAGTCCTCTTTAAGTACAAACAGATAAACAGAAACACACAGACACACATAGACGCGCGCGCACACACACTTCTGGTAAATCAGGGCACACCCATTGACATTATAAACTAGAAGAAGTCAGCTGGAGAGGACAAATAACAGTGTACTTATGAAGCAATGCTGCTGACAACAGACAAATAGAGCAAGAAGAGACTTAAGAGACTTACATTTGCTTTACAAACTACTAGTTTAGTCTAAAATCACCTAAAGATTTGGTAATTTAAACACATTTCTTCAAGATTGCACATCACAATACCATCACTACCAACATTCCTGCACTGCGGTCAAAATAAAACAGGAGGGATACAAAAATGCCTCAAAATGACACTATACACCATCTCTCTCTAGTGGGACAGTAGCAGACTTGTTTTTACTTCTTTCTGGCCCCCATGGGAGGCCGTGAGTGTTGCCAACTTTATTCCAGTGCAAAAAGCTAGCACTCGCTCCGAAAGCTGCTCAAAGTCGCCAGATAACGCCATGTGGTTGTTTGCTGTACATGTCGGTGATGTTATCGCGTATCATTTGACTGTGGTTCCTCTGAGAAGCATGCATGAAGCATGCAGCTTACATGATAACTATGATATATAAAATATTTCGCTTCCCCCCCCACTAGTTGGATTTTCTTTCCAGAAATAAAGCTGTTGAAGAGTCCCTTTATTTAGTGATAAAGTCATTGAATTTGCAACACGGTTGGAAATGAAGGTCATAATGCAATAAAGTTATGTTAGAAATTATTTTTTTGTTTGTTTTAAAGTCAACGATCAATTTCTTGTGCTTTAGCAGAATACCGAGCACACTCTTATTCACTGCACGTACAGTAATACTGCAATCGTTATTGCAATAATCAACAACATTACTGTACATTGTCCTAATTCCATGCAGCCCTAAGGGTACCAAAGAGCACAGCTCATGTTGGGGAGTGGGATTTTGTGTGTACCGTATGTGTGTGTGTTACCCTCTAGGCTGAATCCAGTAACAGCAAAACAACCCGACAATCAGTCTCTAGAGGTCTCCCCTGATCTTATCCACCCTGAGGTTGACACCACACACACAAACACACACACAAACACACAAACACGCACACACGCTTCGATAACTCCTGTTTTTTTCTTCTTCTCTCTTCCTTTTCTCAGTATTTCCCCTCACGTTGCGTCCTCTGCCCTTCACTTTTCTACAACCTGTCGAAGCTTATTCAGCGTTTCACGGCATCCATTGGCTCTGGAAACACTCACTCCTTGCTTCTAGAAATGAAATGTCACCCTCTTCTTTGTTTCCCCTATGTTCGAAGAGAAATTAGTGCCAGTGTTAGAAGTGTAAACAGCTTCTGGGGCGGTTTAAACAGGAAGTGATTTGTAGATATACACGTCCTTGCCACAGTCACCCCTGGCAGTCACTCTGCTTGTAACCTAGTGTGTGTTTTCAGTTTTTCAAATCTAAAATCCTCTTTATGCTCTGGTGTTTTTTTTATTTTTCAGCAGTGGAAACTATGTTGCCTGCAGAGTGAAGGTCACTGTTTAAATCACACATCATTCACACTAACCCTAAGGCAGACATGAACACGAGTATTACGTCTCTCTCTCTCTGTCTCTGTTATTCCATCTGTCACACTAATTTCCTACAGACACTCTCAAATACATACTTAGAAGTCTTACACGCTTTTTATCTAAAACTGTTGAAGTCCAACTGAGATTACATTGTTTATTATGCAACAGCATCATGTACTCCTTCCAGAAAAACATTCAGCCCATAAGTATAAAATAGATTGAATAAAATTGGTTTTTGATGCATTTTCTCTTCAAGTCAATCAAGTCACAAACTTTTCCTGAAGCAATGACATCACTGTTCTGTCATTAAATGAAACAATCTGAAACTGCTGAGTAGGTTCTCCACCCTCGCTATCTGGCTGATGTCTTCTTTTTATCTCATCTTATCCTATCTTAAGTACAGACACACATCTTGTGCCACATCCTAATTTGCTAAACAAGCTTCAAAACAAAGAAAATGCTCATCCATGCTGCATGCTCGATAATGTCGCTAAGTCGCCAGCATGTTTTGCAGATTAAAAACAGCTTAAAAACCTAGCTGCAAAAGTCAAAATTGGTTAGTTTAAATGCTAAATTGTGTGGTTTATTTCTTCAACGCCACAGCTAAAAAAAACAACCCATCATCTGTCCTCAGCATGTGTGTCACAGTTTGTGGTACAAGTTTGTGTCTTTCTGCCCCTACAGGAGCTTTCATTGAGAGGCTTTGAGACTAAGGGGACATTTCTAAAGCCTTTCCATGGATCATTTACCTTCCTTTTAAAAAGGTGCTCTGAGTGATGTCATGCGTCTTTTAGGCTACAACATCTCCTTGCTATCCGCTAGCTGCCTATCCCCAGAACACACTGTAAAAAATAAAAATAGAGAAAAAACGTGGTCTCTGCAGACAGCCCCGGGTCTACAAACGGCAACTAAAGAAAACTGTGCCAACCTGCACCACCAATCATGACGGTTTCTTCCAGCGTTCTCGCCAATAACTAAGAAGGATTTGAGGTTGGGGGGATGGGGGGTTAATGCGTGGAAGCACAGAAGGGAGGGAGGGAGGGAGGGAGGGAGAGGAGACGGGTTGAGGAGAAGGGAGAGGCGAGCTAGCCTTGTTTTGTTGGAAAATACTTCAACAAGAAGTGGCGTCACCCAACATCGCTTAGAGCACCGTTAATAAAGAAACAATAACTAACATCACTTCAACATCCTTTTTTTTTTGTATTGTTTTTTTATTTATGCTTCTTTATTTACCACTTTGTCTGTGTGGAGCATATACCCTACCTTGCCTTCATGTTTGTGGGCGGCTAAATGTAGGCTCACGTTACTCCAGCTGTGTACGGATATGTTATAAAGATGCATGGGGATTGGGGAGGGTGGGGAGTGGGTATTAGATATTTGTGTGGGTATATTGTGCTGTATATTTGTGTATTTATGTACATGGCAGCACTGTTGTGCTATGTAAATATATATATATATATATATAAAATTCCAAAATCGAAAATCTATGAAATTACAGATATTACACATTCTGTGTACAGGTCTGACAGAGAAATCTCTTCAACACTGTTTTTTTCTCCCACAGAATAAATACATAAAATAAGGAGATACTGATTAGATTCCTCACAGTTCTCTGACTGGTTTTCAGCATGGAAGCCAGGTGATGTGTAATCAGTCAGCGGAGCCACAAACGATTACAAAATGTCATATTCCATCGGTCAGGCAGCCGTTGTTTTACACTTTCCTTTAACTTGAACCACATAAACCTCTCTTTCTGTGAAAACTACGGTCTAAGATCCAGAAAACTGACTTTGAAAACTTTTCTGCAGCAGGATGTCCTCTCGCGTGAGGTAGTAAAGAAACGTTGTATTACTGTTTTCAGTAGAGACAGTCAACATTTTTTAAACACTTTTACAGTTTATAACTGATTGATTAATCGAGAAAATAATCAACACATTAATAAACTGTGTAAATAAGTGTAAGTCCGGGACAACCTCTAGCCCTGTAAGAGCGTACGCACCATGCAGGAGTCCTATGCAGCGGCCCGGGTTCGAGTACGACCTGCGGCCCTTTATCAGCTCTCTGCCACCTTTCCTGTCAATCCACTGTCACTATGAAATAAAAGGGCCCAACAAAAATTATCTTAAAAAATGACAATTGTTAATCGCAGCCGATTACAATTCTGTCTGTGTTACTGGTAGTACACTCAGACATACGTATGTCCCTTTAAGACCCACTGGCCAATTACCTACACATAAGCTCTTTAAGGGTGTTTATCTGCGTGGAGCCACAGTTTTCAGACAACTTTGAGTCACTTATTAGGATAGAAGTCAACATTTTCTATTGGAATAATCTTTGTTTTAATCGAGTTTATTTTGTATGAGGGACAATGGATTAGTAAATAAATATTTTTGTCTGGTGTGTGCTCAGGTTACCCCCCCAGTCCTTTTAGCTACAAGAGACAGCAAAACAGCGACAGGCTGCCATTCATTTTCAATGGGAGTCGCTGTTTGCCAGCGACGAGCTTTCCGCAGCCACGAGCAACGCGGGGCCAAAATAGACAAGAAGTCTATTTTATATGAATGCAATGCGACAACGCGACTGCCAATCGGAGTGAAGGCAGCGTGACATATTTATTGTACCTTGGTTGCTCGTGTCGAAGAAAATCATTCATGAAGGCAGAAACGCTTCAGGACTTTGTATTTCTGTACACATCTGATATGTTTGGCATTTTATCTCATATATTTTGTTACCCCCATCGAGAAATAAATACTTTCAAATCCAAAAACATCGTTCTTGTGACTTGACAATAGAAGTGATCTGAAGTGACTTGTGAGACCTCTTGCAGATACTAGACAACACCATGCTACTATCGATACAGACGCGTCACCGTGTCAAACGCCAAGCAACCAGGAGTAGGTCAGGCACGCCCAGGAACGCCCATCAAGCAAGTGTGTGTCGCAGTCTTTTGTAGCTCACGTGACTGTAGGGTTTCGAAACATAAGTCAGTTTTCACCAAGTTTTGGATCCGAAATTATCCGAAAAATATGTGAAAGCTAACTGCAATGACACCTACTTAGACCTGGTAACAACGCCAGTGTCCTGCCAACACATAACTGGTAATTCAGTGTTGTAATGTAACAAATTATTTACTGTATTTACATTTCCCCAAAGCATCTGTTGTTACTGCAAAATAAAATTTGATCAACTGCGAAAAAGCAGGTTTGGCGAATCATTTCTCCTAAATAGGGGTAAAGGCGCGCTCCGTTCCGTTCCGGTAACAATGCTTGTTTGTTGCCAAGCGCCGAAACCACAGGCCAAAAACTAAAGAAGAAGAAGAGGAACCATACTATTGGAAGCACCTGCTGCATACTCTGCAGCCAACGTAATTGACGATGACCGACCTGGCGCCAGCGGTGAACAGGGTGCTACATCTATGGCAACATCTATCTAGCACTGTGTCTGGTAGTGGGACCACATCAAAACATTCTGGAGGGACGGGATCAATAAAACCATGTGGATCTTGTCTCTGAATATTCCACTTGACCCTAAAATGATTTTGCTGCCCCTGTATCCAACAAATCGGAATCTAAAACCCCCAAAATACTATATAAATGTATTCATTTAGCTGTACAACAGGCAAAAAAAGGATTATAGCTCTCATTTGGAAGAAAATGGAGGCGCCTACAATTGGTCCTTGGATCAAGAATTTGGCGCAATGTACAGAGAGGCAAATTGGGGCTGTACAAGAAACTCTGGAGGCCGTTTGACCGGTTTGTAAAAGATGAAGACATAGGGGAGCTGCTGCTGTGATACCGTCATATAGTTTGCTTTTTGTTTGGTTAAGAGACACATTTTATTGTAGGTTGGGATGGGAGGAGGTTGGGGGGGGGGGGGGGGGGGGGGGGGGGACATTAATAATAACATTGTTTAAAGAAAAAGTACTGGTTTCAAAGAAAAAAAGCCCTCTTTGTTTCAGTTGTCGTACTTTAAATAACAGTAGGCACCTCCTCAACACTTTGGCTACTGTGTGCAGGATCTGACAAAGACAGCTGGGTAATGTTTGTGGCTTTATGATTTGAAGATGCCATCCAGAACCTTGTTTTTTTTTAAATAAGTATTGCTTTCAAGTACTTCATGCATGACTGCCGCAATGAATGCCGCCTCGTAGAGCTTCCTGCGGTGTCTGGAAAGAGCAGATTTGCATTTAAGGCTGCACTTTGTGCTGATTTTTGTCATGAGTCATGAGGTGTTTGAGAGCTTCGTCTCTCGGCAGTCACACACATTAAACTGCAGAGCAGCAGCTGCGATGAGGTGGTGTGTGTTCCCGGAGAGATGTGGCACCAGCAGCGGGCTGATACCGGGAGACAGAAGGCTCTCAGTGGCCCAGATTGCTTTGCATGCTATATCACAGGCGATACATTGTCATTACTCTTGACCGGTTTCCAGGAGAACGTTGTTAAGAAATCATTGTTGGCTTCTCGGCACAGCAGGAGAGGGATGGAGAATTAGAGCGAATGCAACAAAGTGAGAACAATAACGCCAAGAAAAACAAATATCAAAGTGCCACTGAATGAAGGACGGGGAGGAAAAACACGGACAAAAGAAAACACAATGCAGACGCTGAGCAAGGAGAGCAGAAGGAGGCAGAGTAGGATAAGGAACTGAGAAGGGACAAAAATAAACTCATATCAGGCTCCCACTGTGGCCTTGATATGAAATTCCATGACTTCTCCATAATAGAGTGGAGGCACATCTGTGCACGTTTATTTATTCTTAAACTTTTATGGTTTCTATGGTTCTGTTTCTAAGGCCATGATGATTTACAAAGAGAGATGTATGTATTCATTGAACTTTAAAAAAACTGTGAAATCACCTTAAACCGTGAAACTTCCCTTAATACTTTCATAGCATCTTTAATTGCAAAATGTAATGTTTGATTACGTTGATTCTGCGATTGTAAGCCCCCTTATACTTGAAAACTATTTAAAAGTCCCAGAAGTTCAGTGACAAGTGGACACCCTGCTGTAATACTAAACACAGTCTGGTGGTCAAACTGTGAGACATCAGACGGCTCTGACGGTGTCCTTACAGCGAGCAGTCAGGCTGCACACCGGCCTGTCAGGGAGACATCCAACCATGCCTCCCCCTGAGCCTCTGTCCGTGTGTGCGTGTGTGTGTGTGTGTGTGTGTGTGTGTGTGTGTGTGTGTGTGTGTGTGTGTGTGTAGTTTTTAATCCCTCACCGCTCTCCCCTCCAAGGCCTGGGTTACTGCTTTCTGGCCTATTCCTGAGTAATGCTGTAGGCTAATCGCTGATGGTTTGCTGCGGGAAAATTAATATAACAGCTTGACCACCAGTGTGTTTAACTTGATTGAGATTGATGTCCCTTTAACTCGCTCTTTAAACGTGATGAAGCGGCGCTCTGGCAACCGCTCTAGCTCATCTGGTGGCGATGAATTACAACGCATGAATAAGTGAAAACAAGCCTGAACGATGGAGGGGGAGCTGTCAAACCGTTACAGATTTTTCATTTAGTTTTGGCACATTTATGGGTGCAGTTGTAATTGCATTAATTTAGAGACATGTCTTTTCTGCTGTGCACTCAAAACACACACAAGTACAACCGAATATACACTTCTCTATTGAAAGGATACTCACCTAATTTCACATCTTAATTAGCTGGAGAGAAAATGATCGTTCAAAGTTATGATAAGCTTGTCTTCCTGTTCGGTTTTTCTTTTCTCCAGCTGAACATCCTGAAGGAGCACCAGCAGCATTTTTTCTTAAGCCAGCCAAGCACACAAAGTTATTTTCTATTATTATTAAACTAGAGAAGAAGGGAGAGTTATTTCTGGCTTCAAGGGTCAATAGGTGATTGGCCGTTGGAGATTTTTCAAGAGTTGGATGGATGTGGACCTCTCCCAGATGAATCATCAGTACAAAAGATGAACAACATGGAAAAAGTATTCCTCTTTGATTTCAAATAAAAAATAAAATGCTGATGCTGTGCTGAATAATGTAATGTGACAATCTTGTGAAAACCCATCGTTAAAACTTTTCATGACAAAAACTGCACTTTTGGGGGTGAATGGTTAAGTCCATATAACCGTAGATGGAGCACTGAACAGGCCCCAGGCCCAGAACCAGGGTCCCAAGGGGTCAGGGGCCCAAGGGTCAGGGATCCTGACTCACAAAATGGAGGGAAAAGAAACAATCACAAAGACACACAAAATGACCACAAAAGACACAAAACTATTAAAAAGAGACACAACATTTGTACTAATACACATAAAATGAGTAGAAATAGAATGCAAACTAACCACTGACACCCAAAGCCACAACAAAGAAATGCAAAAAACAAGAAAGACCACCATAGCAAAAGAGATGCCAAATGACTACAAATATACGCAAAACCACAAAATAACCACAAAGAGGCACAAAACGACTACAAATGTCCCAAAACAACACAAAACCATCAATTCCAAATAGATGCAAAAAACTCCAGAAAAAGACGGAAAACGACTACGAAGAGACGCAAAACCAACACAAGATGACCACGAAGAGACACAAAACGACTCATAAGAAAAGTCAAAGAACTAAAAATAGATTCAAAACCACCTTAAAAAGATGCAAAACAACTAAAATGACTACAATGGGACACAAAACATCTACAAATAGATGCAAAATGAGCACAAAAGGATGCAAAATGAGCACAAAGGGATGCAAAATGGTTAAAAGTAGACTCTTTGAGACTTTGGGTTTGGGTCTCTTGTTCCTATGTTTATAGGGCGGGGGGGTCACGGACATGTCTATGCCCAGGGGCCCATTGTCTCATAATCTGTCCAAGTATATAACCAGTTTGACTTGACCTTTTGTTGCATGTCAGACCATCTCTCTCTCTCTTCTCATTTCCTGTCCGTCTCTGGCTACATTAGCAAGTGTACAATAAAGGCAAAGATGCCGAAGAAACATCCCTTCCTTAGCTTTGTGACCATGTACATTTCAGACAATGTCCAATGAGTTTTGAAATGGTTTATTTAGCCTCCAAAGTAGGAAAGATTTTCCCATCCCACATTTAAAATCATCAAGAAGGGCTGCAGCTAATCTGCCAATTCATATTTCTGTTTAACACTTTAAATAATCAATTTACTGTCACATTCAACACAAAATGCAAATTGGCACATTTGAGAAGCTGGACCAAAAAATGTTTTTTGTCAATCAACTGATTGATTAGTCGTTGCAGCAACTCTGTCTTGATTTTTGGAGATACAAGATTTTCACTGGAGAGTGGCACCTAGTTAAAGAAAAATCTAAAAATGGAAAAATACGTTGTAGGGAAACACATCTATGAACTACTGACAATGTAAGATGTGAGTTGGACCAATCTTCCCTTTTGCATCCTCACAGGAACACATTTACACATCTGTGTGTGTGTGTGTGTGTGTGTGTGCAGTAGTGTAAATGAAAATATATGCATGTGCAGGTACAGATGATTATGTGTTTATTAGTTCAATCATATCAACTCTGCCAGAAAAAGTGAAATCCTTGCCTAAAAATGACTAAAACGATTACTCAATCATCAAACCTGTGGCCAATTACTTGACCAATGTAACTTCAATTGAAAATCTGCACGAGGATTTGGTTCTGACTGTCAGTCTTTTGGTAGTTATTAATATTGTGCCATATTTTGGAGGATTCTAAGAGATATTGGTACTCAGCCCTAGCTGACACAGCTGATTGGTTACTATAGCCAAATAGAGCGATGACTACAGATGATGAATCTTCAAAAACAAACAGAAGTAACAAATCAACAATACATAAAAAACTGCAGTTTCAGTTTAGGACCACAGGTGCCGCCAAAAACAACGAAACATAGATCTTCCAGATTGTGACTAACATTTTCATTTTTCTACTTATCGGATGATTATTTTCTAATTTTTAAGACTTTTCGTCAAGAAAAGGTCACATAATTGTGAAAAAGATTTAATGAAAATAAAATCACAGAGCTCAAACTGTTGTCTTTTTTTGAGTCCCAAACCCAAAGATATTCAGTTTACACTCACATAAACAAGCAGAAGATATTGTCACGTTTCATAAAGCTGATCCAGAAATGAATGAAACGTTACTGAATTATCAAAACTGTTGCCGATTACGTGACTAATGTAACTTCAACTAAAAATCTGACCAAGAAGTTGGTGCCAACTGTCAATCTTAGCCAGTTATTAATAATCTGACATATTGCGGTGGATTCTGCATAGGTGCTGTGTTGATACCCATCCCCGGCTGTCACAGCTGATCGGGCCTGTCACTGACATCACTCCTCTCAACTGTCCATCCTTTCATGCTCTTCCTCCCATGCAGTCAAAGGACTCTCTGTTCCGCTGGGTTTTCCAGATGGGACACTCTCACTGGGCTGACTCCCGGCCGCTCATACTGTCCGGATGCATCAAATGTGAGAAGGTCCTTAACCTCCTGTAGCCATCTTTAAAAAGGGCTTGTTTCAATGTTTTGAAGTGTGGTTGTATGAGCTTCTTCTCCATAGTCAGGCGGAGGGTCTGGCTAGTCCACACATAGCACTCCGGGATAAGAGACAAACGTACCTTTCTTTAAACCAATCACAGTCGTCATGGGTGGCTCTAAGCGCCGTGCAGCGCCACGGTGCCGCTGCAAAACAGTCTCAGGAAGGAAGTTGTTTTAGTGAAACGTGTGTACGTTCAAAAGTTGCACGGACACGAAAGCTAAGCAATGAACTGCTATGGACAGGGACAGCAGCTAAAACACATTTTAGACACCTAAACACATCGATATCAGTTTAAGTGTATGCTATATTTTGAATGTTTTCTCCGGTTTACCTTGCTGTCAGACAGCCCTTTACGACAGGGAACTGAAGCTGTCATTTCTGCTCTCTTCAAAACCACCAGACTCCTATGACAATAACTCTACCTTGCAGAACATGGGAGTTGCTGGTCTCCGCTGCCTCAATCAGTTAGTTTGTGTTACTGTGTGACTTTTGTTTTTTTAAGGGTTGAACTCACCAAAATCAGACATTAACACAAACAAACCCACAGATCAGGGCAGCAACTCTCATGTTATGTGAGGTAAAATTATTGTTTTTGTCAAAGGAGTCTGGTGGCATTAAAGAGAGCTCCCCGTTCCCCGTCGTAAAGGGCTGTCTGAAAGGTCTAAAATCCCCCCCCACCCCACCCCACCCGTCCACATCAGGACATTGTTTTGCTTAGCGTCCGTGTCGGTGCTTCTCCAGACTGGGGGCGTGCCATCCGCCATCTACTGTAGCTAACACACTGACTATAGAGAAGTAACTCATACAGCCCCACTTCAACAGAACTATCCCTTTAACATCCTCCTCCTGCCTGATTTCAGATAAGGTGACACATAACCTGAGGCAGAGCGGACATGTTAGACATTAATGATCCACTAACTTGATCCTCACTTCCCCACCCTGCTCCTTTGGTGACATGCAACCTGAGCACAGGTGAGGGAGGAAAAGATACGTCTCCTTTACTACATGTCGAAGAGAAACACTGTACTTTTTACTCCACTGCAAATATATGACAGCTGCAGTTACTTTCCATATGAAGACCTAAAAAAACTAAAAACAACATTAGATGTATTATGTGGAAATGTGTAGGAATGCAACACATAATTAAAAATTAAACCTGTGGTTTGTGAGTTATGTGTTTAGCCCTTTGACAACTTTCAGATTTTTATAAGCGACATTTCCCCTCTAAACTCCTGAAATGGTTTCATTTAAAAAAAAAGAAAACGTATGGTTGTGACCTGTACCAGTTTTTAATCTGGCGACCCTTAGGATGAGCCCGGCCCTGCACAGAACTTAACTAGCAAACAGATATCAACTAATTGAACCCAGCTCCACCTTGGCCTGACTAACACACGGATGTATCATCATTAACAACCTAATGATGGCATACGTAATAATATATCAGTCACAGAGGACATTTTTCATCCAGAACAAGTATTTTAAGTACATTTTGCAGATCACACTGATGTACAGTACTTATACTTCAGTAGGAGTTTGAATGCAGGACTTTTACTTGTAGGGGAGTATTTTGTTTTATAATTTTACCCAAGTAAAGGAGCTGAGAAATTCCTCCACCACTTTTGCAGACTAGACCAAGGCCATAATTATTTATTATTAAGATAAGAGTATGCCCTGATGAAGTTTATCTGCGGTGTGTGAGGACGTGCGGTTAATTTGTCTCTAAAACATTCCTACAAAGATTCTCTTGGTATTTAATCCTTTAAAAATGTGTTAAAGCACATTCTTGTGAGGGGGAAATTAATCCTTAAGGACCTTTTAATTGCATGTTTTATGAATCGCCATGCAGCAGCAGTTCAGGGTCCCACAGAAAAGCAAAGTCCAAAGTTGTGTTTCAGTTATGCACAGCTATCCTTTCATCTGAGAAGGTGGTGTTGCTACTTTGAAACCTCTGGAAAGCACAAAGAGTATGGGGAAATTGTATGTTGGTTGAAATTACGCACATGTGATGCGCGTAAAAAGGACCCTAATGAAAGATTATTGGCGTAGCCTACTTGTGCCAGAAGAAGTACAGCTGTCAAACCCCTGCATTGCCTTGGAGGACACAGGTGATGAGTAGACTATTCTGTGAACCGTGGCTGTGTTTAAAGGCTAAATTAAATCCGACTGCGAACACAGTGTCTCATTTTTTTTTTCCAAGCGATTTTCCACATTACGGTGCTATTTTACGCCACCATTCCCCAGACAGGCTGAATATATTCCCTTGAGGGGGAGCTTTACGTGTAAAATGGAGCAAAGACAAGTGGGAACATGTCAAGTTTTCTTACCTTGATGATGCTGCTCCGGCGAGGTGCTGCCTTCACCGCATCCAGGAGAATGGTGTCGGTGTCCTGGCCGCCACCGGGGAGGGTGACCCCGCTTCGCCGGCCGCGGGACGCTCTCGGCGGGACGAACTCCGGCGCTCCGTCGCTGCACAGCCCGTCTCCATCGCGCTCAGACATGTCGACTGGAAAAGGCAAAAAAGGTAGGGCTCGACTTATAAAACACTGGGTGGGAAAAATTAATCAAGTCGTCGGATCTGACCCGAATAAAGTTTGACTTGGCTGCACGTGGATGCCATTTATCAAAGGAAGAATGGGTTTTCCTAAAGCAGCAGCCTCTCAGACAGACTGGAGGAAACTAATCTCTCCAATGTCGTTAAAATGAACAGATTCTCATAGTGACCGATCAGCTTCCGATCAGTGACCGACTTCAGTTCACTCCTGCTTCACTCATGACAGTCCTGCTGAAATCAGAGCATCACACGCACACAGGTACAGAGGCGACTTGGATTAAAACTGGGCACTACTGGTGCGCTCCCCGGATGCGCGCAACAAGTCTTCACCATACCCAGTCTGGCTGTCTCGCTTGCTTGTTCTCGAGGCGGGGATGACAGTTTATGAATCATTAAAACGTATAAAGCTCCAGTTCGTGAAATAATCTCGCCTACGCGACGTGATGTTGGTGGGGGGGGGGGGGTGTTTGAAAACAATCCAGCGTTGGCTACAACACGGCTACCCCAAAACCACCCTGATGTCACTCCTCTTCTCCCCCTAAAACACACCGATGTCAAAGTGCAGAAAGGAGCTAACTTCCGCAGCGGCTTGCGTCGAGAGCGGATCCGTCCATGCGTCGGTGCGGAGCGGGTTGCTCTGACTGAACACAGCTTCTGTGCTCGTCTCGGAGGAACCCAACTGCAACAACAGCCGACTTTTGACAAGAACAGGCAACACAATTGACAGTCGTACCGCCTTCACCCCCGCCACCCCTCCCTTCATCCCCTCCAGCCAGCCCCTCCCACAGCCCGCCCAAATAATGATTGAGTCGCCGGCGTGACCAATGAGCTCCACCGCTGCGAGATTTGGAAGCAGTCGGAGGCGCTGGTTGGTGGAGGGTCGAGTCCAAGAGGACTGGGAGCGCCTCCTTACCACTTTTTAAGACAATCGACCAGGCATTGGAAGCACTGGGAGGGCGGGGGGTTAAAGTAGAAATCCAGGAAAGTTATGAGTAACTTGATTAAATTCAATCACTTTATTGCCTCATGTCTTCTCCCAAAGTACAGCAAATCTGTTTCCAATGCACGTAACACAGCACACCATTAAAAAACATACATATAGGCCTATACATACATATGCTTGCATATTCCTTATATACATACTGTATGAAATATAATTAGTGCAGAAAAAAAAGACTGGGGGGAATATGGAGCACAGTCCTGAGTGCCATTATACAGTATGTAAATATAAAGCAGTAAATGGTTTGTATACCCTACACATTATGCAGAAATATAGTTTGGTGTATCAAAAGTCCTGAGTATTAAATATTGCACAACATCTTAAATAGTAAGGTTTTAGGGGAAAGGCCAAGGTTTGGGAAGTACTGAAAGTACAACTGAATGATCAAGACTTGGATCATACTGCAAGTTGTGTGTGAGAGTTTGTAAACGGTTGTTTTGATATAGTTAGGCTGGGGTTAAACTTGGCAGCCTCTTACTTTGGTGCATCAAGTCTTTTCTCCGTTTATGGGTTCTCCATTCACCTGGGAGGAGACTGTCATCCCACAAAAAACGCTGCCCTAAGTTGTTTGTTCAAGCAGCAATTACGACTCATGTTTATGTTTTAGTGGTGGCGCCCTCTAATGGTCGTAGTAATAAAGACAGGAGCAAAGCAGGAAGTATAGTGACGAAATACCGTAACAGCGGCAAATTTGGCATAAGGCGGCACTTTGGTTAACAGTTTTCTTCATGAACAGTTAATGAAATGGACCAACAGACCCCGGGGCTCTGGACGGAGACCAGTGAAGGATGTTAGAAACTCTTTTCCGGTGATGGCTGAGCGTTACTAGAGCAGCTCCAACTGAGCTTGACTACGTAGATGTGATGTGAACAGCCTGTCTGAAAGTTGTAAGTCTTCTGGTCGCTGTTTCACAACATTAACAAGGTGTTTAAAACCATGACCATGGGCACCCAGATAGCTCAGTTGATAAAGCGGGCGCTTATATGTATATGTATATATGTATATATATATATATCATTGTGTGGTTTGGAGAACTTGAAAAGGTGGAGGCTGGGGGTGTGGCCTTGACCAGCTGCCACTTTGCTCGTTTGAAAGCCATGATGTCTCTCTCTTTGTCATGGGCGGGCCAAACTCTCTCGGCGGGCAAAGCAGAGAAAGGGGAGGTGACCTTGCCCCTTATGAGGCCATAAGGGGCAAGGTTACCGCCCATCTGAGCTTTCATTTTCTCAAAGGCAGAGCAGGATACCCAGGGCTCGGTTTACACCTATCAACATTTCTAGCCACTAACGGACCATAGGCGGGCTGGGAAAAAAAAAAAAAATCTTTTTAGTTTAATAAAAATGATGGATCCTTCTCCAAGTGTAAGCAACATTTATCTGCAAATTGTTCAAAATGAATCATTTTAAGAGTTACATAACACAAGGCATCAAACTTTTTAAGGGTTTGAAGTAATACACAAATGCAAATCACCCTCTTTGTTGTGAGACTGTCTTCCTGTAGATACTCTACAGACTATCTTCATGCTAATTGAAACCTCTGACCTCTGACCTCTTCCTGTTGTCTAGTAGGAGTGGCTTCAGAGTGACAGTTGGACTGGTAAAGATTGGTGTGTAGAGGTATATTAAAACTGCGATACATTATTCATCTCTGTGGTGAAATTGCTTTTTCCTCTCTTGGGACTTTCTTGCAGAGAGGTAAGATGTCAGGGTCAGGGTCAGGGAGGCAGCAGCTCCTCCTGGAAGGGGCTGGTGGTGATTAAGTGTCTTGCTCAATGACACTTTGGCAGGGCAGATTGTTTCACACACGAACACTCCCCACCCTGGTCATCTTGTTTACGTACAGGATCTCTAATAGATGGTTGGACTCCTACAGGTGCCCCGGGGTACGTGGTAAGATCGTGGAGTAGCTCAGCTATTTAAATAAGATTCAAATTATGACATCTAAATATAGTTTAACAGGGTTACACACGGGTGCAAGACTGACCCTTAGTATCAACCGTAAAAGTGATTGTACCTGGGGGCTTGGATAGCTCAGTAGGTGGAGCGGGGGACCACATATGGGGATTTGCTCCTCGGCGCAGCAGGCCGGGGTTCGACTCTGGCCCTTTACTGCATGTCATTCCCCTTCTCTCTCCGATTTCACGTCTTCGTCTCTCCTGTCAAAAATAAGGAAAAAACCGAAGCGGGGTCAGCAAAGCACACATAATCCAACTTTAAGTTTCTAAACTTAAAAAGTGTTTTTTACATCTAAGCCTAACCAAACTGTTTCACAACGTTGAAGAATCCGACCATTGTTCTCTGGTTTATAAGGCTTTATTTCAGCCACAGCGCTATTTTATGAAACACTCCTGTCGTATTAGAAGGTTAGGAAGAAAGGACCCAAAGCGTTGTATGGTTTGGAGGACTTTGGCCCTGGATTCATATTCCTGCTGCATTCATGTCTATGTTGCGTTTTCCTGCTGTAGATGTTTAAGGTTGTGCTTATTTTAACTCCTCTGCATACTGTTTTGCAGTTTTATCTACAGCAATGCATCATATTCTATAGGATCATCATTTGTTTGTAGTGCCGCTGCCCTTTGAGAACCACAAATCTTTAAAAAGATTTTAAACCTTTCATGGCGTCAGAAAAAACAGCCCTGTTTTCAGCTCTGTGATGTTGCTTTTCCAGCTGATCCGAGAGGCTTTTTAAAGACTTTATTTAGCTTAAGAAGGAGGAGGATTTTTTTCAACTTGTAAAGGAACACTTGATCCTTCAGTTCAGTATCATAAACATTCAACATCAACACATCTGGAGATACGTGGTTTTCACTGGAAAGGAAGTGGATGAAAAAACATCTGAAAACTAACCTGATCTGTCAGACAAATGTTGTGTGTAGTAGTACAAGAAGAAAGTTACATAAAATGGAGATACTTAATTTGTATCAATACTGAAGAAAATGACAAAAGCAACACTTTTGTTTTTCCTCCCATTTTTAATGAGCTTTACTCAAATAGCTAAGACTGTTTCTACATACACAAAAGGCTTATTTCCCTCAAATGTTATTCATAAATCTGTCTAAATCTGTGCTAGTGAGCACTTCTCCTTTGCCGAGATAATCCATCCACCTCACAGGTGTAGCATAAGATGCTGATTTGACAGCGTGAGTATTGCACATGTGCGCCTTAGACCGGCCACTATAAAAGACCACTCTAAAAAGTAAAGTTTTACTGTACGGGGGGGGGGGGGGGGGGGGGGGGGGGGGTGTTGGAACCAGTCAGTATCTGGTGTTATGGTACAGGTGCCAGACGCCATTGAATGTGAGCATGAACTCTAGTCGGTTACGACGACAACCTGAAGTCAGGTCGAGAGAGAGAGAGAGAGAGAGAGAGAGGGGTGAACCTTAACTATAATCCTCACCATAACACCAGATTATTGACTGAGGAGAAGTGCTCACTAACACAGATTTAGACACATTTGGGAACAATATTTGAGAGAAATAAGTCTTTTGTTGACATAGACGTCTTAGATCTTTGAGTTAAGCTCATGAAAAAGGGGGGTGAAAACAAGCGTTCGTAATTTTGTTCAGTGTACATATTTAAGTAAATGTGAGGTACGTTCCACCTCTGCTCTAAAACACCATCAGGCAAAATACATGTAGTGTAAAATCAAAAACCTTCAGAAAAAGATGTCTCTTATTTGAAATAATAAACCTTTATCCCACAGGGATCCCCAGATGAAGGTGACCACGTGTCCAAAGAAAAACACACATCCTAAATCCCAAATGAACTTTGAGCCTTTTTTAATACAGTGGAAACACTTTGAAAGGAATTAAGACTTAAACTCCCTGAATCCCCTGAATTATTTTTTGAAGGTGTTTTCGCTGTGTGTGTGTGTGTAGACCTTGAGCCACACAGCTGTGGAATGTGGTCAGCTGGTGAGGCTTATTAGTGCATGGAGCTTACAAGTCGCACCTCACTGTGAGTATCCGTGGAGCCAGAGTTCTTTTGCTGAACGACAGAATTTGCCATGTTTGTATTTTCCTCAGAATGATAGAAAAGCCCAGAACAGAATGTGGAGACTCTGCTGCCACGTGTTGCTTCACACACAGACTGAACAAGAACTACTATCATGTGTTTATAGGTGTATAGGTAGAGGTTACAGAGGCAGATGTTACCAGGGCGGCTGTGGCTCAGTGGCAGAGCGGTCGCCTGCCAATCGGACGGTTGCATGTTCCATGCTGAAGTGTCCTTGGGCAAGACACTGAACCCCGAGTTGCCCCCGTTGCTGCGCTATTGGAGTGTAATTGTGTGAGAGTGTTTATCTGATGAGCAGGTGGCTCCTTGTACAGCAGCCTCAGACACAGTGTGTGAATGGTGAATGGTTCCTGTACTATGTAAAAGCGCTTTAAGTAGTCATTAAGACTAGAAAAACTCTAAATAAGAGCAGTCTATTCAAAGGTAATAACAACCGCTTTAAAGCTAAAGTGCAAAGTTTCTGTCTCCCCCATGAGGAATTCAAAGAAATGACAATAAACTGTGTAACGTTACATCAAATGTAATTCATTTGTACTTAAAATACTTAACCCTCATGTTGTCTTTGGGTCAAATTTGACCACTTTTCAGAAGGTTTCTATATCAGAAATTTGGGTTTCTTTCAAAAGAATTGTACAAAAAAATTAATGTGCATGGTTCCTACAACGTTCCTCACAAGCTATATAAATAATGAGTTCATTTTTCAGTGACTTTCATTGAATTTGGTTGTTTTTTGTCAATTTTATAGCATTTGGAGAGAAAAAAATCGATAAAAGAACTTGTGTGGGACAATAATAAAAACAAAAAAAGCCAAAAAACACAAATGTCAATAAAAGTGCAAAAATGTGAACAAATGTAAAAAAAAAAAAAAAAAATCAAAGAAAGTGACAAAAATGTCAAAGAAAAGCTTTAAAAACTTGAAAAAAAACCTTTCCAAAAGGTTGACAAACAACGACAAAAACATTGTGGGAAGGACAGAAAGGGTTGAAAAAGACAAACAAAACGTTGATAAAAGGTTTTTCATTTGAAATTTGAGTCATAAAAAACACAAATTTGCAGGTCGGCAGTAAATGTTTGACATACTGTACTTCACTTCCTGTCCTCGTCTTTCCTGCCTATTTTGATTGCCTATCCCGCCCTGAATAGTTTCACCTGTCCTTCAATATCTACAAGTGTTGTTCTGTGTGTTTTCTGTTCTCTGTGCTGTCCTTCTCAGTACTTCCGTGTCTACCGTTCCAGCGAGCATTTATTAGTTAATTAGTATTTTGTCTTGATTCTTTAGATTTTTTGGGACACCTCTTCCTGCTCCTGGACTGGTTTCCTGTGTTCTAATGCTGGACTTTTACTTGTAACAGAGTATTTTTTACACTGTGGTAAAATATCTGAGTACTTCTTCCACGTCTGTTGTCTGTGACCGAAATGGCCTTCTTTCTTTTGGAAATGGAGATGCATTAAGCTTCATGTTTATTCCCTACCGAAGGTGGGCCATTGACATTTAAATGCCAGTTCACTTGGCCCTCGCTTCAAAATGACCAAAGGTTTTGAGGTGAGGTTAAAATAAGAACGTCTTTTGATCTCAGGAGAGGAAAATCAGCAAAGGGTGAAAGAGGAATGCGACTCCATCTTCAAGTGTCCCTCTGCTGCTGAAATTCGTGCCTTCATGCTACGCTGCCACCGGGGTGTGAGAAAGTCTTTCTGAGATCTGTAAGTGTGTGTGTGTGTGTGTGTGCGTCAAATGTTCAGTGTGGTCAGTACTCAGGTGCATGCTGTTCTCTGTTGGTTGTTTGTCTCCTCGGGACCTTGAGAAAAAAAAAACAAGACTCACTCAAAAACCTGAGTGAGTCTGAGTGAGAACTGTGCATGGTTTTTTAAAGATTTTCTTGGGGGCTTTTTAACTTTTATTAGATTTGATAGACATGAAAGGGAGAGAGAGACGGGGGATGACACGCAGCAAAGGGCAGCAGGTCGGACTCAAACCCGGACCGCTGCAGGACTCAGCTAACATGGGGCAAACGCCCCTACAGGGTCAGCTATAGGTCGCCCCGAACCCTGCCTGGTTGATGTTCTTTATTGTGGCCAAATTGTTCCAGGGATCATCATTTGTGTAATAATGTGAATATTATTTAATGGTCATCTGTAGTTGTCCCGGTAGTCTCACAATGCCTAGTCTTATGGAGTAAGGTCTGGCTACACCACAGATGCATTCTGGGGTTGGAGAAAAAAACGCTCTGGGTTGTTTGCATTGTAGAAGACATATTACAGATGATATAAATGGTCTGATTGTGATAAATAGCGATAGTAGGGGAAAATGGGGAACCAATGGTGTTACTGCATCACTAAGTCACTCAGTAGCAGAGGGACAGAGGGACAGAGGGACCGAGTTAGAGGTCACAGGGCTGGTCCCAGGCCCTGCCAGACCACGATCTGACCAAATCCCCTCAAACAAGAGGACATCTTGTTCTACAAACTCCTTCTCATGTAACAGTGTCTTTAGGCACATTTATTTTTTGGCGTTTTTAGGCCTTTATTGTTGAAAGGACAGCAGAGACTGGAAAGGGTAGAGGGAGGGGGAAAGACACGCAGCAAAGGGCCGCAGGTCGGAATCGAACCCGCAACCGCTGCGTCAAGGACACAGTCTGTTGTCGAGGACTGAGACTCTGCATATGGGCACTCGCTATAAGGCGATCTACCCAGGCGCCCTCTCAAGGCCCATTTATAAGCCTAAGTTTACTTTTCAGTTTTTATTGGACGATGTTAAACCTTTTAGGGGTGTTTACTCTTCCATTAGTCACGTAGACAGTTGTATAAAACATTTGGCTGTAGAACCAGCCGCAGTAATCCGCTCCCTGGGTGGCGGCCTCCCTTTGTTTCCCATACATTTACACCAGCTGAGTGACCGTTAAGCCAGGCAATTTTTACAGTACAAGAGTTAATAACTCCACATACGAGTGATTATTGACAAGGTCCACGGTTTTGTTTCTTCAGAAGAGATTCTTGGGTCGGCTTCCTTCTTTCAAATCTCTCCAAGTGGGGATGTTTTGCTCACTGTTTGCACATGCACTGCAGATCATCACACACACTTACACCCACTGCCAGGTGTGCGGGGGGTGGGGGGGGGGGGGGGGGGGGGGGGGGGGGGGGGGGGGGAGCATCTGCATGTCAAAGCGTTCAGGATGCTCCATGGGGAATACGTGCAGGAAAAACAGGTGTTATGCCTTCTGGGTCAAAGTGGCAGCAGATCTCACACCTGCACTCTTTAAGGCACTCTTTGTTCACTAAACTGGTCTTTGAAAAACACACAGGAAGAACAAATCACACAAATCCTTCATTGTTTTGTTCAGGGCTAGTCACAGCTAATATTTCCCTGTCTGCCCATTGATTTAAGGCCGTGATGACAGCGACGGCTTGTTCATACAGCTGCCATATTGCCTACATGTATCAATGCGGAGAATTAAGTTTTTCTTCTACCCTATGCTAAATAGATTGTTTTTAAATGGCGCTTTCTAGTCTTGACAACTACTCAAAGCACTTTTACATATAGTACAGGAACCATTCCCCATTCACACACTGTGGCCGAGGCTGCTGTACAAGGAGCCACCTGCTCATCAGATAAACACTCTCACACAATTACAATCCAACTCCAAGCATTGGGGGGGGGAATTCGGGGTTCAGTGTCTTGCCCAAGGTTACTTGGACATGGGACTGCAGGGCCAGGGATCAAACCACCAACCTTGCATGGCATATGGCATCTATATCACTGAGCCACAGCCGCTCAGCTGAGCCATGATGCATCCTGTGGCACCCTGCGGTGCTCTGCTGTGCCATGAACGACTACAAACTGCTATTTATAGTCATTGTTACATTATCTTTATAGTGACTATAATTGCCACTGTTCATCGCACCCCCAACCGGCACCGTCAGACACCGCCTACGGGGAACCTGGGTCTGTCCCAGGTTTCTTCCTGAAAGGGAGGTTTTCCTCGCCACTGTTGCACTAAATGCTTGCTCCGGGGGGAATTACTGGAATGGTTGGGTCTTGTACAATATAGTAGGGTGTGGTCTAGACCTACTCTATCTTTAAAGTGTCTCAAGATAACTATAAATAAAATTGAATTAAATTGAAATTCAAAAAAGACTACATATTGAAATGATTTATAGCTGCTGAAATTTTAATTTCTTTGCATGGCAGAAAGACAGAATAGGTCTAGCTTTGAAAAACTTGATTTGGCTTGCCAAATCTTATTTACAGACTCCAGACTTTCCAGATCTCTTCCTGTTCTCAAAGCTTTTAAAGGCGTTCTTTTAAAATCATACTATTTTCAACGCATTCTCATGAACGCAACGGGTTCATAGAACATCGTACGAAAGAGTCCAGAGTTCCTGTGGCTGGAAGGGAGGATGAGGGAGGGGAGGGAGGGTGAGGGAGGGAGAGAAGGAGGGAGGGGAGGGAAGGAGGGAAGGAGGGAGGGAGGGAGGGAGGGAGGGAGGGAGGGAGGGAGGGGAGGGAGGGGAGGGAAGAAGGGGAGGGTGTTGAACATCCTAACAGACTGACTAAAGCTGTTAAAGAAATGCAGTGAGTAAATGTACATTTTATAAGTACCATGCATCCTTCTGACTTTTAGTGGAGTAGAATAACAAAGTATTGAGAAAAGGAAATACTAAAGTAAAGTACAAGTGTACTGTGTTCTGATGTGAAGCACTTTGCAAACCTGCTGGTTGCTGTAAAATGCTACATAAATAAATGTTGATTGATTGATTGATTGATTGATTGAGGCAAACAGTGTACTTCAGTGGACACCTCCTCTCTCCTCAACACTAGATGGCGCCATCACCAAGTACATCTACACTCAGGTGAGTCCTCCAACAGAAGCACATCCCATGATACTTCATGTATTTAGTAATCTACAGTCTGTTTTTCACAGCAGACATTTTGACTTGTCATAGTAGGAAAAATGAACATAACATGGTGTATGTCTCAACACGCAAAAGAAAGAAGAATATAAATCTGAATCCCCTGACTCTGACGTCTGTCCATCAGTGCATGTGTGTAGCTCCTGTTTGAGCATGTGTGTGTATTTTGGGCCTGTTTGAGTGTGTAAAAAATACCAACAAAGTGAAAAACACGTAATTAAGTATGTCTTTTTCTTCTTCTTCTTACTTGCAAGTATTCTTACATTGTAGTGTTTCTACTTACAGTGGTGGAATGTAACTAAGTACACGTATTTAGGTATTGTACTTAATTGTACAAATTTGAGGTACTTAACTTGAGTCTTTTCATGTCACTTTCTACTTCTACTCCGCTACATTTCAGAGAGAAATATTGTTCTTTTTACTCCACTACATTCATCTGACAGTTTTAGTTACTTTACACATTTAGATTTTTGCAAACAAAACATGTAGATTTTAAAATATGTTTCATTAGAAATTAAACTACCCAACAACATCTATAACTACAGGTCTTGCTGGAATGATTAG
Source organism: Etheostoma cragini (assembly GCF_013103735.1). Taxonomy (NCBI): domain Eukaryota; kingdom Metazoa; phylum Chordata; class Actinopteri; order Perciformes; family Percidae; genus Etheostoma; species Etheostoma cragini. The sequence continues at coordinate 4,751,187 of NC_048417.1, forward strand.
ACAAGTAAACACATTAAATATACTCAACACAGCAAAAACACAGACACACACACGCACACGCACACACACGGGATGAAATAATTCCTCAAAAATACCCTCACAAACTTAGCTTCCTGCAGGAAACCACTATCATTCAGGAGCTCCACCCGTCCAAGACGCGCTGGGAAGGAAACCCGGGGCCCCCCTCCACTGAACACAGACCTCAGTGTGGGAAGGAAGTGACCAGTTCATACAGCAGTGCATTAAACACTCCTGAAGACCTCTCAGCTTTAACTCAAAACGTCATGCTAAGATCAGAGAAGAGTCTCAGGGAGCTGTTTATGACATTGTGTGTGACACTTTCATTATGTAATAATTATGAAACCATCTAATGCATTAGTTGACTTTTGTTCTGTATCAATAAAACGAATCGGCAAAATAATCAAATTTAGTGGAAGGGAAGTAGAAAGTGGCATAAAATGGAAATACACAAGTAAGGTTCAAGCACGTTCAAAAGAGTTTTTAGTTGATTTGATTCATTTAATTGTATCAAGAATGCCTTCCACATGAAAAGACAACAAATACAATCCAGGCTAAAAACCCAATGAAGTCCAGGACTTATTTCCATTGTGGTCCTCAAAAGAACAATATTTGAGTGAATGGGGTCAGTTAGTTTCCACCTGTGTTGTTGATTACATCACATGTGTTGACACTTTATCTATAATAATAATAATAATACATAATCATTTATCAAATGGGGCGATGCATGCGAGCTAGTTTAATCTGCCAGCTGCCCTGTGTAAACCCACATGACGTGTCTCACTCCCCGTATCATTTACCCAACACACCCCCTCAATCTGGCTGTCTATTGAGCTGCACTATTTCCCCTTCTCTGCCTTGTCAATGCTGCTGCCCTGCAGCGGTATGAATGCTTGCTGTTAGCCCCCCCCCCCACCATCCCAGCATCCACCTGCAGCCTCCAGCCATCTCATTATATATATATATATATATATATATATATATATATATATATATATATATATATATATATATATATATATATATAATATAAAACCAAACTGTGGGGAGTGACGAGGTCGGAGTCTGGCCGCAAACACAATGTTCTGCTGTTATAATTAACATTTGTCATTTGAAAAGTGAGTTGTCTGACTGAAATTACTTTTATTTAGTATTTACAATCTAAATATGCAAAGTGACTAAAGTTATACCTTAATAAAAGGTAAGGAGTAGAAGTATGAAGTAATATGAAAGTACAGAACCAAACTTCCTTGGAAAAAGCAATACTTGAGTAAACCTTGGTAAAGTTTTAAAGTTTTAAACTTTACTATTCCACAAATGATCTTTAATAAGTATCCAAACATCAGCGAGATGGAAATATTTATGTACTGTATACAGTTGATGCACAGTAAATATTTTTAGGATTTCCACTGTTGTCTTCCTTTCTTCTCATGCCTCTCATCCAGCAGCTGCTTCCTCTCTTCCTCTCCTTCCTGTCATTCATTCAGAGTCGGATAAAAGAAAAAAGTGGCTGAAATCATCACCGGAAAACTTGTCTCAATCACAGCAGAACAATGAGGGAGTTTTTTTTTTATAATGAAAGCCTTCTCACAATTATCATTAATCATATCGCATTATTAATATCTTGTACATGAAATAAGTTTGATGTGGTGAAAAGGCCTGTGTCGTTTTATTCTCTGATCCAGTATGACAACACTTAACTTTCTAAAGTCCTTAACAATGAGACCAGATGAGCAATCAGAATTGGTGAGAGCTGAAATGAGTATTAGTAGCTGGCAGCACTTAGGGGCCGTCTATAAACTACAGCTAAAATAAATATGTGTTAATGAAATGATTAAATAAGGTAGTGTCTCCAAACTTATTTTTTAACAGTAAGCGCTGTAGTACAACTAGAAGGAAACAAGTTATAATTGAGGTAAATTTGGAGACACTACCTTATTTAATCATTAAATCAACAGATATTTATGGGTCAGTGTTGTGGTTTATAGACGGTCCCTAAGCCCCACCGGCTGCCACTACAGACCAGTCTTATTTTCTCCAGGTCGGAGGCCGACTCGTTTTGTAATTGCTCAAGAGTAATGGATCCCAGAAGTTTGAATCTGGGAATATCTTTCCTACTTTGCTCATGTTTGTAAAACCGAGAGCACGGATTATGAATCTGTGCGTACAGTTTATTGAACCGAGGGAACAGATTGTTATTTTGTGCACACAATTTAGTTTGTATTTTTCTCTACTAGCCAGTCAGAAGCAGAGTATGAGGGCGTGCCCTGACAGTAAGGACTACTAGCCAGTCAGAAGCAGAGTATGAGGGCGTGCCCTGACACTAAGGACTACTAGCCAGTCAGAAGCAGAGTATGAGGGCGTCCCCTGGCAGTAAGGACTACTAGCAAGTCAGAAGCAGAGTGTAAAGGCATGCCAGGCTAGCAGCTAGGCGAGCGTTATGTGTGTTACAAAGTGATGCACGTTCTTTTGGAGGGGGGGGACTTTGGGCTTATTTGTAAATACACTGTTCCGGAAAAAAAAATGTCTTTGTTTTGTTTGTTTTGTTATAACTGCTTACACTTTTCTGTTCCCTGTATCTGTCTTTTATTGTCTGTAAAGCAACCTTGAGTGCTCAGAAAGGCACTGTTAAATAAAATGTATTATTATTATTATTATTATTATTACTATTAATGATGATGATGATGATGATGAAGATGACGATAATGATGATGATTTGAGGTTGTAGCGCCTAAAACTCTGTTCTTTTGGACTTCAAATCTGTGGACACCTTTGAAAAGCAACACAAAACCTGCACGTTCCAAGGGCAAAACGTGGGTTCAACAATGGGGGGGGGGGGGTTAACATCTCCAACTATCTGGGGAGGTCCAGGGACATGTATGCATGTGTTTAAAAAAGCAACAAAACATCGGAAAAATTGTCCAAAAAAAGGGACAAAAAAATTAAAAAGCAACAAATGTCGGAAAAAGCGCTAAAGACTTCGGGAAAAAAACTTGAAAACGGATGCATGTCTTCTCCCCCTATCTCACCTAGCTGTCCCGTTGATTAAAGGCTGAAAAGACAAAAATAAAAACTAAGAAAAAGCAATTAAAAAAGCAATTAAACCAAAGTAGCCTAAGTGAAACTTTTGGAAAAGACCAGTTTAAAGAGTAAGACAGGAAACAGAGAGAAGTTCTGGTGTGACCCTTTTATGAGTGCACCTTTCCATCCCTAACGAGAGACTTCAGATGGAGCGTGTACTTGGCCGGCCGCTGTGTGTGTGTGTGTGTGTGGGGGGGGGGGGGGTCACTGGCTCGACCTTGCTGTTTGACGCCACATGGTCCGGATGTGGTTACAGATTTATTAGATAACATGAGAACGGTCAAAAAAAAAAAAAAAACAGGCAGCGTTTAAGGGTTTAAAGTTACAACGACCACAAATGAAGAAAGTAGATCCTCAGAGTCTGGTGTAACCGCGGTGATAAACGATCACTGACTGAATTAGTCTCTGGTAAGAAGTGGAGAGGAGAGCGGGCAGATGGCTCACAGAAGTAGGCTACGGGCAGACATTTAAAGGACAGTTTTGTGATTTAACATTTTGTCCAAGTGAGCTGGCTCAGTAGTGAAAGAAGTATTCATCCGGAGTGTAGGGCCGAAATCCTGCCCTTCTAGATTCTTTCAGGAAGAAGGGTTCAAGTCCGTATAGGTTGGATAAAAGAACGTTTATTATAATGGAATATCCCAGAGACAAGGTTAAAGAGAATTATGCATCCATAGCTCTCCCTAAATTTGTCTAACTCTTCTCCCTTTCTGCATGATCTTTTGTGCACAGGGGCAGTTCATTTGCTACCACGTGACATGTTTGTGCGCTGTGTTTTGTCTTCAGAAGGTTAGTGCCTAGCAGACCTCGGCCTGCAAAATAGAAAGCAGGTCTCAGACTGCTACTGGAGAGGATCTTAACCCAAACAGAGGACATGTCCCTAACCACCCTTGGCCCTGCTTTTCAGAATTAAACTCACTCGGCAGAGCTATGGTTGGACACATTGTACCAAAACAACGTATTAAAAGGTCACAGTAAACTTTATGAACTATCACACTAAAACCAAGCAGACTATGTGTAATGATTTAGCTCTTTAGCTCAAAATATAATGAATTTAACACACATGATTAATATAATACACTACGTGAATATAATGATGTTTATGCACACATGATATGAATACATTTTATTCCAACAGGAGGTGAATGCTAACGGCAGGCCAGCCTCACGATAGGCGGTAGGTCGGTCTACGCTCTCCAGATGCTCGCTTACACCCTTGGTTGGAAAGAAGGGGAGACTGATTGTAAATGGTACAGATGTGATCAATGTATGTAAAATACTGTTTTGAAGAAATTGATGTTAAATCAGTATTTTATTTTGAAAGTATTATCGGAAGTCGTGTTACAGTCGCTAGCTTGATTGTGGAGGAAACTTTTCCAGAGAGAGAGAGAGAGAGAGAGAGAGAGAGAGAGAGAGCGGCTCCTCCTCTCCACGCTTCTGACCTGCATCCACGTTAGCGGGACACTTTTTGTCAAGAAACTACCGCTACGTGAAAATAATCTTCTCTTCGTTAACCGGCGGGTTTCCGTTGCTCAGGGCAGCCCCCTCAGACACACACACACACACCCCGGTAATTATCAGTGTGTGAACACTCACAGGGATTTACGGGGAGGACGGAGGAGGTGATGCAGCGGTCCCATTAAAGTTGAAACCTCCAGAGAATCTGTTTGTGTGTCGGCGGCAGGCGGAGCGGCTCCCCCGGTGCTCCCACCGCGCTCAGCGAGCGGCTGTACCCCGCCTCGGAGGCCATGGGCTGCGGCTTGCGGAAACTGGAAGACCCGGAGGACAGCAGCCCCGGGAAGATCTACTCCACCTTGAAGAGACCACAAGTGGAGACCAAAACGGAGACTGTGTACGAGTATGTGCTGCTCGACTTCAGTCTGGAAGGTAAGATGAGATAATCGATGATGTTTAAAAGATCGATAAATCAATCGATCAATATTTCTACTCAGGCTACAGATAAAACTCGCTTTTATATGAATAGGCTACTAACTCAGAGGGAACTTCTCACCTGGATGTGCAAGTAGGCTAATTGTTATAGCTGAAACAATAATTAATCAAACTTTGTCAATGGACAGAAAATGTATTATACATAACATATTTGATTAATCAGTTGAGTAAGTGATCAAACAAAGAAGCTCTAATTCAAGCTGTTTTTCTGGGTTTATATATTTCTTTCTTTTTTAAATTGAATAGTCGTGGGTGTTGAGCTGTGTGCCAGACATAACAAGTGGAGCTGAAATAATTAGTTGATTATTCGCTTAACAGAAAGTTTATGAGCAACTAGTTTTGAAAAAGTGCTTTTTTTAAACATCAAATGACATGTTTTCTGGTTCCACCATTTACAAGATAAGACTGGAAGATGTCACCTTACTGGTACATTCAACCTGAGACAATAAGTCATGAGTCAATAATGCCATTTGAAAAGTAATCGTCCAATTTTGACCATTGATGAATGATTTTGTTTCATTTTTCTATCTAAAAAACCTAAATAATAACAGGACCAAAACATTTGGTGCTTCCAGCTTTTCAAGTGGGAAATTTGATGTCAATGAAGTTCTACATGTTTAGTGTTTATGGCTTTAAAGACGTTTAAAGACGTTGCATTTGGACGTTGTGATTGTGTTGCTTGTTTTTTGACATTTTACAGACCAAAAGAATCAACAGTTTAAAGGAAAAAGAATTATATTTACCATTTCTCACCTTAAAAAGGCCTGAAGGTGTTCCTTCTTTTCACGAAAACATTCCTCTTTGTTGAGTTGGCCTTAAAATGATCTTAAATAGCAGACAGCCTGTTTATGGTAGTTTTATATGAACATAGTTTCACTTTATTACTCACACAGGGGCTGTATTTTCTTGTGATGCTTGTAAAGCAGCATACAAGTGACTGTTATTTAAAATGTTCTATTTAATTTTAAAGACCTTTCAAACAACGTTGTAACGTTACAGCATCTAACTGTGGACTTTTCCTAGCAACAGGGCCGTTCAGCCGATCGGCATATCTAGAAATAGGTCACACAAGGTTTTTTCCTGCCTTCTTCCCTTGGCACACACACACACACACACACACACACACACACACACACACACACACACACACACACACACACACACACACACACACACACAGCAGAGAGAGCCCCACCTGTTGTGATATGGAATCTAATTTGAACATGTGTGATAATCTCAGATGGCCGAGAGGTTGCCATTTTTCCAGAGATAATCCCTTCATCTGGTCCTCCAACTGGCTGTTGTGACTGTGACCTATTTGGGAGGAAACCGTGATTAAGTTCTGAACGGGAGCCGAGTAAACAGCAGGCCGGCACAATAATGAAGCATGGAGGAAAGGGATGCTTCCCAAATTATAGAGGTCAGGGAAGTAAAGTTCGTAATGACTTCGGAATTGTCCGACACTCAACGTGCACCTAGGCCCGGCTGCAATATATCCGATCATGTAAAATTGTTCTCAAAGTGAGGGTCCCAGGGGGTCCCCAGCAATAACGGAAATGGAATTCCAACCATAATTAAAACAGTGTCAGAATGTATGACTAATATGGTCGTAGCTTTCAGAGACTTTCTGTTATACAACATCTTAAAGCCAAAATCTTATCAGATGGGGACCCTTGGACAGATCTAATCAAATGGCTCAAAGGTTATTTCCATTACACGTTCGCCTATAAGATGTCAGAAAATAGTAGAAAATGGCTGAGACAACTGCCCAGAGTCCAAGGTAACGTCTTTGAATGTCTTGTTTAAACCCAAAAGGTATTTAATACTGTTATAGAAGTCTTAAGCCGGGGACCAACCTACGAAGACTGGACCAACCACGCATAAAGATGGTTTCCACTAAGGCTGCCCCCTCTTAGTCAATTAGTCAACTAATCTGTTGTTTTGATCTTAGTTGACCAAGATTTCTTTAGTCATTTAATCATTGTGTATGCTTTTTTATGCTGAATGAATGAATGGAACATTTATGGTAAACACAAGACTTAAAGTGGGGCTTTTGCACAGATCTGTTGATTAAATCAGCTAATGGACTAGTCAGCCCTAATTTCCACCAACTTGAAATGCACACAAATGCCCAGAGTGAGTGGGCTGAGGGGGGGTAGGTGCCTTGCTCAAGAGCACCTTGGCAGGGCCCAGGAGGTGAACTGGCATCTCTCCGGCTACCAGTATTTTGGTCCGAACGGGGACTTGAACCTTGAAGCCTTTCATTCAATGAATATATCAATGATTTAAAGCTTTTAGACTTAACCTTTTTGAGGCAAACATTGGCCTAAAGCTGTTATTATGTAACAGATGTATATTTTATCAACATATAGGTAAATCTAAGCATCACATGGAACTCTACATCCGCAGATACTTCATTTTAAGGGACATGGATCAGGATCAGGGGCCACCAACACTTTGATTAGTGAATGCTCCTTTGCTGGATGCGGTTTTGTCCTGGAAAGTTTTTTGGAAGGGGTCTGATTCGTTGTTCCTGTCATCAGCAGGGAGTCATGGGTTCTGCTCTTAGACTTATAAATACAGTAATTCAGAGCGGGTGTCTGAGTCATAGATTTGGTCTGGATCCACCTTAAACAAACACCAGTAATCAGAAAACATCTCAAATGCTTCTTTCTCTAACAAAATGTAGGTTTTTGCTCAGTTGCGCAGCTAGAGAGCAGGACTGTTGGGATATAAACGTGAAGACGCCCGAGTTGTTTGAGAGTCCTCTACCAGACATGCTCCATAAATCTAGATTTAGCAAATGATCAAACCAGCGGCCTAGATTTGGTCACTTACATCCCTGAATACTTCCACATGTGGCTTGAGTAATTGAAGCCTAGTATATGATCAGAATATACAGCTGTGTGTGTGTGTGTGTGTGTGTGTGTGTGTGTGTGTGTGTGATGTGATTGGTTGAGGAATCCTAGAATCTCTAAATGACATGTGAGTAAATAGTAAAAAAATGCAGGTTTATTATCTTCTGGATTTGTTTAATCATCACAGACTTGAAATATGTAAACATACATTTCTCTGTAGGTGGAAGGCTCCTTTTCTTTTTTTGGGAACAGCTGAAGATAAACTGGACTGATCCAGTCCCTAGTAGTCATGTGCAGTCTGGTGATCTGGTTGCCTTTAAGTTGTTCGCTTCAGTTATGATTTGTGTTTATCACATTATTTTATGAGTTGCTTCCAAAAAATGATAATCTCTGTCTTGGTTTTGTTAGTCAAGTTGCTTGCCAAATGAGAGCTGAAATGCTAAAATGTGCCACTAAATTTGTGTTTTCCTGGTCACACTGTCTGCATCTTCATCCACTTGCAACTGCATATTCTGCCTAATGGCCCATTTAGAAACATTATGAGCCCTGTTTCAACGCTCTAAGTGCATGGCGATCACTTTCCGCCTCCTCAAGATAGTAATAAGCCAAGAATGCACCTGAACACACCTCCCTGTTAGACCAACACAGATGCATTTGCTATTTAAACTACATGGGCGCTGGACGGGAAATTGACAACTGCATCTGTCTTAATCTGGCAAAGACACTGCACCGGAGGCAAAATAAGAATCACCAGAGGCCTTCACGATATATTATCATCACATGATACTTATATCCCGATACGATATCATATGGATTTTAAAGCTGTTGCAATTTTCTGCGATATATTGCACTTTATTACCTTTTTAACAACTTCAAATGTTTGCCAATTTCAAATGATGTCCCCAAAAGGAAACAGTCAACATATGTATTATCTGAAAAAGATAGATTTGTCCAAATCACTTCAATTTTATTGCTGCAAAATGGGATTGTCTAGCAGACAAACTGACCAACACATATATAATAAAAGATCGATACTTGGCATCTGTGTATTGATACAGTATTGCGACAGAAAATATCGCAGTATTATGCTGCATCGATTTCTTTTCCCGCGGCCCTAGAGTTCACACAACGTACAAGACTAATATCTTTGCGTTGTCTTTCAAGCTTTAATGGACTGATTGAGTCTCTAAGGAGGAGGTGTAAATCTGTCCGTGCGTGCCATTCCCGATGAGCACCCGGCCGACAGATGCCTCACAGTTTGGGAGATGTCCATACATCATCTGCTGCATATCTTGTTGAACTGCTTTTCTGTAATGGTTTTTGTCCAGACAAGTTCACCTACGCGTACCACCCTTTTCCACTTTTTTTGGTGCAGAGACTCTGATCCCTGTAGATATACACGCAGGATGCCATTGTGGGAATCGTCCCCACACACCACTCCGCCCTTCACTGGCCTTGCTTCTCCTTGAAACAATGAAGCGTTTCTGGGACACACACCGACTTACTACCAGAACCCTCCCTTTTATCTGCCTCTCTCTTTCTCTCACACACGCACACACACACTTTGCCATCCCCCAGTGTAAATCCCATTGCTATGCCCAGTAGCGGCCGTGCTTCCAGTCAGCTTGGCCTCGTTTTGACTACAGACTGGAGGTCAGGCCTGGAGCCAGAGGCAGCACATCAAAGTACCTAATGGCTAATTCTTCATTACTGATGGCTGAGCGAGAAATGATGTGGAGTCTGAAGAGGTCTTTATATAGTTATTGATCTTGTCATTCCAAACCGCTCATTGTGTTTCTTACTTTAAAAGCTCAGTCCAGTAAACAGTTTCAAGAGATCACACAAGAATCAAGGGCTACACCTAACCATTATTATCATTGTGGATTAATCCGTTGATTATTTTCTCGATTCATCGATTAGTTGTTTGGTCTATAAAATGTCAGAAAATTGTGAAAAGTGTCAATCAGTGTTTCCCAAAGCTCAAGATGACGTCCTCAAATGTCTTGTTTTGTCCACAACTCCAACATATTCAGCTTACTGTCACAGAGGTCAGAAGAAACTAGAAGATATTCTAAGATATATATTCTACATTAAGAAGCTGAACACACACATTTGACTTTTGTTTCTAATAAAAGATGACTTAAATTCCAATTAATTGATTTTTAAAATAGTCGGCGATTAATTTAATTTTTGACAACTAATCGAGTCATCGTTGTAGCTCTATGTGGAATAAAAGTATATAGCATATTTTTCTGTTAAGACCACAAAAAGCCCATGTTTATTCTTAAGACAAATGACTTCCTGCATGAAGCCTGAGGCAGGAGGCCAACCCGATACGTTTCTCCTTCCCCACACATGTAGCTGTATCATGCAAAGACTTGAAGTCGACTATGAAGGGAGTCAAGGATTAGAGGATGACGTGAAGGGGGCACAGCACAGCGAAGGCAGGTCAGGACGAGATGAACAAATGAAACCATACAGAGGGATTTGCGGGTGGAGAGAAGGCTTAACCTGAGGTGACGTGTGTTCATCGCTGGTTGGTTGGATGAACGAATGTGGGATGAACTGAAACATGACAATCCGCTGCGAGATGGCGTCTGATTTGTTCAGATGTGGTTTGACCTAGACATCGATTCACTGTCCCGGTTTTAAAAAGGTTATCGCTCCGCCTGCCAGTACTCGTCATCATTTCCAGGGATGAATGTCATTTTCTGTAATCTCTCTTTTATTTCTATAATCTGTGAATCTGGATTGTTTCAGATTAAAAGCAGTACTTTCATTATTAAATTTAGAGGAGATTTTAAGGGAAGTCAGTGAAATGCTGTACAAACCTGGCAACCCACACTTAATAATCAATTGTCTTTGATTCCAGTCTGTGTCTTACTTCAGAATAGGTCTTGATTGGCATGATGTGACTAATGCTGAGCTGAGATGGCCAAATCAGTGGGTTTAAATGCCTTCCCTAACCATGTCTAGTCATCTCTAATCATCACTGGATTGGTCAGTTTGAGTTTCAGCTCATTGTTTATCTGCCCAGCCCGACAACTTTACTGTTCTGGTTCACTCTCAATGCTCTTGTAGCGTCGTTATTAGAAGAAAAAGATACATAAAAAAACAAAAAAACTGTACTCTACCTGCTCATCAGAAAACTGCAGACAGACACAGTTAAAGATTTGCTGGTGAACAAAGTGGAGCATTTAGCAGCTAACGGGAGAGATATTTCCCCTTTGGAGATGGTAGAGACTAAAAACAGAGATAAAAGAGAGAATACTGGAAGCTCAACATATCAAATTAAAATGTTGTGGTAGGTCAGTGGTTCCCCATTATCAAATGTGTCACTAAATGACCCAAAGAACTAATGATGCAATGTCTGCAGAAATGGGAGGAACAAGAAAACTTCCTGTTATTCAAACTTGGGAGTGTTCATGGAGGGTTACCTCTACTACTGTCTTCTTAATACCACTATGTAAATATATACTTAAATAGCCTAAATCAGTTATTTTTCTGAGGTTACGGATTTAGAGCGGCGTGTTAACAACTAAAGCCAGATACAAACTGCGTATGTATTCTTGGGCTGTTGGAGGCTTTACGGCCATTTTGGTAAATGATTATTCAACTCGGAGGCTGACGTGAATGTGTTTTTGTCCAATTTAGTTAGCTAATTGAAGTCTAATAGATAGGACTGTGGGAATGTGGCCTCACACATTTGCTTGTTTTTCCATCTAGTGTTACTCTTTGTGTTTTCTCTGCTCCTTCTTGCCAGACAGCTTTCTCCTTTAAACACCTTCTCTCTGTTTAACATGCAGGCCTGTAAAATCTTCCTTGTAAACGCTGTTTGCCTCCTTCCTCCCTCCTTCGCCTCCCATTCTCTCAGCTCTGTCACCTCTGAGTTGTTGCTCATCTCCTCTCAAGCCCCTAAATTCTTCCCCTTTTCTCCCTCTCTCTTTCTCTCTCTCCATCCTGCCAGTTCTCACCTCTACTTCTTTTACCCCCTTTTTCCACTCATTGCTAGTCCTCCGTTCTTCCATTTTTTTTTTGCCCCACACAGCACAGAACAGAGGCCTCAGTGTGTGGGTTGAAGGGGCGAGTGGCAGCAGGATGGGTGTG
>NC_048417.1:4763207-4798915 GCF_013103735.1 Etheostoma cragini
GGGGGGGGGGGGCGGTGTGGACTGAAAGCAGAGGACGAGACGAACAACAAGGCTGCAACAAAAGCCTTTCTTGGAGGTGTGAGTGCATGACATCATGGTCCTCCTGGGAGCCATTATTTGCAGCGTGGAAACCTGTTTACTCAGCGTAACCCTTGAGACTTTGCGAGTGATCCACGTTTGACATACGTACCAGGCCCTGTTTTGTCTTTTTTTGTCTTTAAAGAAAAAGAAAGTTGTCCTAAAAGTCCACAGTGGAGCATCAACTTTGTCGACCAGCTGCAACATGTACATGTCCGTGTTAAATTTAAACTAAAGTGTCTGGAGTCAGTGGGGTCAGTGGGGTTTATAAAACCCACAGGAATGCCAGTTAACTGTAACTGTGTTCACCCGGCCCCGGCTTTAGTGGTTTCATTGAGGTTATGGTGGTCTTTAGTCTCATTATGGAGGCAGCCAGACAAACCATTCAGAGGCTGCAGTGATCTCAGCTGTGTGGACTGGTCTCCTCCATCTCTGGGGTGTTTGTCCGTGAGAATGTGGGGGGTTGTAGTGAGGAATGCTCTCACACACTCAACTTGAAATGCGTTAAATAGAGTGTGTGTGTGTGTGTGCGTGTGCGTGCATGCTTTTTCATGGGGCACATAGCCAATCCCCTCTGTGAACAGCCACTCTTTGTGGACACAGGAAGTATGGTGACGGTCACAGGGGTTTTCAGCCAGGGTTTTCAAGGAAAAACAAGACAAGACTCAACCAGCAACCGCTCCTGGAACGCTGCCTGTGTACTCGTTATACCCCTAGCTGGTGAGGAAATGGGTAACATGGGAACCAAATTGAGAGATGGGTAAACTAGATGACATTTCCAACCTTGTGATCTTTTTCTTTAGAGTACTGGCGGAGTGTATCCTTTCTTTGAGCCTGCTAAATCCTCCAAAGTTGTTGCATGTAGATCTTCATCTGTATCAAATCCACAGTGATAGACAGGCAAAACGGATCCATATATGGCTGTGGTATCCATTTTTAAGTGTGTATATATGTAGGCAATTAAAAATTACAAAAGCATCAAAATATGAACCCTCAGTGTCCAAAATTAGAACCAGCCACATGCTGATAAAATATGCAAGTGGGGGCGCCCGGATAGCCCAGTTGGTAGAGCGGGCGCCCATATTGTTGAGGTTTACTCCTCGACGCAGCGGGCCCGCGTTCAACTCCGACCTGCGACCCTTTTCTGCATGTCATTCCCACTCTCTCTCACCTTTCATGTATTCAGCTGTCCTGTCGAATAAAGGCCAAAAATGCCCCAAAAAGTATCTTAAAAAAATAAAAGAATGCTAGTGGCGGTTAGAGTTTGATCACTCACCAGCAAAAAAAACTGTGGTGAACTATTAAGTGGCTGGTAATATTTGAATAATCCCATTTGGCTGGCCCATAAGTTAATTTTGAACCCTGTCAACAATACATCAAAAAATAAAGTTGCAGGGGAATTTTCTTCTGGGAAACTATAATGAGCATTCTTAATTATTTTCCTACATTTTATAGATGATCAGACTAAATTTCAGTTTTTTTTTATTCATTCTGAATTTCTGAACTAATCCGCAAAGTCAACGGCGATTCTTGAGGTCTTGAACCAGGTTAGACATTTCATTCATTTCTCTCGATGATCGAGAGAGTAATGGATAATGAAAAGAATCAATGTGTGCAACCTTGTAATAATCAATTAAACAGAATATCACAGCAGCATGAAGATTACGCTCTACTGCCTTCTCTGTGTATCTCCTTTAAATACCTTCTTAAAATGTACTTTTAACCAAGAGCCTTTCCTGATTTGATTTGATCTTGAACCTCCTTTTAGTCATTTAAAATGTTTTTCTTTCTATTCTTACCTAAACTGTACTGACTTGTATGTTTTATTTGTAATGTGGAGTTTGAAAAGTGCTGTAAAAATAAAGAATATTATTAGTTATTATTTATTTGTGTGCGACAGTTTAGAGCCACACCCTAAGTAATGGACAGAAAACCACATCAGACATCACAACTGGGGGAGCAGAACTTAAAAATATGCATACAGAGCGTACAGTATATGTATTTATATATGTATATGTATGTATGTGTGTGTGTGTGTGTGTGTGTGTGTATATATATCCTTTACATAAGAGCGTGGTGAAGTGGTGTTTCCCTCAACATGCCTGGGTTTGTGGTTGTTATTTTTATGGCCGTCCCAGCTGGACTCAGGATATTAAAAATATCAGACCGAGCAGCAGACATTTTTAGTTTCTAGAAACATCTTCATGTTGCAAGAAGCTTGATGTAAAGGAGTTGGTGGTGACATGTCAGTTTCACACCGTGGGATTTGTTTTGACTATATAAGTGGAAGTATGTCTGAAAAATGGTTCCATATGTGTTAACTTACTAAAAATAGGACCTATTCTGATGCAAGGTGTGTGTGTGTGTGTGTGTGTGTGTGTGTGTGTGTGTGTGTGTGTGTGTGTGTGTGTGTGTGTGTGTGTGTGTGTGTGTGTGTGTGTGTGTGTGTGTGTGTGTGTGTGTGTGTGTGTGTGTGTGTGTGCTCCAGTAGCAACAGTGGAAAAGTGATGTTCAAGTGATTATACAGGAAAGGAAAGAAAACTTTCCCAGACAGTGTGCGTGATTTCTGGATGGTTGACCATGTGACAGGATACATTAACAAAAAAAAACACAGGTCTCATGTTTTATTGTAAATGTTCCGGATTTTTTTCCCACAGACTTAAATGTATTTGTCAATAATTTTAAGCAACAATGGCACGCATTTGCTGGGTCCAGCTTCTTAAATTTGAAGATTTTCTGCATTCCTTTTTTCATATACAGTATATCAACTGGATACCTTTTGTGTTTTGGGCTGATGGAATGGAGTAGGGAGAGGTTGGAGGGCTAAAAACAGGACAGCACATTAGGAGTTCATTGCAAAAGGGCAATGAATACATCATGCCACTATGCTTTATAACTATTTTGCACTTTTAACTAAATCCCAAAGTCAATTGTTGAAATAAAGTAACACTTAATCTGCTTTTATAGGCTGCCAAAGTAAGAAAACACCAACATTAAAATAACTCTTTAATATGTCAGTATAGCTGGTCAAATTATACAGGTGTTATCATAAACATATCTTAATAATTATGCAGCAAGCTAATTTTAAAAGCATACTGTAAAACAGTGATTGGGGCTGTAACTAAGGATTATTTGTCATTGTGAATAAATTGCTGGTTTTCTCAAATTATTGGATTTCTTTTGTCAATAAATTATAAAAAAAAAGAAAAAAGTTATGTCTTCAAATGTATTGTTTTTTTTATGACAAACAGCAAATGCTCCCATTTTAGAAGGTGAAATCTTTGGCATTCTGCTGACTTGTTTCCTACTGATCGTGTCTCTTTCTATGCAGGTTGCCGTCCTACGGTGCAGTATGTGTCTTCACTTTCCGAGCTGCCTCAGGCCCTGCAGCCATACTACACACAAGGCTACATCCTGGCCGCCCTGCACCCCATCATCCTGTCTGTGGGCCGAACCCGCTCACTACCCTTCAGCCTGCTCTACCGAGCCATCCTCGCCCGTCCCAGACCCAGGTAAACGAATCCTAACCCTCTTTTAAACTTAAAAGAAAGCTCTTATTTTAATACTTACCCTTTAAAACAACTCTTATTTTTGTAGGCTTTCTAAAAGAAATCCAGTACTGGATACATTCATCTTTTCGAGACTCTAAGATGCTTGAAAGTATTGAAATACTGAATACTTACGCTTTTGTAGGAAAAGTAAAATATTTTTGAATAGATTCGCGTGGTGCCAGGGACATATTAAACTGGATCATCTGCATACAAATTAACTTTAAAGTACCTTCTAGGACAAATAATGTTATGTAAGTATAATGTAAATGGTAGTGGACCAAGAATTGACCCCTGTGGAACCCCATTACTGATGATAATAGTCTGAGTTTTTCTTTCCAAGATAGACATGCATCATCTTGACCTTAACTGTAGTTAAAAGCTTTAGTGCATAACTTTTTGATATTAATGAACGTCCGTTACATTCAAGCCGTTGCCAAATGAGTTGCTACAAAGTTAATTGGAGACTAAGAGTGAAGATTATCATCTCCACACAACTCTCTCAGTTTTTTTCAGTATGACTATGTTCAGAAGATTGTGTCGTCCGGTGACTTTCACACGCAGAAACTCATGTGAAGATAATTACCTCTTTTGAAGAGTCCATCATGTTTTTTTTTTATTCTACGTGTCCTCCTTGGCTACTAGCAACTGCGTGGAAGGGGGGAGGGATGCGTGCGCGATTACGGAAGGCTTGTATCATGTGGATGCTGCAACAGTGTTGTTGTCATTATTTAGAAAATCTCATGGGGGCGACAGAAACTACGCACTATAGCTTTAAGTAATCTTAAGTATCAAATGCCTTTCAATAAAGAAGACTTTATACAGCGTGTGGCACACAAGCCTTCCCACTGTGCCCACATGTTCACCTCCATACTGTCTCGTAAAAAGATGAATGATGAATGAAGTCAGCTGCATATTTAATGCAGAGCTCTGGTAGGAGGTCAGACTGGCGTGCCTGGAGGAGACTATGTTGTGGTTTGACTTTATGTTTACCCAAATTTTATTGGCTAGAAATTCACCCAACAACAGGGCTCCCCCAGCAGCCAATGGAGTTGAAGTATCTCTGACGTTTGATTGGTTGGGATACTGTAACTGTAATGATCATTTTTATTTTATAAGATGGCAGTAGAGGTGAATTAATGATGTTAATGATGTGTTAAAAAAATGAACATTAGGGAAATTCCTTGCAGTATGCATGCAGTAATGAAAAGTGTTAACGTACTGGAAGTCAAGAACTGTACTCAAGTTTAATTTGTGAGGTATTTTACTTTCAATTTTATGCTATTTTTTACTTTTGTTCCACCACATCTCAGAGGGAAATGTTGTACTTATGGATTACAATTTTATAAACAAAACATATCATTAATTGAAGAAAAAGATATGGTCCCGTGCTATCGATTAAACTATCCAACAACATATAAAGTAGTTAAAATGTGTTCCACCTCCACTAGCTGTAAAATTAAAATTATGCTAAAAGTATCATATATATATATATATATATAATATTCCAATAATGTGATATTTATATTATTATTGTCTGAAAGGGAGCATTCTGCATTACTTGAGTGGAATCTGGAGTTTAAGTAGTATTTCTCCATCAACCTACTTTCATGTTTAAAGATGCAGTATGTTGTCTACGAACTGTTATCTCTTCAACTGGTGTTTACCCTCTGAGTGATTGCTGTGACGGTAGGTGTTAGCCACCTCCTGCTGAGCCTTTAAATGATTGATGTGTTGTCGTCTCCAGCTTTGTGACAATTACAAGTGAACTATGAACCCTCCAGCTGGACACTCCAGAAACTACCCACTGACCTGTCCATGTCAAACACAGTTACTGCTCAACATGTCTCACTGGCTGTCTAATGGTTGTTTTCCTCTGTCTACGTGTGGTGTTTTCAGTAAGCAGCTGGCGTCCATGTGTTACAGCGTGCCGTTGTTGAAGGTGGAGGAGTGGCCGTTACCTGGAGAGTCGCTGACAGGCGACACGGTCAGAGCGCTCATCGACAGGGTCAGTGATATTTACTGGAACTCAGTCGGCCCTCAAATATTTAAATACATGAGGGAGCTTAATGTTAATGTTTCTCTAGTCCAGTGGTTCACAACTGGGGGAGGGGGGGGTCAGCTGCCGCCTCCAAGGGGATCCAAAGATAAAACAGAGGGTTACCAGATGATTGATTTAAGCATTTAACCCTTGTGTTGTCTTCCCGTCAAAATAGAAAATCAACACTTTTGTAGATGCTTTTTATCAATGTTTTTAACTTATTCTTACGTTTTTGCCCCTTTTTTCACAACTTTTTTCAATGTTTGTCACTTTTGACGTTTAACACTACGTAACACTAACTTATTCACTTTAGTTTTACAGGTATTTTTGGAATTATGGTCAGTAAACCTAATTTTTAGCATTTTTAGAGAGTATTTTTAGTTAGAAAAGCAGAAATTAGGAATTATTTTGACTAAAGATAAAAGGAGTGTATGTTGATGGATAATCACAAACTGGAATATGTCAACATTTACTCAATGCTATTTTAAAACCAGTTCAATGTTTTTTCAAATGCTATAAAATTAAATGAGACACCCCAAAATTAATGAAAGTAGAGAGTTGTACTTGCCATAGCGCGTTGTGTGGAATCAGTCATGTTATTTTGGGGAATAAGAAATGGGTAGTTAAAAAGAACATTGATATAGGAAAACGGGTCAATTTGACCTGAGGACAACATGAGGGTTAAAAAAGAATCTATGTACCTTTGTTCCTTCAGGCGTCTAAAATCCTTCAAATATATGAAATACTGAATACTTTACCATTTGCAGGCCTCTAAATGAATACTTACATATTTTATATATAATAGGGTAATACCGGATATTCTTTTCTTTTTTAAGGTGCTTCAAAAAAGCAAAATACTACAAACGTTCAACCTTTCAGGCCTCTAAAAACATGTAAACTACCACCTCCTGTGTGGTGTTAAGAATATCAGCGTTGTTTTATTGTATAGACTATATAAGCTAGATAGTTTCAGTGTGTCTGACTCTGTTTGTGTGTCTGGCAGGTGAACAGCAGTGCTCGGGGGGGCGTTCGATTCGTTGCCTCGGTCCTGCAGCAGGTGAGCGGGATCACCAACGGCCGAGTGCACAGTCCCAAGAGAGGCTGCCGCTCGCCTCCACGCAGCCCTCCGCGTACTCCGCCTGGAGACAGAGAGCTGGAGGAAAACACCTACAGTCCTGGTGAGGACTCACATTTACACTCCTTTATTAATACTACAGTACAAGTACCTCCAAATTTATTATATCTATTTATCAGCGTAAGGTTGGCTACATGAAACAACAAAGGTATAAAATAAAAAATATATATAATGAGGATGTGTGGACTTGTACGTGTCAGTGGTTATGAAACAAAATTAGATACAGTCCAGATCAGTCCAGACAGTAAAGTACCAAATGTATTTCTCCTGATCCTCCCTCCTTCCAGACTTGAGGTTGCTGGTCTTCTTCCACTCCTGGGCCCCGGGCTGTGCTCCTCTGGACTCCCTTGCCTGTCAGTACCACCAGGGGGCGCTCTCCATGCGCGTCTCCAGGAAAGGTCAGGTGGTCAGCTCCCTGGAAGCTGATTGGCTGGAGCTGACTGCCGCCTACTACCGCAAAGGCTGGTCGTTGGTTGACTCCTTCGTCTACTGGGACACACCCAAAGGTTGGTTTTGTGTTGGTCTCGCATCTCCAGACCTTCCTCCACATCGCTGCAGAGGAGGGTCTAACTAGTCCAGACAGCATTCCGGGATGGGATAAAAACGTGCTCTGGTTTTTTGGCATTTCTTTAAACCAACCACAGTGGCTAAGCCCTGGTTATTACCCTCTGAGATGTAGTGGAGTAGAAGAATAAAGTAGCATAAAAATGGAAATACTCAAGTAAAGTACCTCTTAAATGGGTACTTAACTGCTGATGTGATGCTATGTGCATGCATTCATGAAAAGGAAATCCACATGTCGAAGTGCATTTCAGTGTATTTCTTTCTTTTACCCATCCATCCGTCTTTGTCCGCGTATCCGTTATCGTGTCGCGGGGTGAGCAGCTCCAGCAGGGGACCTCAAACTTCCTTTTCCCGTGCCACATTAACCAGCTCCGACTGGGGGATTCCAAGGCGTTCCCAGGCCAGGTTGGAGATATAATCCCTCTACCTAGTCCTGGACCAGCTGGATGTGCCTGGAACACCTCCTTAGGGAGGCATCCTTACCAGATGCCCGAACCACCTCAACTGGCTCCTTACGACACGATGGAGCAGCGGCTCTACTCCGAGCTCCTCTCGGATGACTGAGCTTCTCACCCTGTCTCTAAGGGAGACGCCAGCCCCCCTCCTGAGGAAACCCGTTCGGCCGCTTGTACCCTGGATCTCGTTCTTTCAGTCATGACCCAGCCTTCATGACCATAGGTGAGGGGACAAACACGGACCAGTAGATCGAGAGCTTTGCCTTGTGTCTCAGCTCTCTTTTCATCACGACGTAATACAGCGATTCTCCGACCAATCTCCTGCTCCATTGTCCCCTCACTTGCGAACAAGACCCCAAGATATTTGAACTCCTTCACTTGGGGTAAGGACTCATTCCCTACATGGAGTAGGCACTCCATCGGTTTCCTGCTGAGAACTATGGCCTCAGATTTGGAGGTGCTGATCCTCATCCCAGCCGCTTTACACTCGGCTGTGAACCGATCCAGTGAGTGCTGAAGGTCACCGACCGATGAGGCCATCAGGACCACATCATCTGCAAAAAGCAGCGATGAGATCCGCATTGTTCCTCTTCAAACCGAGGTTTGACTATCGGCCGAACCCTCTTTTACTTTACCAGTGAGGCTGAGAAGTGTGATACCCCTGTAACACAGTCTCTGGTTCCCCTTTTTGAAGAGGGGAACCACCACCACCACCCCGGTCCGCCGCTCCTTAGGCACTGCAATGTTGAAGAGGTGTGTTTTTATTTAGACAATTCAAATCTGTAAATGATGGGAGTGAAGAAAAAGAAGTTTAAAGGTTTGAGAGCAACTTTACCTTTTCCATTTTTATCTTTTTATCATAAAACAGTGATTTGCAAATACTCAGAAACTCAGTCACTTCCTGTTAAGGCTGTGGTCCGCCCCCCTTCTCTCTCCCGCTACATCTATATTTGGAGCCGTCTTCCCGACCTAACTTACTTCCTGTTCCTCTGCGGAGTAGCAGACATCATCTGTAGGCCTCTGAGTCCTAAATATAATATAATACATACACACACACACACACACACACACACACACACACACACACACACACACACACACTTTTCTAAAAACTGTGTCAACCAATGACATCATCTCATCCTCATGTTTTCTGTGTGTGTGTGTGTGTGTGTGTGTGTGTGTGTGTGTGTGTGTGTGTGTGTGTGTGTGTTTTTAGGTGAGCCGGTGCCCAGATCACTGGAGGGATTGTTCGTGTATGAAGAGAGAAGCACCTCTTCACCGGCCAATGACACCATCGTCGTGGAGCAGTGGACTGTCATCGAGGTGTGTGTGTGTGTGTGAGAGAGAGAGAGAGAGAACGCCTTATAATGATCGTGCATTACCTCATTCCGACGAAAGCAACGTGATATGAAATTTAATATTGGCCAAGCGGTATGTAATTTCTAGCAGGGTGAGAGGGCAGCAAGTCGTATGGAAAGGGTCAGTTCACCCAAATTACACATCAAAAACTACTTAAACTATGTTTTTATTCACACACACACACACAATATGTCGGGAGGTTTTGAGAGCTCTGCCACACCACAAACAACTTTCATTCACCTCTCATGTACACATCTTATAAACCTCACCAAACCGTCTCTATGCATGGCTACAGTGGGTACTAGAGGGCTAAGTGCTGATTCAGATGTTGTTAAAGGTACGAGTGAGACAATGAAATACTCTTATCCTCCAGCTACAATATCACATGATGGCAGCGCCCGCATCCGGGATATTTTGGCTTCACTTTTGCACAGTCCATCTTTAACCACCAGTGCATTAAAGAGCCAGCGCCATTCAGATAAATCAGAAGGCTGCATTTTGTTTTCACACAGTGCTCACTAGTCGAAAACACCTTCTTTTTTGTGTGAAAACTGACCCTTCTCATTGTTTTACAATACCGGCTCCCTAAAAAACACGAAACCAAGCCCGGTGAGTTCACTAACTGTACTTTGGTTTACTTTCATCAAGATTGATGACTGGTTATGAGCCACATATTATGGTATCTCTTCCTTCTTCAACTGCTGGAGTTTCTGTCAGGTGCCTCTTATGTATTTAGATGTTGTGTTTACTCTCAGGGCTCCAATGTGAAAACGGACTACGGGCCTCTGCTTCACACTCTGGCTGAGTTTGGTTGGCTGCTCACATGTGTGCTGCCCACTCCCATCATCCGTCACGACAGGTAGATGTAATACCTCATTCAGTCTGCGCTAAAATACTCATATTACCATACTATTTAGTATGCCCGAAGACAACGTGTCCCATATGTCCCAACACATTCCAGGATGTCGGACTGCATCTGGTTGCAAAGTATGCAATGTGGAACTCAGTCTGCTCTGTACTTCTTTTTAAGCCTTCTCTGTACGCTAACCCTGTGTCTGTGTGTGTGTTATGTGTGTGTTTGTGTGTGTAGTGATGGGAATCTTGCCACAAAGCAGGTTGTGTTTCTCCAGCGGCCGGTCAGAAGTCCGGCAGCAGGACAACCAAGGAACCAGGTGAGAGGAGGAGAGGCGTGATTGACATAGAGTAGACATTATTTTACACCTTTTTTATATAGTCTGGGTCAATGGAAGTCGCTAAGGGAAACAGCAACAGACTTCGAGCAAGCAAGCTCCTTGCTGAAAATGTCAGGTTTTAAAGAGATTTTGGATCGTGCAAAAAGGCAGGCCTGCTTGGTTCTTTTTGGGAATGACTGTATAGATGTACAAAGAATAAGTTGAATTGTAAAGATTTACAAAGAACATATGGAATTTATGGCATTTACCCAGAACTGGGATGTTTTGGGACCGATTGGCTGGCATTATGGCATCAAAAGTCAAAGATTGACAGATGGCGATCCTTCTATCCATCTGTCAGGCCGGAGTTGCAGGGCTAGGTTATTTAAGTGGTTACACTGCACCCTGGTGGACAGGGTGGAGGTTGCAGTTAGTTTGCTGTGGCCTAATGAAGGTTAATAAAGTTGCCCTTACTATTTGAATCTCTTCTTAAAAAAAGTTAAAAGTAATGTTTCTGCTGCCAAAGCTAAGGTTAGAAGAACGTAGAGTTGTGTAATGGTAGACAGCCAATCACAGACATTGTTAGATCTTGGTATAAGCATGCTGCACGCTGATTGGATGAGATTTACTCCTCAGGGATTGAAATCTGGTATTGAATGACAAGGTATTTTTTTCCTCATACTTCATAATAAGAAGGCAATTCGGTCAGTACCTAAAAAGTATTGAATTCGAGACCCAGCCCGACGTGATTTCACCTATCGCCTGTCTCTGTGTCCCCTCCCTGTCCTCCAGGCTTTGTCTATGCACAGCGACGTGTCCAGTCGCTCTGTGAGTCGGGCGGTCAGCAGCCCCGTCCCTCCAGAGGAGCTGTCTCCGACCGCCGGAGGCATCGGGGGCTTCCCGGTGTTCGGAGGGGGGTACCCCGGCGCCCTGTCCCACCTGGAGGAAGGCGGCTTCGAGCAGGAGGAGGGGAAAGCTGAAGTCACCTGTATGTGAGCAGGACGGGAGCAGGACTACAGTTAAGGGTTTAAAACGTTGTTGGATTACAGAAGGAAGGTCCACAGACTGGTTGACTGGGCCATCCTGTTCGCGACACCCTTCTTTTTAACAGAGACTTTAATGTGGAAGAACTCAGCACTTTGGAATATGTTTTTAATGAAGCCATAATGAGAATGAGGTATTATTTAGATCTATGTCTGAATGGTTAGAGAGATTTATTGGGGGGGAGAACACGTCCATGGGAGACACTTTCCACATTTTAAATCCATTTCGAGGGATTTGCACCCTGTGATCGGTTCAGGTGCTGATGGGGAAATGGTCACGATACTATAAAAACTGATTTCTGCACATTTTGGCAACAACACTGGTGGTGAAATGAGGGAAAGGGGCTCTTCTTTCTTTTACGACCCAGCTCACACGTCTTTATATTTGGATTTCTTTCACAGTCAAACACATTTTAATTTCCCCTTATCTCTTCTCAACCCCCTTTCTTTTATTTATTTTTTTACACCTTCCACACCTCTTACCTTCTTGTATGACACAGCTCCTCGCTCCTCTCGCGCAGACCGAAGCAGGTTGGGAATACTTATCAGGGAGACTGTCGCAGTTTCCCTGTTTATTTTGGTACTGACAGTAGTACTGCCGGAGTCATAGTACTTTTGTACAGATAACCGG
The DNA here is from genome assembly GCF_013103735.1 of Etheostoma cragini. Lineage (NCBI taxonomy): Eukaryota > Metazoa > Chordata > Actinopteri > Perciformes > Percidae > Etheostoma > Etheostoma cragini. The sequence goes on from NC_048417.1 coordinate 4,775,234, forward strand.
ATTTCTCTGAGGAGGGTCTGGAGGATTTTACACTTGTGGTGATAGGGGCCGTGATTAACTTGGAACTTAACATTTCCTATCAGTGTGTTTAATCTGACTGCTGTCATTTAATAATCATTCTGGAAATGGTTGTGTCTGTTATTTAATATTTGATCAGCCATAATATGATTTTTCTTCAGTAAAATTGCAAATTGCTGCTTTAGAGGTTATATGGTACTGGCAATACACACCTGCTACTTTCTCTGTTATGGATTAAGTTCTTCAGAGACGTTATTACATTAAAACAATGATTACTGTGTCTTTATTTCAAGTGAAACTCCACCGATTTTACATCAAAGTCTGTGTGCAGGTCTTAAGGAAGTACTACCACGTATGTGGAAAAAGGTTGTATGAAGCATCGGTTGGGTCTGAAGACTACAGGTTTGAAAAGGAGTGATCCTACCAGACATTCACTGCTCCTCGCATAATAACACACACCTGAATCTGTGACCCAACCGTTAGCGGACATGTTGGATTGTGGGTAATGTAGGTGACAGGTTTTGATAAGGAAAAGAATACGTGGAATAAAAAAAGCACTATATCTGGTTCTGCTGCATCGATTTTTATACCTTTTTTTTTTTAATAATGAAACCATCCATTAAGAGTCTGAAAATGTAGGAGTGCAAATGTTAAATCGGTGGATTCCTCTTTCACTGCTATGAAAGACATAAGGTTTGTTTTTTTAAGAGGACAATGCTGTTGTATATATCTTAGAATTGTGCAAATTGGGATTCTAATTGTGATGCATGTTTTTTTGCATTTTGGGGGATCAAATGTTTTGAAAGTACAGTTTAATGTCCAGTGATGTATACACCGCCCACAATTTGAATCATGTATGTTTTAAATGTATTTAGCTCCACAAACTCCCCATTAGGGTTTACTAAATGTCAGTATTAATATTGCAACCTTTCCTTTTTTGGAGAGTTGTACATTTTGATTCCTCTTTTATTGTATTAAACAGTTATTTTCATGCTTTGAAAGTCATGTTGCAGTAACAGTATTTTCAATATACCCCTCCCCTCATGCTTCCTCGGTGGGAGGGGCTAAGTAACAAGAAGGTAGGCCAGTAGAGGACTTGAGGGACATTTTAGTGACAGATGTAGCGTAGGACTCATTCCAGTCTTGATTAATCCTGACATGAACGTAAGTTTTAAGTTTCACACCACAGTTTGCAAGAAACACTGAATAACATTAAAATGTCCAGACAACCAGATGAATATAGGTCTTTTTTATTAACAGACATGAAAATGTCGACAGTAACAAAAGTTTAGTCCATTTAAAAAAAAAAAGTGGGTTTGGATCGACAAGACTCCTCCCACAAAATAACTTAATGGGGGGAGGGAAAAAGGGAGGTTGTGCTCAGATACGTAAATGTAGCTGATATTTCATCCTTTCCTTGTATTTACTCAAATATTTAAGTAAAAACTGGCTTACAGCCAGACATGGTTTCTATAATGTCCAGGAAAAAGGGAACATCAGGCCCATTTTACACAGCATTAAAATAAGGGGCATGTCACAAAGCAGGATCAGAGTTAGCCAACAAGCCTTTCCTAAATTCTCAGAAACATAAGTTCAGAGGCCAAAGAGAAAGAATATCTGACTGCTAGTACACTTACAAAGCTAGAGATTAAGTTTGTCTTTGTTCACTACCACGCAAGCCACACACATTTGTGTTTTCATAGCATTTCTAAGTCAGCAGGCTAATTTAGAGATCCATTTCATGGGACAACCCCCCAAAAACAGGCAACACAAAGCCAATAGAGAACAGAAGCAGACACAAAAAAAGTGAAGCACCATCAGAAAACATGATAGGGAATTAAGAGATTGGGGAGTGGGGGGTTATGTACAGAGGGAGGGGGGAGGCTGTCAGTGTTTGCCTTTGTCAACAATACCGGTCACCATGATTACATTTTTGCAAATCCAGCTGCTTAAAGACTAAAAGGAAAAGTGATTTCCCCTAAAAGGAGTAGTGTGGGAGCGGGGCTGTACCCAGAGACACACGGTGTGAATCTGAATAAACGAGTGTGAATAGGATAGAAAACGGCATCTTGTCCTGCAGGCATGGCTTAACTCTGCTCCCGCTATTCTTAAACCCTTACTTCCTTTGAGACAGACACAGGTGACAAGGGTGGAGGGGACATTGACAGTGATACTAGACAGTAGCCTTAATACACTGTAGTGTGTGTGTGTGTGTGTTTTATGTGTGTGTGTGTCTCCCTTTATGGCAGCAGCTTGTATCTTTAGGCCTCGCTCTCCCCAGCTGACGAGGTGTTCTGCACTTCCTCCTCCAGAATGGGCACGATCAGGTTGTCCTTGGACATCAGGTTGTACTTCATTACGAAGCGCGTGAACCGGTGACAAAGGAACGTTTCGTTCTGAACACAAGAACACGTCACAACAAATTATCTCCTGCATCGCGGCTCTAGGGAAGGTTTAAAAAAAATAAATAAGACTTACATAAAGATCTAGTTTAGAAAGTCATACCCGATAATGGCTGTTGAATGTGTTTTGTGGGATATTATTTACTAGCAGGAGCATTATAGTCCTTTTTATAGAGTTTGCACTTTGAGAGTAATTGTACCTAAAAACTAGGCCAGAGCCAAACACTGAACATTCAGGGCTCAGTCCAGACCTAAGGGGGTCAGGGGGCATGCTCCATTTACAGCAGACATTTGCACTTTTTCTTTTCAAGCCCTTTCATAAAAGAATGCCAAAAATCTGTACGTAAGACTTATCCCGTCAACATCGGGTTTTGTATCTAATTGTCAGCTAAGCTGTTTAATCATCCTGAAACCAGAAAACAAGATATGTTGAGAATGACTTATTTTCACTCCCGCCACCTAAAGTGAGGCAAGAATTGTCTGATGTTACGCAGTGTAGGTAGGAATTTGGCATGAACAGTAACAGCATTACCAATTTTGAAACCTATTTTTTAGGAGATCAACTATTTGGCCAGTAATAGAACTTTAGTGGCATTGATTAGCCCCTCTAGTAGGAGAGACTGAGGGAAAATGACATAAAAGTTCAAGTTATTTTAAAACCCCAAAAGATTCTGGGCTTTTGAGAAAACCTTTGGGCGTAAATCCCCAGAAGCCTCCCTCCCTCTCTCCCATTCCACCTCCGCCTTCAAACAGTCAAGAACACAGATAAAAGTTTTTTGGTACATACGATATTTCCAGTGAAACTTACCTCATACTTATCAAATATCTGGCGGTGATGGAAGTAGGCATGAGAGAATATCCTATAGATGCGACGACAGACCGAGCCTAGTTTGGCCACTGACGACTCCTTGATGCTCACCCTACAAACACAAATCGACAAAGGAAGTTGTGTGAAAACTTAATTAACTAAAGGCAACAGTGCTTCCTTATAGCAATTAAAACTAAAGGCGTCTGTTATTTGAAGCAGTTTGCTTCAAATAAAGTTTTTTTTCATGTTCATTGATCACTGAGTAGCGTGCAGGGTGATGACAAGGTATGCGCAAATTTAGCTCTTTTTTTTTTTTTTACTACTTCTGTCACTTTTCATGTGAACTGAGGGATCCAGCATTTTCATTTGTACGATTTATTGTTGGTCGCCACTCACTTTGACAGCAAGCATGTCGTAGTGAGCACTTGTTGTGATGAGCTTACGGAGAACCAGCAGCTCCCATTGGCTTTACAGAACTTTGTAGTGAGATCCGGCTCATTGCTTGGCTGTTCTGGTTGACTCTCAGAGTGCAGTTTACAGAGTAAAAGCTCTAAAACCCACTGTACTCTAGCTGCTGAGCAGCAGACAGACACCGTTAGAGACTGGCTGGTGAACAGAGCGGAGCATATAGCAGCTAAAGACACATTTCCCTCGGGAGATGGAGGCCAGTACACGTGAAAGTGGTCGCTTGTAGGGATAAAACCTACAAAGAATTATCAGCTAAATCTGCAGCTTTTTACAAATTTAAAAGGAATCGAATAATGGACTTACACTGATCAGATAGACAAAAAAAACACGACTGCCTATGTTGTGTTTCCACTGCCCCCAAGTGGCCATCATTTGTTTTGTTATTGCATGTTTAAGGAAGATGACTGACCTGCTGGGAAAGTATTTGTTGCTATTGAGAAGACAGGCAGCTCCGTCCAGCGTGTGCCTGGTGTAATCAATGGCAGGGCACTGAGGACGCAGTAGCACAAAAACACACACATAAGGTTCTGTTTTACTTTGCACAGAGGCAGAGACAAATAAATCGTGCTTAGGGACTCCTGCATAGAGAGGAAAAACATTCAGCTTAAAAGCGTTAATGTCACACAAGTGAGCTTTGAGTAAACCACAGTCCCGACTCACCTCTTTGGGGGTCTTGTGGGCAGCACATAAAAAGATCCACTGCTCTGTGGCGGTCATCTGGGTGCAGGTGTCTGGGTGGCACTCACTCTAAAGGAGGAGAGACAGGCATCACTGCAGCTGGCGTTACGTTGATACCAAGTCATATTGAACATACCTTAAACCACTCTTCACGAGGAAGGACTTCCCTGTTTATTCAACTCTTTCATCCTTTTTGATATCGGACATGATACCTTGGACTTTAGCAAATTTGATTCAATCTACAAACGCTGAAATGTACTAATTAATCTGCTCAAGAAATGGCGATGATTTTGGTGTATGTTCCTTTTATAAAAAGGTAAACTAATGGCTCTTTTTTCGAAATGTTTGTTCCTTTAAAACTTTGAATTGCATCTTAATCAGATCTTTGCTTTCGGTACAAGACTGAGATCAAATCCTTTAATCTAAGCAACCTTAAACATCAGTAAATAAAAATGTGTACTTCTTGTGAGCTCGATAACTTACCTGCAGTTTTACGGCTAGTCCATTGAGCTCCAGGCAGAACTGCCTGCAGAAAGGTCAGAACACGAGCATAACACATGTTTTCTTTTATTATACTGTTGTTGACTTTATGTGCCCAAAGTATTTTGTGTTAAACTTTTCCAACATACCTGAGGTGTTCATACTTCCACACTCCCTCATCCTGACCCTCCGGAGGCTCCAGGATTTTGTCAATGTTGGAGCAATCTGATCTAATGTTCTGCTGAATATACTGAAACAGAACCATCACGCAACATATTTTAGTTGAGACCCACACACAGCCACAGCACACATGCCCTCCGTACACGGACACACACACACGGACACACACATACCTGTTGGACAGCCAGAGTGCTGTCCATCTCCTCAAATGACTCATCCGGCCAGTTGTAGAAATCCTATTCACGGAGGGAGGATATTTTTAGTCTACACTCGAAGTGGACATTGTAGCATATAAATGCTAACTACACAGCTAGTTGTCATCTGACGTTAACTAACAGCCCTCACGTCATAATAACACATGACAAATGACATATGACGGCAGAGAAGCTAACGCTGGGTAGCTGGAGTCTAAAGTTTGGTTGAAAGCAAATCTCTGCTCTGAGAATATTGTATTGTCAAAGTAAAGAGCCATTTGTTTTTCTACATTATTAGCCACACAGCTGCGAAGCTAATATGACGCTAGCTAGTTAAATAACGTCAGCTGGGGTGCGACTGCTTCCTGCATCAGCTAGAGATTATTTACGCTAGGTGATAAATTAGCCATGTTTGAGAATATTGTGCGAACTTCATTCAACAAATTGTCTCTCTGATCATTTAAGCAACAATGATTATGCCAGGAAGCTCCAAAATTTAGAGGAAGCCCCCATAGTTAACGTTACTCCAGGAACTAGACGGAAGCAACAGCTAACGTTAGGTAGCTAGCCATTTCTAGGTCAGGCCCTTCTTCCTAGCTACATGTTGTCTGCGAGCTAAATTGTCGACAAAACACGTAAAGTCAAACAACGCGATTTAAATGAGCCAGCACCACGGAGTCGTGCGGAGATTTTTGCAGTGATGGTTAAGTGTTCCCCCTGGGTAAAAACGCACCTTTGCCTTGGTTCCAGGCCGATTCCTCCTGAGAACTGCAGTACCCTCCGCCATGACCATCTCGACAGAATACCCGGATGTTCGTCCGCCGCTGTGTTGTAGCAGCGGACTAGGATACGAGACATGGACCGATATGGACCGATACGGAGCTCTCGATATGTAACGTTACAGTCTGATATGAACACGAAGAAAGATATTAGTGAGATTGAGACTCGACATTGAATATTATTAAAGTCCATTTCCTACAATTTGATAGAAAAAAAGATCTTGTAAGTCATTTTGATGAGAAACTTTCTCAAAATAATGATGTTTTTTTTTTCCTCAAAATAATGATAGTCTCTCTAATTAGATACCAAGTCATTATTTTCAGATATCTTTATTTAAAGAAACTTTCTCTTTATTTTACAAAACTATATCATTATTTTTGAGATAGTAGCCTACATCATTAATTTTCATCACATTACATCTTTAAATAATTGTTCATTTCTTATACTGAACACGCATTGTTATCTGCTTTTGTAGTTTATCTGTTTTTTACTGCTTTTTAATTTTTAATTTATTACACTAAATTGTAACCTTTAATGTATTTTACCTGTTTTTTTATTTTCTTTTAATCATTTTTATGTAAAGCACTTTGAATTGCCCTGTTGCTGAATTGTGCTCTCCAAACAAAGCTGCCCTGTCTTGCCTTCATTTAAAATATGACTTAAGTAAAAGTATGTGAAGGCTAGGCCTATAGTAAGGAAAATGTACTTAAAGCATTCAGAGTAAAGTGTAAATGCAGAAAACCTTCCCCTGTAGTATGCTATAAATACATATTACATCATAAGATTATTATTATTCATTCATTAATGTAAAAACAGGATTTTACTGTTGCAGGTGCTTGAGCTGGAGCTCATTTGAACTAATAAGTAGGCTACAGCACTTGAGTGAATAAATGCAACTGGTAACACAGTGTTACATTTATTTTCCCCTTCACTTCCAAACAGTATTGTATTTCTTATTATGCATTGTTGTTCCACTGTGTAATGACACGATGACACACTTTGTGTTAACATGGAGATTCTGCTTTCTCAACTGTCTTTGATAGATTAAACCGATCCCAGAGGCAGCTTCAGTAATAACCAATACAGATAGATGAAACTGATCCCAGAGGCAGCTTCAGTAATAACCAATACAGATAGATGAAACTGATCCCAGAGGCAGCTTCAGTAATAACCAATACAGATAGATTAAACCGATCCCAGAGGCAGCTTCAGTAATAACCAATGCAGATAGATAAAACCGAACCGAGAGGCAGCTTCAGTAATAACCAATGCAGATAGATGAAACGGATCCAAGAGGCAGCTTCAGTAATAACCAATACATCACCAAACCCCACTGATTGAATGAAAAAGGAGCCCAACAGAAGGTTTTTGCCCTGGGGGGCTCCAGACAGGTTAATCCAGGACTGTTAGTTTACTAAACAGTTAAAACTGGCTCCACTTCAAGCTGCAACAGGAAATACTGCTTCAACATGAATGCATCAGTAAATCATTAACATAATACACAATAAACAAATTACAGTATATGAAAGCCATTTATAGGTATATAGTTATTGTTGGATTGTTTACCTTACTCAAAAACATTTTTAATATAAGTATGTACAGTAGTTACTTATATTTGCTGCTGCTGTGACACTGCAATTTTCCAATTTGGAAACAATGAAGTCTATCAAATCTTTTTATATATTCTGTTACATATCTATCTCATGCGATACCTACACTAATATTTTTATATTTGATATTGTAACTTTATATTACTGTTCTATAAAGTATATTGCTGTTTTCCCTAGCTTTGTGATAAGTTAAAATAGACTATTAATCCCACACTGGTGAAGAAAAATGACATACATCAGAATAACACCAATACACAACAAATGAACAGAAAGTAGGCTTATTATAAGAAATAGAATTAGTTATAATACAAACATATTTACACTATAAACACCCTTATGTAAACAGACAGTGTATATACACAGAGTGGAAGACTTAGCTGCACGTATTTAATGGAGGGTTTAACCCCACTCTTTTGCATTTTTACTTCATTTTGGACCAGTTTTTTTACCATCTGTGTTTAAAATGTTGAAAAGGTTAAAGCAGGTGATACATAACTAACTCAAAAAAGCTTACACTACAATAATTAGATCTGAGATAAGTAATTTCATTTTTCATTAAATCAGCTTATGGTGCATCTGAGCTTTATAATGGTATGGAAAGCCCCGTTATGATCAGGTTTCTCTGATTTTTGCATCATATTCTTTTATGTTACTTTTCTATGTTATAGCAGACACTGAGCACCATTACTTATGAATTAGTCGGGTGCACACTGGTAACTTGACTTGCTGACTCTTCTATTAATCACACTACTGTCAATTTACTTTGGTTTTTTCATCTCCATATGCTCTTATTTAGGGTCTATTTACATTATTTTAGTTTTATACATCGTTTATTTGTTTTAGTTTCTCCATTTTTCACGGTCCTCACGCTGCTGCAACAGCTGTATTTCCCTTCTGTGGATCAATAAGTTTCTTACTTTGGTAATTTATGTCCATAAATTGACAACATTTAAATATGGTTTGAATGTATTTTATTTGTATGTTAGTACTAGAATATAATCAGTAGTTCAGCATTAACAGTCCTCTTTACAAAATCAAATTGTCACCAAATTTGCACTTTATTTCATAGCAGAAGTTAAGCATAAAAACTGTTGTCAGCCTTTAGTTTAAGTTCTTTTTTTAAATTAGAAAGATTAAGTGAGATCAAGTGGGTTTATCTTCCACTAAATCCCCAGATTGAATGTGGTGTAGGGCAAGTCACGTGCTCATGTTCTGTTTGAGGTTGTTTTCTCTTAAGTGTTAAAGTTAAAAGGGACTACGTTCCATTCCCTGCAGATGGCTGTGGGACATAGTCAAAGGCTACAGAAAAAGCTTACTTTGGCATATTTAAATTACAAGTTTACTCAATATAAACTGCTAAAGAAATGCAGAAATCATGAGACAAAATTCAACACTTCACTTTTATTATTGTTACCAAATGTGATTAGAATTATTTACAATTGCAATAGAAAAAGAAAAGAAACAGACATGAAAGAAGCAACTTAATTCCTTCTCTCCAGGTATAGATGACAGGATCTACAGCAACAACAAAAATGAAGACTCATTCCACGTATTTACCGAGGATATCACCATCCCGGAACAGGAAATAGTCCTAGAGGATAGAATAACAACATGACACAAGGTACAAGAGGAAACATCTCAAATGATTCAGATGAAAAGCTACTGCACCTTGTCTTCCAGACTGACTTTAGTTCCCCCGTACTCGGGTAGGAGTACTTTCTCTCCAACCTTCACGCTGACTGGCAGCACGTGCCCTTTCTACAAGAAAAACATTCAAAACAAGAAGTGTTACCCGTAGAGCTTAATACTATAAAAACTATAAAACTCTACATTCCTCATACTGACTGATGTCATGAAACCGTGCATTTATGACCCTCCAATTCGTAGGCCATTATTAGCGTTTTATGAAGATGCATGCTCGCTTTTTAGCGTGTAAATCAATGCTCTATTGACTTACATTTACTGCGTGTGAATTTATGCCGTAGCGAGTAGTATGACACAGGACTTTCAGCCAGGAGACCAGGGATTGTGTCCCGCTTGTTACGTTTCTTAAACTCAACCATCGCTTTCTTCTTTTCCTAAAACACGTTCTCGTGATAACACAGCAAGTGGCGTATATGTGTACGCCCGCTGTATACAGCGTAGACATACGCGCGGGTTGCTCAAATTGTCTGCAGATAACACGGCACTTGGCTTAGGACAGTTGGCGTGTATGTTTACGCAAAGTCATGATGCCATGTTGCCTCATAGCAGATGTAACAATATCTCTGTTTAGCCAGGAAATAAGCTCCAATACCCAGGGCGAAGCAAAAACTCCTGGGCCCTGTAGAAATGCATTCTGAGGGCTCCTACCCACATCCACAGCTATTCATTCAAGCATCTTTTTGGGCCCTCCTCACATAAGGGCCCTGGGTACTCAGTCCCCTTTCCACCCCCAGTCCAACCCCCCTGCCATGCCAGGCTGAGGTAGTCTTACCTGATTGACAGAGCCAGGACCTACTGCCACCACTGTGGCCTGCAGCACTTTGCCTTGAGCCTTCTCTGGCAGCATGATGCCGCCCTTTGTTACCGTCTCTGCGACCAAGCGCTCCACCAGCACCCGGTCGAACAAGGGGAGGAATTTCCTGAAGGCCTGTCAGTGACCAAAAAGAGGAAAATATCAGCAAATACAATCAATTATATTTAGGGTTGAGCGGCGGTGCGAGCGTCACATAAATGGCTTGTTTGTGTGACTCCCCCAATGTAGCACAATTAGACTTTATCCTTCATAGATCAACATTCTGTACGGCACTTGAAGGCAACTTCACTTCAGGGAGAACGGGAGAAAGAACGCTACCAACACCAGACACATAAGCCTTTATTTGCTGTAAGAACTCAATAATACCACAAGGGGGCTGTCTTGAGTCTGAGCTTGTGTTACACAAACCTAAAGACAGTGGACCCCGGGCCACATTGAATTTAAAGTGGCTTTTACAACAAGCACATGCTGATGAAATACGATCTCTGTGATTTCTATGTGCAGCCTAATAGCAAAGCATACGGCTTGACAACGCTTACTGAACCACAGGCTCAGGGTGTAGGTTAAATGTTTTGAGATACAAAACAGGCTGGTTTAAATACAGAAATGATTAATCAGCGGTTGTGGCTGATCTGTTGGGAAAGGGGGAGAGAAGTAAAGAGAGAAGGAGGAGGAGGGGGCGAGGGGGGAGGGGAGAGTCTACAGAGAGCTTAATGAAAGACCGTGTCTCAACAATGAATTGGAAGTTTCTCGACAGAGGCAACCTTTGTAAAGTCAATTATTGCGAAATTCAAGCGTAACCAAAGTCAGCATTTATTCATCATGTTTAAATAGTTCAGGAAAAGAACAAGTAACAAGCAGCGGTTGAATGAGGGAGGACACGACTTCAAACACCAGCTGCCAGCATGTCTGAGAGCAGCAGATGCACGAGTGACCTTGTGTGAAGGTCGTTTGGGGAACGAGGTGGTGGGGGGGGGACTGTTTGTTGAACGATCAGTCAGTAAGACAGTCAAAGAGGGTAGAGTTGCGTATTCATTGTGACAGATTAACCCGGGGCAGGGGAGGACAAGGATAAAATACTTTATACGCCAATGTAGAATCAGTGGAATGTTTTTAGGAAATCGGCCACAGTTGGTATGTCCAGTTACAAACAACATCAAACTGTGATAAAGAGCCTTGACTGGGGTTGAAAACGTCCTCCTGGTTTTTAACGTGAAGGTCAACTTCTCCAGTTTTCCAGAAGGTTCTCTCTGCAGTATTTTCTGAGGTTGCATAAGATGGGTTTAACTGCCAGCTAATTATCAAGCCAGTGTTTCACCATATTGATATCAATGAGCATTATAATCTACTGAGCAGCACAAACTGCAGATATTTTTATTTTTTTTTATTTAAAAGCTGCACATACCAACATTAGGAGTAGGATTTTCACGGAGCGTTATTGCTAGATATACGTCAAGAACTAGCTGCTTTTAGGGCTTCTTTTTTAAATCCCCTTTATATGTTGCCATTATATTCACTGTTTGTAAATTTAATGGTACTGTTCTGTAAGAGTCCACATTCCTCACAACATCAATATAACAAAACCAGGTTATTTTACAAACTAATCATGTATTAGCATGTACAGTTTACACATGTACAGTTTCTTAGCCCAGATAAGTTACCATAGAAAGACTTACTTCTATGTCAAGAGGGCTCGGTTAAAGAAAAAAATAAATAAATAGATTCTCCAATTCAAATCAATTGTTCATTTGTTTAAGTGACATGGATGTATCTCACATTGTTAGGCCTGTTAAGTAAAAATTTAACAGGACTAATGTGTGTGTGTGTGTGTGTGTGGGGGGGGTCCTTTCTTACTGTAAAAATTACCTGGTGAATTATAACATCAGTTATTTGATTTGCTTGTACAACTTCCAGCAGAAGTTGTCTGAGAATCTCTTTTGTAGCCAAGCAAAATTGACACTGTAACTGAAATGTTGTTAATCTAAATCGATACAAAAATCTTAACCAATCTGGACCTTGTGATTTGTAAATTAAATAGATTTGGGATATCATTGTCGATACCCAGCCATAGTTAAGAGTGTCTCTATCTATGGTTATCTCTTTCTACCTCTTACTGTACATTCTACTACTTTTATGTTTATTCTATATTTTACTGTTGGTTATTCCATACAATACTGTTTCTTTGCAATGTGATTAAATGGTAAACAGCATTTCGTTTTAGTATTTTGACTCTGAGAGGACAATAAAGCTGAATGACTAATAATCTAACCTATAGCGTGCACTGAGAGGCCGTGAGGTCAGAGTCTACGTAACGGAAGCAGGAAATGGTTTAAACGAGCATGCAATTCATGTTTTTCACTGACCAAGGGCACACATAGTGCAATATGACAGATTCCTCTTACTAACAAGTTATAATAGGACAGTTTAAAAGACGATAACACCGAATTAGTTTGAATGTTGGTCTGTGTGTTCAATCACGAACACTTCATTCCTCCACATGTGTCTGCTGCTCCAGTGATGAATGAATGAATGAATGTCAGTATTAGTTGCATGATTAGCAACCGTTGTACTAATACATTTTCTACACAGTATCCCAGGTCTCGCGTTAAATGATACGAAAACCAACTAAGCAAGGGAGCAGATTTATGCGTTAGCTGACAAACAGTTTGTACCTTTAGCTGCAATTGCAAACGTTTAATCAACGCACGTTTGTCTCCTGATGTTTTACAGTGTATGATAAAAATAAACATGGCTGTGTTTAGCAAATGTCTCCTTCTCACCTGTCTTTTCAAGTGCTTGACCTTGTGATTCGATGTTAGAGATAGCTTACACAACATTAGCTAGCTACATGCTAACGATAACCTAGCAGTCGTGTGCAGCCTGCTGCTTCATCCTGTATTTTAATGTGGTTCTGTCCTTGGTGTTAATTATAAATACCGACCGTTTTGGGACAAAGTATCTTACCATTTCTGGATGTGTGAGAGGGCTGGAAGTCGACGTCAAGCTTCTGCACCACGGTTTCTTCTTTAACTGACACACTGGAGGGGGGGATCTCTGCTGCTCTCTCCACGTGAAATACCCAACGCATGCGCAGTACCTGCTTGGAACTTGAGTGCAGATTCTTTGCCTTCCAGAATATTCTAGAACACCTAACGAAAAGACAAAAACACGTATTACATTCATAAATGTTATTTAATGAGATTCAAATGCGTTGTAAAACTGCTTTTGAAGGGGTTTCTCTCTTATTCGTATATTTCAAGTCAGAGCAATGTTGCGCAAGGTCCCCTTTGACCTTTTTTTTTTCCTCCAATTGCGCACAAGAAAATTCTGGAAACGCCAGCCCCAGACCGAGCATTGACAGCAATTTTGAATTAGTTATGAATGAAATTGTAATTAAGTGTACGTATAACTTAAATTGACTTATTATCAGCAATGTGTACTTAAATTATCAACAGCTTAAGTACTCTATGCAGAAGACAGACAAATAAAATAAACATCTATATCAGTTTTCTAAACAAGTTCTGTCGTTATTCATGGTTAGGGGCGCGCCGGTAAATAACCCGGATGTGATAGGCCATGTGCAGTCCCGTCTCAGGAGTTCTCCACACGGCTTGTCCTTTTACCTCCAGTATCATTCCGTCTCGCAGACTTGCACCTAGTAGCAGCTACAAGCCTCTTACCTCACAAGTAAGTCTAACATTTTCACATTTGAATGTTATGTATTAAGTTATACAAGCTAGCAGGGCTAATATTGTGAGCAAAACGCTGGCTAATTGTAGATTTTGCTCTTGCTGAGACGTAACGTAACACTAACGTAAGCCTTAAATATGCCTAGCTAACATATTTTTGATCGTAACTAAAAGGACATTTACGCTAAACTTTTACTACTACAGCTCTTCACGCCACACATTTATTTTAGCCGGATAATATTACTATTTAGTCAGGAATGTCTCGTGTCTGACATGATGAAACCTTTCTTTAACGTCCCTCCTCCGTAATGCTGTGCACAATGTGACTGGCAATGCAGGAGGGTTCTTATTAAGGTGTGCCAACATTTATCGTCAGTTACACAAATGTTAAGCAATAATTGGCCCTGACAGTGTGATGGTCACTCATTATATTAGCTAAGGCTGAGCTCGTGCATGGATGGCGAGGCAGTTCTGCACATGCTTTTTTTACAATTTGACCTTGTGACGCACGACCTGAAGAGCACACGTGCGGGGGTAACCAGGAAGTGTTTTTGGGTAAATTTCATAACCAGTTAAGATCATGGCCAAAATAAACACAAGTCTGATTCATTATTACTATTATATAAATTTAAGACTGTGTGCCATGTAGGAAAACGTGTAATTTGCACTGTTTTAAGAACAGTTTTGAGGCACATTGCTTAAACATTTAAAATGTATGCGACATTACACTTCTTCTCCACTACATCTCAGAGGGAAATATTGTACTTTTTACTCCGCTACATTTGTCTGACGGCTTCAGTTACCTTTCAGATGAGTTTTGTTTAATCCCCTCTGTGTCTTAAAAGTCTCTTGGATCAGCTGCAAAAACTCATCACTGAAAACTGTTTTCTGACACCATGAACATTTTTAAAATCTTTTAGAGATACGTGGTTCTCAAAGGACAGCGCCCCTACAACCATGATGATCTTATAGAATATGATGCATTGCTGTAGATTAAACTACCCAACGGCATATGAAGGAGTTAAAATAAGTACAACCTTAAACCTCTACAGCAGGAAAATGCATCATACACATGAATGCAGCAGGAATATGAATCCTGAGACATCAGATAGACGAGGAAGACACTGACAGGAAACATTTAGGTTTATTTACTTTGGGTAAATTGGTACTTTCTTTTACAATGGAAATGTGTTTTTTTTAGAGCCCGACTGATAAAGGATTTTTAAGGCCGATACAATATTTAGTTGTTTCAAAATTGGATATTGGCCAAAAAAATTCCAGAAACAGATAATAAAACCTAAACAATTCCCCTAACATTAGTCATGATCTATTGACTATATTAGACAAACAATATGAAGATGGCCTCAAACTTGTGTTGGCATTTCCCCAGTTTTATGAAAAACTTTACTAAACAATGCTTTGAATAATTAAGCAAAACTGACTTACTACTAATTGCAGAATATCTGGTCTCCTTGTAAAACAAATACAGCAGTTGCACTTAAAAGGTAACGAATTCATACATTTGCTGTAAACTAAGTGTGCTGGTGTCAAATCATATCTCTCCTTGAAAAGGTTTCACCATCCCATAAGTGGAGATTCCTCCATTCACTGGTGTCATGCCACTATTGACCACAAGGGGCGCAGTCAACCTTTGTAACACATACAGTAATCCAGGGGGAGGGCCTTAAAGTATTAAGGCAGTGGTGGAAGAAGTACTCGCATCTGTTATTTAAAAGTAATACGACAGTATATATTTAATGTTACTTTACTAATTATAATTTGGCATCAAAATATGATTAAAGTATTACTTTAGCAAATATTTAAAATATAAATGTTGATAATAATAATATTGGATTCTAATTATTGATGCATTTCCATCACTTTGTTTCATCTGGTAAAGAGAGTTAATCTTAATTTATCACTACACCCTGCTGAGATTCCTGTGACGACTCACTAACTGCTGATTTGATTGGACACCTCTGGTTCATCAGTGATCGTTGGTCTCACACATGTCTTTTAACTTTCCCTCTTCTTTTCTTCCTACAGAGATGTTTCGTCTACCAACCATCATGAAGCAGGTGAGGCCTGTGAGCAGGGCGCTTGCGCCTCACCTCACACGAGCCTACGCTAAGGATGTGAAGTTTGGAGCGGATGCTCGTGCCCTAATGCTGCAGGGAGTGGACCTGCTGGCTGACGCTGTGGCTGTCACCATGGGCCCAAAGGTAATCTTTGATGTGTAGTATTATTCTACTGGCTGGGCCGGTATTATTAATACTAGACTGCGAAAATACTGCACGGAGCTTCCAGGTCTGGAAAGTGAAGCCAGTGTGGAAGTGCCTTACACCTGCATTCTATCTAATTTGAGGGTGATGTTTATTTAGTAAATTATGGTTTAAATAGACAAAGCAGGGGATGATTTAGGGGCGTGGCTACACACCGCCCTGTCAATCAGGACCCAGGCTTAGCCATGCTAACCATAGCACTGTGTACATTGAAACAGCCATGAACTTGTTTTTGGGTTTGTTTTCATCTTAAACTTTGACCCTCTCACTGTGTGTTTTTCACTTAAATTGGAAAATTGTAGTTGCCTAAAAAGGTCTTGTTCTGCCAACCAAACTTGCTAGTGTTAGCTGGTAATTTAAGGTAAAGGTTGCTGATTTCCCCCGAGAGCAGCATTTACTCGCTCGCTGTATGACTCTGGCACCAGTATGAAAATCAGCAGGTGTCCCTTATTAGCGTTTAGCTTTGTCCAACACCATTGAAGAGAACCATAGATGACGTCATCCTCCTCAGCTCCACCCTCTTTGTTCAAAATGTGTTTCGTCCGTTCAAGGAAACTGCTTTGGTCCAGCTAAAGGCTTCAAAACAGCAGTCCACAAACCAAAGGATAACGTCAATGCTGCTACGTTCATTATTTATTACGATCAATGGTTATTACTCACTTCTGTCTTTTGGAACTCACTTGACCCAACGTTACAGGCCCTTTTACCTCACCACGTCCTGTCTCTATTCCAGGGTCGCAATGTCATCATCGAGCAGAGCTGGGGCAGCCCCAAGGTCACCAAGGATGGCGTGACGGTGGCCAAGAGCATCGACCTGAAGGACAAGTACAAGAACATCGGTGCCAAGCTGGTGCAGGACGTGGCCAACAACACCAACGAGGAGGCCGGTGACGGCACGACCACCGCCACAGTGCTGGCTCGGGCCATTGCCAAGGAGGGCTTCGACACCATCAGCAAAGGCGCCAACCCCGTGGAGATCCGACGCGGAGTCATGATGGCTGTAGAAACCGTCATCAAAGAGCTGAAAAATCTCTCCAAGCCAGTCACGACCCCCGAGGAGATTGCCCAGGTAAACGGGAATGAACACATACTTGTACAAATCAAAGGGGTTTTGCTGAGAATCAACTCAAAAAATTACAGAATAGAGGTTAAGTCTTACTTCAGTAAGGTTTTGAATGCAGGAGTTTTACTTATGGTGGAGTGTTATAAAATGCTGTAATGCCATCTGTCTCTTTAAGGTTGCTACAATCTCAGCTAATGGAGACGTGGAGATTGGTACCCTAATTTCCAACGCTATGAAGAAAGTTGGCCGCAAGGGAGTCATCACTGTCAAGGTTAGTATCAGAACTTCACATACAGGTATTAAGACATATTTACTGCTGTTATGATTGCTTAAATGGTCTGTTATTAGAGTCTGTGACATAGTCAATACCTGCTTTACATCTCAGGATGGGAAGACCCTGCACGATGAGCTGGAGATCATTGAGGGGATGAAGTTTGACCGTGGTTACATCTCCCCTTACTTCATCAACACTGCCAAAGGTAAAGGAGCTCACACTGTCTCGTACTTGATCTGTCTGTTGCCTATAAAAGAAACACATTGCTAAAATCTGAATGTCTCTTTTGTCTCCAGGTCAGAAGGTTGAGTTCCAGGACGCCTACCTGCTGCTGAGCGAGAAGAAGATCTCCAGCGTCCAGAGCATTGTGCCAGCCCTGGAGCTCGCCAACCAGCACCGGAAACCGCTGGTTATTGTGGCTGAGGATGTGGACGGAGAGGCCCTCAGCACCTTGGTTCTCAACAGGTACACACAAGAGCTACTGTGTTTTGTTGAAAATACAGAGTGTGAGTGTCATCATTAAAAAAAGAACTAAAACTAGTGCCTATTCAACAACTTACTTTGCAGGCTCAAGGTCGGGCTTCAGGTAGTGGCTGTTAAAGCTCCAGGATTCGGAGACAACAGGAAGAATCAGCTAAGAGATATGGCCATCGCCACCGGGGGCACTGTAAGTCCACTTTTCACTCTCAAGAAACTAAGCACTTCTGTGCTAAATACTCTACTAGTCACATTAGTAATACAAAATACAACCATGCAAATTAAGTATAATGTAATATTATAGATTGAGTTAAAACTTTATTGATATCTGGGAGGAAATTCACAAGCTACGCACCAAATAAAAGTATATTAAAGTAGTTAAAATGATGGTTTGGAGTAGTTTCCCCCTAGGGTCCTTTGCACCACGACCTCGAGCCAAACAACCCCCCAGACCTTTTTTCATCTGGGTTGAACATTGGGCGAGTTGGCGTTATCAGCTGGTTAGCTTAGTGCAAGTGCTAATGGAATCCAGTGTGTATCTCGTAAATTACACCCCTAATAATGCCCAAAATAGTACCAAACTTCTACAGTAGTTCAAACAGGTTATGTACTTATTAAAAAAGTAAAAATATTTACTAATTTAATGGTTAAATAAGGTGGTGTCTCCAAACTTACTCCAATTATAACTTCTCCTAATAGCTGTACCACAGCACCTATTTTTAAGGAAATAGGTTAAATAAATGTTTTTGCTGTTTCTCTTTTTCGTGTTGTAATTTGTAGACATCCCTAAGCACTCGTCTTACTGCCGTTTACCACTTACTGTCGTTTTTATAAATAACGTATTTGTACTACTGTAGTTTGGTATCATATTTTACTTTTAGTATATTTTGATGTCACAGCTTTACTACTTTTATTTTAAGATGTTGAGCCAGAGTATTTCTACACTGGTAAAAAGATCTAACTACTTTTTCACCACTGCTAAATTGTATCAACCTGAAGTTAAATGCGATAGCTTGGCTGTGTGTGACTTGATTTCTAAATGTTACATTTATTTCTTTTTCCAGGTGTTTGGAGATGATGCAGTAGGTCTGGCTCTTGAAGACATCCAGGCTCACGACTTTGGTAAGATTGGTGAAGTCCAAATTACCAAAGATGACACCTTGCTGCTGAGGGGAGGCGGCAGCCCAGCTGAGGTTGATAAGCGTGCAGCGGAGATCGCCGAGCTGCTGGAGAGCACCACTAGTGACTACGAGAAGGAGAAACTCAACGAGAGGCTGGCCAAGCTGTCCGACGGAGTGGCCGTACTCAAGGTACGTCTCAAACTGAGAAAAAAAAAACAGATGGTACTCAGAATCAGCTTTATCCGCCAGGTATGAGGAGAGATACAAGGAATTTTGCTTTGGATTGTATTGCTCACAATGCACTTACACATACAAAAAACAACAACATATACACACTATAAACAGAGGTTGAGACAATAATGCAATGAAGAGTGCAAAGTATGCAGGAGTAAATTATAATTATGATAGTTATTTTATTTATGGAGCATAGTGCAAAGGATGCTGGAATAAATAGTATGTTATCATATAAGTGTTATATTACAATATGAACAGCTCTGAAATAGAATGTGAATGAATAATAAGTGGAAACAGACTGATTAGAGACAGTTATTGCACAGGAATTGAACCTGGCGCTGTGAGACGGAGTCAGCTGATCATCAGTGGGATGGCTTGCTGATCATTGTAGTTCTCTAGAGAAACAAAGATGTGATGCATGCTCTCCATGTCAGATCGGAGGTACTAGTGATGTGGAGGTGAACGAGAAGAAGGACCGCGTGACCGACGCTCTGAACGCCACACGGGCAGCAGTGGAGGAGGGCATTGTGCCAGGTGGAGGCTGCGCCCTGCTGCGCTGCATCCCAAGCCTTGACACCGTCCAAACTGTCAATGCTGACCAGAAGATTGGTTAGTAACGCACAAACACAGGCTCAAATGTTCTAAAAAGTAACAGCGGTCCTATGTTATATAGTTTAACAGATACAACTTCATTATTGTCATAAGTCTGTTTTTTTTGTTTTCATCCGGAACAGGTGTGGAGATCATCAGACGGGCGCTACGTATCCCCGCCTTGACCATCGCTAAAAATGCGGGTGTGGAGGGTTCACTAGTGGTGGAGACGATCCTGCGGGGGTCAGCTGAGCTCGGCTACGACGCCATGCTGGGAGAGTACGTCAACATGGTGGAGAAGGGCATCATCGACCCCACCAAGGTACAGTGCTCAGTGGTTGTGGACGTGTCACAGAAAGACGAGATGCCGCAAACGTCCCCTTACGGATCACATTGATTCTTCATTTGTACCTCAATTGAATATTTAAACCGGACCACTACTGCCACTTGGTGGTAAAGAGGCTCTAAAAAGGGGTTTTCTAAAGCCCTCTGTGGAAAAAACATACAAAAAATGGATCATAATTAATAAAACAGATGAATCTGAGGAAAATTGTTTGTTGCAGCCCTAAGTATATGCGAACTTGACTGCAGCTGTGCCAAATGTGCATTGAAGTGCTGTAACGTCTGGTCTCCTCCCTCTACAGGTGGTCAGGACGGCCCTGATGGACGCCGCAGGAGTCGCCTCCCTGCTCTCCACTGCTGAGTGCGTCGTCACTGAGTTACCCAAGGAGGAGAAGGAGATGCCAGCAGGCGGCATGGGAGGCATGGGCGGCATGGGAGGCATGGGTTTCTAAGCCAACCCTCCTAACTTACAGACTTCTATAGGCAGAGTGGTGCTGGGGTGTGTCTGAGGAGAAATCCGACAAGAAAACTGCACCCACTTCCACCAAGCTTTGCCCAAAATGACTGGCCATGATGAGGATGTTTGAGCTGCAAATGCTGCGTGCCCCCCCTCCCCCTCCCCTCTTCACTCAACAGCAAGAAAGATGCTAATCCAGATTTACTTAACAGTTATTATCTCTGTATAGTGTTTAAAGTGATCTAAGAACATAGTAAACAGTAAACATATTGTTGATGCTATGCATTACTGTGAGCACGCGAAAAGAGGCATAGCCAGGTTTTGTCAGTTTCCTTTCACTTTTGTCGTATTGTGTTAAATCTTTTTTGTTTTTATATATATATATACAGATCTGTTTTGTATCCCCCACCCCCACACTAACATTATTTGAGTTAAAATCTGTTATTTTATTTAATTAAACCAATTTTCTTGCAGAGCTTGTTGAGAATTTCCTGTCTCTGAAGTGGCGTTACATTGCATGTCCTTGTATCTGACCACAATTGGGTGAAGAGTGCCTAAATGACCAGAGTTGGACTACCACCAGGGGCCTGTTTGAAGTTTTTTTTTTTAATTTTTACGGAGATGTCTGTGGTTGTTGTTTTCATGCATGCAGCATTGTGAGTTTATTCTGATCCTCAGCTTTTACATCGATGATCTTAAGGGTCGGTTGATTTCATAATACATGGCTGATTGAATGTGAGAGGTGTGGCTCAGTTTACAAAGCAGTTTTCGGACCAGTCAAGGTCTTGGCTACAAAGTCTAAATGTGAAAATGTGTGCTGTTAAACATTGGCCGTCATTTTTCCCCTCATACGCTCTGCTTTAACTACGAAGCCAGAAAACTACAGTACCTAGATATTTTACTGACAGAACCCAGGACGTAAGCAGTGATCATTCGACTTCTGTTTTGTACCATGTAGACAATGATTAATGGTGATTTTCTTTTTTTATTTAATAAATTCAATTGTTCAGATTTGTTGGTAACTGAGTTCTTTATAAATAACACTTTGGTCTCTGTTTAAGTCTGTTAATATCACATACGGCGCCCGGTGGTGGATTAGTTCCCACTTTTTAGCGTGTTCATTAACTGAGGATCTAAGTAATATTAATCCAGAAACCTCAGGATAGGTAAACACTGACCGGTAACCTTTTACTGCACTGACCGGTAACCTTTTACTCTGAATGCATGAATAACTTCATGGAGTACTGCAAGTCAAAGATCACAGAGAAGCAAGAGTTAACAGAACTTTGTCCCTTTTTGGGGGGACTTCTAGCCCGCCTAGAAGACTGCATCCCTTGTAGACTCATTGGCAGCGGATTGAATCCATTTCCCTTGTTGTCCCCCCTTTCCTATCTAAAAGCTATCTTGTGTATAAAAGCCCAAAAAGTTCTTTACAAAAAAACTTTTCACTTCATCAGCAGAGACCTTTCCAAACCTTAGGACTGTTCAGATGCTGCCCTGCATCACACAGGTCTATTCTTACCCCTCACATGATGACCCTATTTTTGTCCAATCAACCCGTGGCCACTTCTGTAGCAGTGTTCAATCCAATAAATGAGTCAGGTTTTTTGTTGCAAAAATAGTTTATAAATCATGCAGTGGATACATCTTTCTAAAGTCATTAAAACATTTACACAAGTCTTTTTCACATCCCATGAAACACAACCATTTTCTTTAAAAGCAGTGTAGATGTCTTTCTTACATGATCTTTAAACTAGTATTTACACTTAAACTCAAGTAATAAATATTAAAGAATGAGTATATTGTTTAAAAAATTAAAGAGAAACATACTGCCAGTAGTTCAGGAGGCACTCTGTGAGCAGTGAGTGGGACAGGTGGAATCGTGAAGGTTTCAGCACGCCACTGAACATCTGTGACCCGGCCTCTGCCTAATCAGCCAGTTTTTAGCCCTTTGTATCTACAGTGTGCTTGCTTAAGATTGAAAAGTTAACACCTATATACTTCCAATATTGCACACTTTGCTGTATAATGTAGCTTTAACTGTTACTGCCAGCGTAGCTGCATTCATAAAGACAAGCGCATAGTATATGTAACAAAAAGAGAAGGAAAAAACAACACCACTCCCTACTAGGGCCGGGCGACCGGAGGATTTACAGTACATTGTCAAAAAGATAGTGTTGTATCCAAATGTCTTTATATTTTATATTATTTCTATCGGGTCAAAAAAAGAAAAAATTAAATATTTAATTCATACAGAAATTAGCTTTACCATGTGGTTATTTTATGTAAACTATTTATTCAATTACCAGAAAAAATGCTCCATCTTTATAAACACTGAACACAACTATAACATTTTTTATAATTTTGCTCAGTGTACATATTAGAAGTTATGAAAATATGAATTTATCTATTTCAGGATAAACATTTTTAGCCTTATCAGCCGTGAACCTACTAAAGCAAAATAAACACCCTTTGCAAGGTGCGTGTCCTGATAGTTTACAGTACATTTTGTACATTTAGTCCGCTGCACACAATCCTCACTGCATGGTTCCAGTGACACGGTGTCTTGGCTGCCTCTGCCCTTTATTCTTAAAATATATTCTTATAATATACAGTAGTGTGTGGTGACACGGTGGAAGAGGAAGTTTAATAGGTCGCTGTCCATTAGCCACATGGCTTGACACTTGACTTTCTTTAGTTGCTTTGTGCCCTTCAAGCTCAATTCATCACAGGAAAGCATTAAGGTTTTAAAACCAACTGGAGCATGCGGCTTAAATCATCTGTAGCTAACGAAAGATATGCATCTCTGTACCATGATCAATAAGTAATGACCCAGTTCAACTGAACCGGTCCATTTCTTCATCTTGAACCTTTCACAACTTGTGTTCACTCCCACCGCAATAAACAAGGTAGTGCCATTAGCTTCACGGCTTTCTACAAGTGAAAAATGCGTCTGAAACGCTTGCGGATTAGACACGAGTCTTGGACACACCTGCTAACGGGGTGGGGGGGGGGG
>NC_048417.1:4799096-4852649 GCF_013103735.1 Etheostoma cragini
GAAATGAGGGAAACTCTTGCACAGCCTCATCTGCATTGTTGTCTTATTTGCTGTGTGTATTCTGACGCAGGTGATTTCCAATATCATCTACTACACATCCTGAAATCTTTTTTTTTTGGAAGACGTGTGCTTGTAAAGGGTCTTCCTAAAGCAGCTGTGGTCGCAAAGACGGCAGTTGAAGCAGTGTAGTTAACTATTGAGATAAGCTATTGTTCACAGATGGGAAGACGTACTCTGCTTGAACCAACTACGAACGGCTGCCCTGCTAGGCCAAACACACTCACTTTAACCTGTGAACTCAAGTTTCACAACCAGGCACAGCTTGTTCAGTTGAAATCAAGTCCTTTTTTTTTTTAGCACCAACATGAAAATGAGCTAGTGGATCCACATCAGTTAAATGGTGTATATATATATATATATATAGAAAAAAAAAAAAAAAGAGAGACTTTGTCATTGCTGTGAGAAAGGCACTGCAGTTTTCAGTTAGAACAAGGTAGCCTGTCTACACGCCTCTCTTATCTTTCTCTCCGACATCAGCACTGGCCGTTTGTTTGTGTATCGGTGTTTGTGCAGCACTACGTGCTGTGAACCTCGTGGAACATGAGCTCGCGAGGGATGTCCGTCTCAGCGCCGTATAAACTGGAAGCACGACGCTCAAACGCCGAAACCATTTGCTTCACCACCTCATCGAAGAAGACGTGGGCTAAATGGGAGTGGAGGAGGGAGCGAAACTCGAAGGAGATCTGAGGAGAGGAGAAAGTTAACTGCTGAACTGCAGTACAGTAGTCTCAGAGTTTTTAACTGGTCCAATTGGAAATACAACTCAAGCTCAGACATGTGGAAGAACACATGATCTAGCAAACAGAGCAAAGGCTAAACCACAATCTGTGCCCCTTTTTAAAATGTTTGAGCATATGTTTGACTGCCACAGTCGGCGTCTACTTACGGAAAAATCCACAGTGCAGGTGCGAGGATATCCCGGGAGGCCAGGGCTGAAACGCCAAACCGTCTCCAAGTGGTTGAACAGACTACCATCTGAACAGGACGCCTGACAAGCAACAGAACACACACACACACTTTTTGCAATTAGTTTGAAAGAAAATGAGGGGAAAACTTTACAAATTTCTAATCTAATAGGTACTATCTGATTTTACCTAACAGATCTGCTCCACCCATACACTCAGTCCCGGTCCCTGCGGTCCTCTGACAAGGACCTGCTTGCTGTCCCTAATTCCAGGCTCCGGACATTTGGTGACAGAGCCTTCTATGTCAGTGCACCATCGCTCTGGAACAAGCTTCCTCTTGCGATTCGCGCTGCCTCCTCTACTATAACCTTTAAAACCCAGCGTAAAACATCCCTCTTCACTGAGGCTTATGGAATTTAATCTCTCCTGGCCTCACACCTTTCACCTCTTAAACCCCCCCCCCCCCCCCCCCCCCCCCCCCCCCCCCCCAAATTCACACTGTTTACAACTATACTGCTAGTATTTTCAAACTGCTTTGGATCTCCTAATACAACTACTGACTCCGCTAAACTTGTTATCTTGTTGTCTGCTGATAACCGACAGCAGGTTTTGAAGCTCTCCGGCGTTCCCTCATTTGCTCAACATTTGTGGGGCGTAGATAAGAGTTTTGGGAATCCGAGTTGAAACACTTATTCGAGGCATCTCAACAGACAGTAGGTCAAACAAGACGTAGTGGTAGAGGAAGCGCCAGGGCATCCCGCCACCGTCTATTGCGTTCCAAGAGAGCCGTGCCCCGATTGAATATCATGAGGGTGAATTGTTAAATTGTTACAATGTAATTTAAAATCAGCTTTAAAAATAAACCTATATGTTTATTTAGCATGTTTGTTTTGGCCATATGTGCTCGTGCTGTGTTCCCCAAGTGGTAGGCCAGGTCTACCCCACGTTATGAGCCCCACAGAAAAAAGAAGATAAGTTTAGGGTAAGAATGCAGTCTTGCATTTAGCAAACAGTACCTTACCTTGACCAGGTGGGGGCGTACTGAAGTAACAAGAGAGGTGTAGTTTTCCATCACAGGTGGGAAGCCCACGCCTAACTTGGCCTTGCAGAATCCGGCTCGCTTGAACACCACATCCGACTTCTTACACCAGGGAACAAAGACGCAGTAGTTCTCCACTCCGGCCACCACCTCATATATCTCCTGCATGGAATGCCTGAAAAGTCAAGTATGGAGAGGGAAAGAGCCATCAAGTCTGCACGACAGGAAGCAGGTCAAGCTCAGACACTGTCCCAATAAACACACTTAACAAGCCCTGCACAGTACAGGACTCGCGACTGAGTGAAAACGTCATTGTTCACGTCCCTTCCTGTGGGAATCAGAGGTGGGAAACTGGGGCTAGATTTTGCGAACAGAGTCTCCCAGGTGGTGACACCTTGACAACTGACATACAGAAACATGCCCGACAAACAACCACATGTGTTGAATGGTTAGAAAGTTTTCCTAAATATAGAGATTTCACGCACGCATGTAATATATTTTGCCAACTTCCACAATGTGCTATCGATTTATGTTGTAGTCGTCCATTGGTTTTAACACACTAACTTAAATTAGTTATAAAAGTTGTGTGCTCCAGTAACGTGTCAACCAATTTAAGTCAAGTAGGCCTGTGTTTTGAGCTTGTGTACAAACTTTAGTGAGGAGAGTAATGTGTGATTGATGGTCTTTGGGGTGTCCTTTGTTATAGAGGCCTCCATGTTTCACACACCTGATGCTATAGGCAACAGTTGTTATGCCAAACGCCAATATAACAGAGAAGAAGAACAGGCATCCTGATAAATAAATATAAAAAAATGCAGTGACTGAGACGGTCTCCCACACTGCTGTTGTATTAACTCCAGCTTAGGGGAAATGGCTGCAGCAGCCTGTCTCTATTTATACAACCAGATTTAGTGATTATGACCTCTCTATGGAACACAGGAGGACATTTAGTGCGTCATACAGAAACGCATACGTAGAACCTCAGATAAGGCACTGGCATTAAAACAAATAGGATTCACGAAGGCACAAATTTTTAACTTTACACATTAATAAGATGTAATGTGCTTGTTGATTTCTGTAAAGTGTATTGAGACTATTGTTATTAACGTAACAAGGACATTTTGAGCTCAAAGTAAACCAAAATATGTGCTGATTGTGTCTCATGAAAGGCCAAGGTAGGAAAGAAAAGATGATATAATAGAACAACGCTCTTAAAAACAAACTCTCACTTCATCGCATGAACACTGACTCACCCGATGATGCGTCTCTCAGAGTACTCTTTCCTCTTGGAGAAGGAATCCGCCAGGTTGAAGAAGCTGCGGGCTGGTAACACCATGCCACGCCCTGGTATCGCTCCACCCAGCAGGGGAGGTAGACGAGTCATCAGGATCCCACATGATGACAGGTATCTGAGCACAAAATTCACACAAACTGGGTAAAGAAAATGGACAAGACAGAGCCCACACACTCTTGATTCTGTTGTGATGGTACCACTATTGCTTTTAGAAGTCTGTTCTTCTTCTACTTCTTCTTCCTCTTCTTGTTGCTTTCTGGACTCAGATGACTACATGTGACAGGAAACTCGCCAGAGAACGTTGATTTATCATGATCTACATCAACAAAAAGGCCCGGTGCTAATTAGCCTAATAATACCTGCAAGTCATGAACAAAAGCAATAAGATGCAACGTAAGCGTCCATTCCTGGAGAGCAGGATACTTTACATGGAAAACATTCTGAACACTTGCCAAGAATTTGTCATTAATGACAAGTCAAAACTTAATGGCTCACAGATGCCTGTACATAAAACGGGAACAAAGTCAAGGGCACCAACTTCAGCTTTGGAGACCTACAACACAAAATAGCCAAACATTTTCTTGGTCTAGCATCTAAAATGTAGAGATTTTCTGATTCTGATTGGTGTACTACTTAATTGAATATACTTGAAATTAGTAACACAAGCTAGCCTATGATTCGTACCAGAGGAAGCCCCGCCCGCAGTTGCAAGTCTAGTCGGTTTTCGGACGTTAATCCACCGAATCACCTTTACATGTGTTTAGGTAATGTAGTTAGCCCGATGAAACACAATCTGTTTTTTTGTTTACCATTAAGGCTCTTTTAATTAAAGCTGTTTTTAATTGACGATATAAATGTGCTATTTTCATTTTTTGTTAATTTAAGCAAAAAAATACAATGTTTTATGATAAGGCGTGGTTTACTTCGTAGAATGTGAACATGCGTATCTGGACAACATAACGTTGATAAATGACACTCCTAAACTTTAATTTGCTTGAAAAAGTTATAAATAGTGTGCCTGCTCTACCTACTGAGCTATCCGGGCATCCTATTTTTAACTTTTTCAAGCAAATTAAAGTTTAGTAGTGCCATATGTAAATGTTATGTTACCCAGATACTCAGGTTCACATTCTACGAAGTAAACCACACCTTATAGAGGTTTACTTTTACTGATAGATGTTTACTCCTCGACGCAGCAGGCCGCGGGTTTGACTCCGACCTGCCGCCCTTTGCTGCATGCCATTCCCCAGATCTCCCCTTTCATGTCTTTAGCTGTCATGTCAAATGAATTATCAAAAACATTATTTCACTAACCAATTATATTGTTAATCGCAATTATTTCTGAGACAAATAAATTGGTAATTCTTGCAGGCCTCCCTGTGGGATTTGCAATCTCTCTATTTCTTCACTAATCCCTCATCAACATAACAATTAGTTGCCAGTACTATCCCCTTTTCCACATCAATGCTACACTGATTAGTAGGGAAACAGTGGGATCAAGTGAACAATGGCCCTGAGTTTCATCCTATCTGACACCATGAATGGGAAGACTAAGTTAAACCTAGATGGGAAAAAAACTATCTTGTAACCTCCACAGAAGCTTTGACCATCCAACTCAGGTCCTGCAGGGTCACTGTGACTGATCACCACTGAGGGAGATATCACACACTTTGATTTGTCCATGGTGCCTTTGGCAGCCTGTTCCACAATGTCCCTGGCACAGCAAGCAGGGCATGCATTTAGATGTTACGTTACCACTTCATGTGATGTGACAATCCCAATGTCATCATTAGCCTAAACCAATCAAACGTGTTCTGTGCTTCTTTGAATTTCTGTTTCGTTACTGGCCTGCTGGTCTCTTAAAAGAAAGCCCTTTCACTACTACATGAATGTGCTACAGCTGACACATGGAACTGACCTTAAAGTGCCAAGTCCATGCAAGTGTCTGCATGTGGACGGGTGCAGATATGGAGAGTTGTTTGAGAAACTGGGACTTAGCTAGCTAAGAGCAAAGGACAGTGTACTGGTCATGTTATACCCCTAAAGGGTGCAAATGAAGGACAAAAAAGTAGTTAAGACAAGTTAAAGCCAACGACGTTAACGTTACTACTCAACAACTTTGTAAGTGAATATCTTTGGTGCTAACCAGACTCTATATGATACAGTCTGTGGTGCTAATGCTACTTTACGTTAGCTAACTAAAGTTATTGTCAGAGATGTCCCTTATACTATCACTTTACTGTTTCAGTCGAGATTTACAAGATCAAAAACTTTACCTTACGTGGTTCCTAGTTTGTATTTCCCGGCTGGAGGTCGAAGGTATCTTTTTCATACACTCAGCCACTTTTCTCAGGCTACAACTACCTCTCGCCATCTTTTCTGTCTTTGACGGCTTTCTCTCCAGGCTGAAAAGACAAGCAGCAATGTCCCGCCCCCTAACGCCAACGCAATCTGCGAATGTCAGACTGCCATTGGCTGACTGGCACCCCACTGAGCGTTTTCTATTGGCCAGTCCTGTAGTTCGTCACCTAACATTACTGACGTTTGTGTTTCGCAGGAATGTCACGAGATGCGGGTTCATGTTTCTTGTCTGTTGCCCTGTGTTACCTTCAGTATAGACTATTTAAGGTTACACACGCACATTCACACGCCCGCCCCACTGTGTGATCTTTCAGATATTATTTTGGGTCACTAATGCTAAATACATAATGTACCTATTAGTTTGATTTAGTTTATTTGTGTGTATCAGAAACGGGAGAAGATCCCACCTCACTGTGAAAATGCAGTCCTGCACTCAGAACGTTACTATAGTAATTAAAGTTATTAAAGTGTTTATCAGCAAATGGACCTAAAGTATCAAAACTTAAAAGTTGGGCAGTAAAATGCATTTGGTTTTACTGGACAGAGAGGGATGAAAATTGTAATCTAAGTAACTAAGGCTGACAAATGTAGTGAAGAAAAAGGTACAATATTAGCTACAACGTTACATGGAAACACTCAAGTAATGTAGGCCTAAGTAGACTGACTCGAACAAGGTACAGTACAGTTCAGTACTTGATGACACATTGAGGTTTGGGCTGTTTTTCTGGTATACAAAATGATAAAATAAATGACAGGTTGTTTCTTCTTCCAGTTCAAAGAAAGTGCAAGAATATTCAATATCAAGTCTAAAAATATCTCTGTTGTCTTTTTAGCAAGATTTAAGAGGAAACCTTTGTGAGACCTTGCCAGATTTCTTGGTACTTATTTCTCCATAAAGCAAAGAATCTTGCTGTGAGTTAAAGCTAGTATATGTAATTCCTGGTGTATTTATTTGAGCTCTTATTACTTTTAAACATCTTTATTGTAAAAAAAATTTTTTAATTAATACATTTCATTACTGTATATATCAAGAGCCAAAGGATAACAAATTGACTTAGAATAAAAATAAAAAAAAGGAGTTAATGAAAACGTGTAATGGAGATTAATGAACTTTAAAAATACCAATTTATAGTAAGGCATGCAGTTTTGTTACTTTATTTTAGTGTTTATAAGTTTGAGGGTCTACAATATAGGATATCTATCTATATTCATACAGTCAGTATAACAGTCAAATAGTGGCTAACCTTTGTGATTTTGCATTTATTAGATTAGATTAGATTGTACTTTATTTTCCTTGCACAAGTAGGGACAACCAGTACAACAAAATGCAGTTATTACATCTAATGAGTAGTGCAGTCATTAAAGGGCTTTTCCTTTATAGCAGTGCATAAAAAAGACATACAACACATAATGCAGTATGATCATGTTAGTCCATTAAATAAAGTGCATAGAGCTCTGATACATCAGACAGTCCATAGTCCATGTAATAGTAGGGACAGAATGCAGTAGGATTTTACAGTATACAGTGCACTGTTGAGGAGTATTGATAAAGTGCATAGTGTTCAGAGGAAGTCAGACATGTAGGCTTTAGAACAATTTACCAATCAAACCAACGTTTTTTCAATGAACTTAAATTTTATATTTCTGAATATTAAAAATATAAAATGAATTATATATGTTTTTATTTTGATGTTGTGGTTCATTTAATTCATTTCGAGTCCAAAAACTGAACGAATACAATTTACAGTAAAAAAAAATTGCAATACAGATTCTGCTTTATTATTGAAAAAAAAAATACATTCGTTTTTCAATGTGTAGGATAAAAGTCTATATTTTTTTGTTTTCCTTCTTTTATAAAAAGGGGGCATGGTTTATTCTCGGTAACGGAAGTCTGGATTAACACACTTCCGGTTTTAGACTCGAACAACCACCACCAAAATGGCGAAGATCGCCAAAACGCACGAAGGTAAATTATTTGCAAAACAACACGAAATACCTTCAGTTTCTGGTTACTTTTGATGCTAGAATGTGTCACGGGATGATTTATTAAATGTTGCAGTGTTCGGAGCACATTCTTATGTATGAATTAGTTGTTTTACAGCGCGACAAGCAGCAGGCCGCGGAACGACGCAACGCGGACGTCTTAGATAATGGCGCTGGTTGATAGCTTAGCTACTGGTTAGTTAGCTAGCGCTAGATACCGTCAACGTGCAAGAGATGCCCCTTTATGGATAATTAAATGCAACTTCGCCACCAGACTTGTCGACGTGATCAGATTAATATCCAAGCTTATGTTCTAATATGACTAGTTCATTACCTAATTATTGTCTATACTAGTATTGTCGTTCAAATGCGAATATGGGTTTCATTTGGCTATCACAGTTAGCAATAGCTTCATATAACCACAACACTCGACCACACGTTACGCAAAATGTTACGTGGTTAGAAATGGGTAACCTATTTGTGTCACGTTAACAGGTTATTGGCTCTGTATCTTGTAATCAGCGCAGCAAAAGTATTCAAATCCTTTTACTTCATTGAAGTAACGTTATTAATACACACTGAAGTAAAAGTACTTGATTCTAACAAAAGAGGTGGTGGAAGACGTTCAGATCCATTCTTTAGTAAAGTAACGTTGGTCTACTAACTCTACAAGTAAGGAGCACGTATTCAGTTCCTTTGCCTAGCAAGTAAAAGTACTAAAACCACATTGTGAAAATATCAATAAAGGTGAAAAAAGAAGAAACAGTGTTGCCAACAGGGACGTTGTAGAGCGCCCTCTGGTGGACAAACCATGTAACTCCAACGATCACAACATGGTTTTGTTTTCTTTATTTCCTTGTAGACATCGAGGCCCAGATCCTGGAGATCCAGGGGATGAAGGCTACCCTGCTGGAGGAGGGAGATCAGGGGGTGGGCCTGGACTCCACTGGCTTTTTTGACCAGGAGATCTATGGAGGCAGCGACAGCCGTTTTGCTGGTTATGTCACTTCAATCGCCGCTAATGAACAGGAGGAAGTAAGTATTTTCATATCATTATTTATCCAGAGTTGTTGAAAAGTCTTTTAAAGCACACTACAGAGCTTTTTTTACCTAAATAGTGTTATAATGTTCTTACTTTTTAATGTTACCTTATTCTGTCCCAATTCCATAGGTTTGTTTTGGAGCTTGACTGCTCCGCTTTGCTTGTTGCATGTGAGCTAGGAGAGTCTTGCCTTTTGGTGAGATTTGACTAGACTCTTGTTTCTTTTTCTTTCCTTAGGATGAAGAAGAGGACTCAACAACAAGCTTGTTGGGACAAAAGAAGCCAGGGTACCACGCACCAGTGGCGATACTCAATGCCATTCCTCAGTCAGACGAGCAAGTATGTGTCGATTTATTGGGTCTCAAACATCATTGTTTCATCCCTGTGTTCTTGCTATGAAATACTATATTTTTGAGTTCTGTGATAGAATAGAATAAAGTAGACGTCAAGCAGTTTCTTCCACTTTTCCGTTTAGAAATACGCTTACGCTTTATAAATCATCTTTGTTTTGCAGTACGACCCATTTGCGGAGCATCGTCCACCAAAGATCGCAGAGCGGGAAGATGAATACAAAGCCCGGCGCAGACAGATGATCATCTCACCAGAGCGTCTCGACCCTTTTGCAGATGGTAAATTTTTTATATTTTTTGACTTCATTACATCTTCCCCATTTGTTCCCCCTGTTCATGGTTCACATTTTTGTGGCTCCCATGACTACCAATGGTTTCACACCTATAGTTTTGCTGTTTAACCCTTCGACCACAATGCAATAGCTTGCTTCCCAGACTTGATGCCTTCCCTGTGGTCATCCTCTGTGGTCCAAGAACATTTTTTTGTGTCATTGTACGTTTTCTTCCTAATAAATGATCTACATTTGTATCAACTTTCAAGTTTGCAACAAATTTCAGTGTGGGCTCAAAGTTTATCTCAAGTATTCTGGTTTGGAAAAATATTTTCCTCATGTGCAAAAAAAAAATCAAAGTTTTATCCTGGTGCGTGCAATAAAAATATATTGAAACCGACTGTAGGGTTACCATGCATTTTCAGTGGGAGAGGTGGTTAGATTCTTCTTTGTTCAGTTAATCAATTCACACCTAACAAACGTGGGTCGCAGATAGGTTGTATGTGAGTCGAAGGGTTAACAATCCCATGTTGGCTTCAGCCTAATTACGGATGGGAAAGGGCAGTGTCCTTTTGTCGTAGCATAGGAGGAAAGGAATTTAAGTCTAAGGGTTAGCTAAGGTGTAATTAACCTACCAATGAGCGGTGCCATGCCATATATAGTAACTTAAAAGTCATAATCTGGGCTGTAATTTAAGAGTCTTGTGGTTACTTACAGTAACCACCTCTGTTAGCTTGTTGAACTTGGTAGATATGCAAGGTGACAAGTTAGTTATAATCAAGGGTAGCCAGTTTTTCTGATAGACTTGAAGATTAGGCTAATTCATTTGTAGTTTTATAATGAATAGATATAAAAACGGTGCCTGGAAGTGGCCATGTGCGAGTAGACCATGCAATAATCTGACCCAGCTAGTGAATCTTTCTTTCCATTTTTACTGCATCTTCACATTCACCGACAGTATGAGCTTAAATGGCCCGAGTGCTTCAGGTTTGGTCTAGGTAGGGCTTGTCTGAAGCCTGCATGTAGAGAGAGCTCTTTGTACAAAGATGTTGTGTAAATATATTTCTATTTTTACATCTCTCTTTGTAAAATAGAAATATGTTATCAAAAGAATTGTGTACCACAATACCACAGGCCCATACTAACTGTCCTTAATTTCTCTCCTACAGCAGTACTGTTTTGCCAGTCCTGTACTGCACTCTGTTAAGGGTGCAGCAACTCATCCTGTGTAGGTTATGGGGAACACAGAGAACTGTGAACTTGTCAGTTTGGTCAGGGTCCACTGGCTGCTTGTTTGGGGCCTCTGAGGGGAATCCCAGCCCAGCTACAACAAACCTCACACCCCAAGAGCCTTTTAAAGTTTTTATTATTTGGCTTGTCAATTTCATACAAATTTAGAGTTAAAAAATCCCATGCCTTCATGATGGAAAACCACTGCCCAAATAATTGACTACATATTTTATTAGTCAGCTTTTTGTTCTGAAAATGAAGTCAATATCTAAATGTACAATGGCTGGATAATAACCACTGCTGTTATGACAAGTCAATGTGGCTCTGGCATGTTGTATTGTCATATTTCTGACAGTTGGGCTAGATTCATAATTTTTGCCTCATTTTTTTTTATTTAATTCCTAGTGTAGATGCTCACATTTTGTGCAAATGTCATTCAAAGCTGTAGCCTCAAATTCTTTACTTCTTTTTAAATGCTAGTATGAACAATTGGGAACTGGACCACATGGTCTCCATATGAATTTTTTTTCTAGTTTTGTGGTTATACCCCAAGAAGATGCCTTGTTTTTTTGAGTGCTGTAAATCAATGCAACACAGGTGGTATACTGTTGTGTGTAAGTTCAAACCCTTTTCCAAAGTGTTACTAATGGTAAAGAGAAATTTTCTAGGCTTCTTTTCTGCCGGTTGAAGTCAGACTGCAGAGGGACCCTTGGCACTGAAAGTGTACGTATTCTGAAGAGCACAGCCCAGGACCCCTGCATCAGTGATGGCTATAACTTCTTAATCCACTTTAAGAAAGCACCACAACTTCAGCTCTTCTCTCTATGTATCTGCTTGTTTTTCATTAGAATGATATGACTGTATGTAAAAAGAGCCAAATGCATATTTGTATGTAATTCACTAGGAATGATTTGTGAATCAGCTGTTTATAAAAACAGGAACGTAAGTTAATCTGTTGGTAAAGAGAGTCTGGGTTAGCTGGTTGTGCTTGCTGTGTTTGTAATAACTTGGGTCCCTAGAGCGTATACTGATGAATGTCCTTTGTTCTTGTTCGTGCTCTTTCGCGCAGGGGGCAAAACGCCGGACCCCAAGCTGCAAGTCAGGTCGTACGTGGACGTCATGTTGGAGCAGAACCTGTCAAAAGAGGAGGTGAGCAGCCACTCAAATTTCTTATTCTATTGATAGATGGATATACTGTCAGATATAGAGTCATGTGTTTTGTTACAGCACAGATATCGTTTATTTTTCTAAAGTTGAGCATTTTTACTTGCAGAGAGAGATTCGTCAGCAACTGGCAGAGAAGGCCAAATCTGGGGACCTGAAAGCTGTCAACGGGTCCGCTGCCTCACAAGCCGCTGCTGCCGCAAAACGTAAACGTCGATGGGACCAGACAGCTGACCAAACCCCAACTAATACTACTCCCAAAAAGATCTCCACCTGGGACCAGGCCGACTCCTCCTCTGAGGTGAGCCACACAAGTTTCAGCCTCTTACTGCTTGGTGGATAACTTAGGTGCCCTGTAGTGGCT
The DNA here is from genome assembly GCF_013103735.1 of Etheostoma cragini. Lineage (NCBI taxonomy): Eukaryota > Metazoa > Chordata > Actinopteri > Perciformes > Percidae > Etheostoma > Etheostoma cragini. The sequence goes on from NC_048417.1 coordinate 4,811,161, forward strand.
AAAATATTCTAGTTAATTCTGTATAAGTACTCCGGTATAATGAAACTTGGTATTTTGAGGGAATCAATGTTGTGGATTCTCTCTCATGTTTTCTTTGTTTCTGGTCCCCCGTAGACTCCAGGACACACTCCTGGACACACCCCCGCACACACACCTTCAAGCACCCGATGGGATGAAACCCCTGGCCGCCCCAAAGGCAGCGAGACCCCGGGGGCTACTCCCAGTACCCGCATGTGGGACCCCACTCCCAGCCACACACCTGCTGGCGCTGCCACCCCTGGCAGGGACACGCCCGGCCATGCCACGCCCGGTCATGGTGGTGCCACAGGAAGCGTACGGAAGAACCGCTGGGACGAAACCCCAAAGACAGAAAGGGAGACCCCGGGACACGGGAGTGGCTGGGCAGAAACGCCACGCACAGACAGAGGAGATGAGTCTGTGGGCGAGACTCCGACCCCAGGGGCCAGTAAGAGGAAGTCTCGGTGGGACGAAACCCCTGCCAGTCAAATGGGTTCCTCAACACCACTACTTACCCCAGGAAAAACGCCCATAGGCACGCCAGCTATGAACATGGCTACCCCGACACCAGGTAAATAAGCCTCAACATTTTGGTACATTATCATTTCTGACTAACTTTTAATCTCTACCATCCTTGTGGTCTTTGTTTGCCTATGCTATATTGTTGTCACAAGGATCCTCAAGCCCCTTAATGGTTTAACTGTTTTAAAATCTTTTTCCTTGTCTGTTTCCTTCAGGTCACCTGATGAGCATGACTCCAGAGCAGCTGCAGGCGTGGAGGTGGGAGAGAGAGATTGATGAGAGGAACCGGCCTCTCACAGACGACGAGCTTGATGCCATGTTCCCAGAGGGATATAAGGTCCCTTTATTTTTTTTGCTTCTCTAGTGACAAAAGCATGAGTGAATATAAATAACAAGTGGTCACATAACTGACGGTCTAATCTTCTTCACAGGTCTTGCCTCCACCAGCAGGCTACGTGCCGATCCGAACTCCGGCCCGTAAACTGTCGGCCACGCCTACGCCCATTGGAGGCATGACGGGCTTCCACATGCAAGTGGAGGACCGCACCACGAAGCAGATGAATGACCAGCCCTCAGGAAACCTCCCCTTCCTCAAACCGGATGACATCCAATATTTTGACAAACTGCTGGTGAGCATCAAATTTGTGCGCACAACATGCGTAAAGAAACAGCTGGAATTTTTTTCCTGTCTGAATTTCAACATGTGTGTTAATGGCTAGCTCTGTATGTTTGTTAGGTTGAGGTGGACGAATCCACGCTGAGCCCTGAGGAGCAGAAAGAGAGGAAGATCATGAAGTTGCTGCTGAAAATTAAAAACGGAACACCGCCCATGAGAAAGGTTTGTTGCGGTTACTGCCTTACAAATGACTTTTTTTCTTTTATTAACACGGTTCATCAATGTCCTATATTTTCATTGAGCTCCATTTCTTCTGTCATAAATCTGCCAAGGGCTTGGTAATCACATGTAGCACAACAATGGCACCAATGCAAGATCAACACCCAGCACTGAGCCTGTATGTGGCTGCAGTGTGAATATTTGCTTGCTAAAAAAGCTCTCCTCAAAGGAGCTGCAGCTTTCAGCAGAGGTTTAATTGTTGACCATAATGCTGCTGGGAGCCGCAGACAGAAGTCTTCCGATCTGTTAAGACTGAAGTCCATCTGTCTGTCAAGTCTTTGATTAATCCTCTCCCCTCTCTCGTCTCCAGGCCGCTCTGCGTCAGATCACAGATAAAGCTCGTGAGTTTGGAGCAGGCCCCCTGTTCAATCAGATCCTGCCATTACTCATGTCGCCCACCCTGGAGGACCAGGAGCGCCATCTGCTGGTTAAAGTCATTGACCGCATTCTCTACAAACTGGATGACCTGGTTCGACCATACGTACACAAGGTGGGGTCCGTGTAAAAAGGTCTCTGCTTGTTTCTGTGGATTGTATGTGAGGAACTTTACTAACTTCATTAATTGTCCTTTGTGTCCAGATCCTGGTGGTGATTGAGCCCTTGCTGATTGATGAGGACTACTATGCCAGAGTAGAAGGCAGAGAAATCATCTCCAATTTGGCAAAGGTAATGTTGGGCTCTGTTTCTTTTTTTTTACGCTCACTCTTGCTTCCTGCGAACTATTCTCGCCTGTTCAACCAGTCCGTGGTTCAGATCAGGGCTAGTTGTTCGCTAGATTAACCCCAACACGAGAGCTATCAGACCTGATGTTTATTCCTCGTCTGTTCTCAACCTGCACCCGTTGGTTACAATCAAAAATTCAATTGATAGAATTTTTTTTTGCCACTGTTGAAGTTATGCAGGCTTGTTGACCTCTTGACTCAAAGCAGTTACACGTTCTGTTTAGGTTGCAAGTCTGCTGACTGTCACGGGTCACATTAGTTATTCCTGTGTTTTGTCATGATCATGTCTAATCAGAATTTACATCAATCACAAGATGGCAAAACTTGAAATTTTTTTTTTCATTTTATTTGTCACTTTTAGGCAAGTCTCATTCCAAAACATCATTGAAGTTTATTGTGAAAATATCTCCATTATTTCTTTTGAAAGCATTTTTGCGTATGATTTAAATTGGTCACTGAATGTGACTCAACTGGACATTTGTCCCCTTCTCTCTGTCTCAGGCTGCCGGTTTGGCTACGATGATCTCAACAATGCGACCCGATATCGACAACATGGACGAGTACGTCAGAAACACCACAGCCCGAGCCTTTGCCGTGGTGGCCTCTGCTCTTGGTATTCCCTCTCTCCTGCCGTTTCTCAAAGCTGTATGTAAAAGCAAGAAGTCCTGGCAGGCCAGGCACACGGGCATCAAGATCGTGCAGCAGATTGCCATCCTCATGGGCTGCGCAATTCTGCCCCACCTGCGCAGCTTGGTGGAGATCATCGAACACGGTCAGTCATGTTTGCATTTAATGGTATTTGCAGGTCCTTTCAGATTTAATTCATTTTCCTTTTTTTAAGTCTTAAATGCAGTTCAATGCAGTCTTTTTCAGGTTTTATTTCACAACTTATTATTTCACATTATATAGTAATAAACTGTTTTTTTAGTTACATGAATAAATACTAACTCTAACTATTAACAAAAAATATAAACCCTAATCTGAACCCTAACATGGATTTAAAAGGTACTTTAAATTGTGCAAAACCTGCAGATACAGTTTAATAAACATTGTCATAATGTTGCCAATGAAATGTGTTCAACCTCTGGCTGTTTTTCACCGTGTGACGCCACAGGTCTGGTGGACGAGCAGCAGAAGGTGAGGACCATCAGTGCCCTGGCTATAGCTGCCCTCGCTGAAGCTGCTACGCCCTACGGTATCGAATCCTTTGACTCGGTCCTCAAGCCGCTCTGGAAGGGTATCAGACAGCACAGAGGAAAGGTAAGAAGTCAGGTTTTTGGAGGGAAGAACGGGGTGAATGTTTGCTTGCTATAAAGTCTCATTGGGAGCATCAGACAGAAGCACTGGTTAATCTACAACACTCAATTCGTAAGCAGAGTTTGTATTTACAACACTCTTTGTCACCAGGGTCTGGCTGCTTTTCTGAAAGCTATTGGTTACCTGATCCCACTGATGGACGCCGAGTATGCAAACTACTACACCAGAGAGGTGATGCTTATCCTCATCAGGGAGTTCCAGTCCCCTGACGAGGAGATGAAGAAGATTGTACTCAAGGTAAGCGAGGGGAAGAATAACTTGTCTTACTTACTTCTGTAGTAGAGCCCAGCCTATAAAGGATTTTAAAGGCAAATACGAATATTTGGTTATTTAAAGAGGATGTACATGTATATTTAAAAATAAGTACAAATCCAGAAACGCAGTACAAAACATAAAATTCCCCTTACTTTCCCTAATTAGTTAATTGTAGTTATTTATGAGTCTCACTAAAATATTATGATAGTTTTATTGTCATAACCAAACAGTAAGAATATCAAAATATGTTAGTTCTGATAAATGTAAAAAAAAATCTTAACATATGAAAACTTCAAGTCCTTTGAACAAAAACACTAACAAAAAAGTCAGTGTCGCCAACAGGGACATTTATTCATTTATCAGAATCATTTGTCATTATAAATGATTCTGATGAAGAAAAGAAAGAAAAGTGTCTGTAGAACACGCTTCTACAAACTTTAGCTAACTTCCTGCGACTCATTCTCGCCTGTTCAGCCACTACATGGTTGCATCAGGGCTAGTATGTCGCTAGATAAACACCAACAAGAGAATAAGCAGAGCTGATAACTGCGTCTGCTCTGTTCTCACCCTGCACCCGTTGGTTACACCTGACTAATCAGCATTGGGTCTGTACTTGAATGCAAGATGTCTAAAGAAACAGTGAAACCTATCGATGTCCTCAGCTTCTTTCTCTGACCTGCACTTGTGTTTATGTCTCATAGGTGGTGAAGCAGTGTTGTGGCACTGACGGTGTGGAAGCCAACTACATTAAGACAGAGATTCTGCCCCCCTTCTTCAAGCACTTCTGGCAGCACAGGATGGCTCTGGACAGACGCAACTACAGACAGGTTGGCAAACAGAAGTTTATGTTTAACTCAAGATGCCAAAAAATATCTTATAACAACTTGACTGTCCAGTCCTGTGACACATTTGTCTCTGACACTAGATCAATATTACCTTTTTTACATGTGATTTAAATCCTGAAGTATACTGTATATTAACAGATTTATAAAAAAAAACACAAGCCTTGGGTTGAAACTTGAACTACTTACTAACAATGTGCCACTGCCTGTCTTTATTAGATTAAGATGTAGGCTGCTTCCTGCAAACTATTCTCGCCTGTTCAACCAGTCCGTGGTTCAGATCAGGGCTAGTTGTTTGCTAGATTAACCCCAACACGAGAGCTATCAGACCTGATGTTTATTCCTCGTCTGTTCTCAACCTGCACCCGTTGGGTACAATCAGACATTCATATGAATTTGTATCATGTCTCAAAAGGGGATGCAGATTACATAATTAAAAGTGCTTTGGTTTGATGCGTGCTGCTTTAATTAATGTTAATAACCTGAGCTAAGTACACAAAATGTCCACTGTTGGTATAGTTGTTTGGCATTATACATTTTTGCCTAAACTCAAAACTAGCAAGTAAAAACAATAGTTTTACCCTACTGTAGGACTCTTACTGTTCACTAGCTTAAAAGTTTTTTTTAGGTGTGGGGTGTATGTTTTTTTTAATTTTTTTTAACCACGCATAATTTTTAACCGTCTTTCTCTCCCCACCATCCCCCCCAAACAGTTGGTGGACACCACCGTGGAGCTGGCCAACAAAGTGGGTGCAGCAGAGATCATTTCGCGAATTGTTGATGACCTGAAAGATGAGGCAGAGCAGTACAGAAAGATGGTGATGGAGACCATCGAGAAGATCATGGGCAACCTGGGTGCAGCTGACATCGACCACAAGCTGGAGGAGCAGTTGATCGACGGTATCCTGTATGCCTTCCAGGAACAGACAACAGAGGTGAGGGGGAGGACATAAACGATGCAAAGTCGAGATTTTTGAGAACAACGTGAACCCCATTTTTTGCGGAGTGTTTCTGGTTTGTTGATTTCAACCCCTTTTTTCTTCCAGGACTCTGTGATGCTTAATGGTTTTGGCACAGTGGTGAACGCCCTCGGGAAGCGTGTGAAACCCTACCTGCCGCAGATCTGTGGTACGGTGCTGTGGCGTCTCAACAACAAGTCCGCCAAAGTCCGTCAGCAGGCTGCCGACCTGATCTCCCGTACAGCCGTGGTCATGAAGACTTGCCAGGAGGTAAACTATAAAGACATATGCAGACTTGGAAGACAAAACCATAAAAACCTATTTTAGAAACTAATGGCTGTTCTTTTTGTCCGTCACTGCAGGAAAAGCTGATGGGTCACTTGGGAGTGGTGCTGTACGAGTACCTGGGAGAGGAGTACCCGGAGGTGTTGGGTAGCATCCTGGGAGCGTTGAAGGCCATCGTTAACGTTATCGGTATGAATCCTCATTGCATCAACAATCAGTGCATTTTCTAGATGCAGCCTTAATTCAGGGTTTTATTAAAGGAAATCTTGGATAGCTGTTGGATAATTTTTATTTTATTTCAGGTATGCACAAGATGACTCCGCCAATCAAAGACCTGCTTCCTCGTTTGACTCCCATCCTGAAGAACAGACATGAGAAAGTGCAAGAGAACTGTATCGACCTGGTGGGCAGGATCGCTGACAGGTGGGTCAAATAAAATTTCAGATTGGCATCATATTGGTATACATATGGTATATGTATTCTAACTTGTTGTTTTATATTTTAGGGGTGCTGAATATGTGTCAGCCAGAGAGTGGATGAGGATTTGTTTTGAACTGCTGGAGTTGCTGAAGGCTCACAAAAAGGCCATCCGCAGAGCTACTGTCAACACGTTTGGTTACATTGCTAAAGCCATCGGGTGAGTGGCATCGAGATCTCCATAAATCCCAAATGTGTTTGTATTTGTTAGTTTAATTTTCTCTTTTCAGGGAATGCGCAGCATTGAATTTAATTTCCTTAAATTGTTGTACAAATTCACTAATTCTCAGAAGTCTCTAAAAGGAATTATTCCTTTCAGACAGCTTAAAATTACAGGAAAAAACTTAAAGGTCCCATGACATGGTGCTCTTTTGAAGTTTTAATATAGACCTTAGTGGTCCCCTAATACTGTATCTGAAGTCTCATTTAAATAGACCTTGTTGGTCCCTAATACTGTATCTGAAGTCTCTTTCACAAAATTCAGCCATGGTGGAGAATTACAGCCACTCGAGCCAGTCCCACAATGAGCTTTCCTTAAGTCATGCCATTTTTGAGTCTGTAGTTTTTGAGGAGGGGGGGGGGGCTTGACCACCTGCCACTTTGTTTGTTTGGGTGGGCCAGACTCTCTGGGCGAGCAAAGCAGAAAGGGGAGGTGACCTTGCTCCTTATGACCTCTTAAGGGGCAAGCTTCCAGATCGGCCCATCTGAGCTTTCATTTTCTTAAAGACAGAGCAGGATACCCTGGGCTCGGTTTACACCTATCCCCATTTCTAACCACTGGGGGACCATAAGCAGGCTGGGGGAACTCATATTAATGTTTAAAAAACCTCATTGTAAAATGTTCTTGCCATGGGACCTTTAAATGATGAAGGAAGGAAATCTAGGTCTGGCATTCCATCAATCTTTCATAGTTTGCATCCCAGTGAAAGTTTTATTTAAATGCGTTTTGTGTGCTATTAAATGGCTTAAATTTAACTTAAAGCTTGCAGAAACCCTGTAATTGTTAGTGTTTTTTGAATAAAAAAAAAAGAAATTCTTTCTTTTTACAATGTATTCTTGACCAACACTTTCCTCCTTTGTCCCTTCTCTCAGCCCTCACGATGTCTTGGCCACGCTGCTCAATAACCTTAAGGTCCAGGAGCGTCAGAACAGAGTCTGCACGACCGTGGCCATCGCCATCGTCGCTGAGACCTGTTCACCGTTCACTGTGCTGCCGGCGCTCATGAACGAATACCGTGTGCCTGAGCTCAATGTGCAGAACGGCGTGCTCAAGTCCCTCTCCTTCCTTTTCGAGTACATCGGAGAGATGGGCAAAGACTACATCTACGCCGTCACACCGCTGCTGGAGGACGCACTCATGGACAGGTGAGTCTGCAGACGAGGGTTTTTGTGTCCTCAGTGGCCATGGCTTGGTAGCGTAGCATTTTTCTCTACTCACTTCCTGGTTCTCCTTCTCCATAAGCGAGGAGAGGGTTACCTTTTCCTGCTACAGATTACCGACTGTGGTCAGAAAGCACAGAGGAGGAGCTGCTTGTGGTGCTTCTGGTTAATAATTTCCACCAATAACTGTTGACTATGTCTTCCTGCAGAGACCTGGTCCACCGACAGACAGCCAGCGCCGTGGTCCAGCACATGTCTTTGGGCGTCTACGGTTTCGGCTGTGAAGACTCCCTCAACCACTTGCTTAACTACGTGTGGCCCAACGTGTTTGAGACGTCGCCTCATGTGATCCAGGCGGTTATGGGCGCCCTGGAGGGGCTGAGGGTCGCCATCGGGCCCTGCCGCATGCTGCAGTACTGCTTACAGGTGAGAACCACCAGCAAATTCAAAGGGGTCAGCTCTAGTGGTAAACATTTCATATAATAAAAATTGGAAAATAAAATGTTGCCTTTTGTGCTACTTGATTAGACAAAAAACTATTTGTAGCAATTTGAGCACTGGTCACTTATGTCATTATTTGTTGTATAAAAGGAACAATAGATAAGTTATAAGTTATATATATATATATAATTTTAGTTGTAAAACCAGCTGGCATGACTACAGATATTGTACTTTTGGTCCAATAACTGTTAAATTAGGTGATATGTTTTGGTATTGACACACAGGATGGTGACGGCACAACTGGTACCACTTTGTTTTATACAATAATGCTCTGAGGAAGGAGATATGTTGCAACAGTGAAACATTTTTGAAAACTCTTGATTTTAATGTGTTTGATAACTAAAGTTTATAGTCACTGTGAATAAGCCTCTCATTACTGTGTGACTTGTATCTCCAGGGCTTGTTCCATCCGGCCAGGAAGGTGCGAGACGTCTACTGGAAGATTTACAACTCCATTTACATCGGCTCACAGGACGCCCTCATCGCTCACTACCCACAAGTCTACAACGACGAGAAAAACATGTACGTCCGCTACGAACTAGATTACGTCTTGTAAATATGAATTCATGTGCTCTCCCCTTTTCTCCTCCCCTCAACTTTCACTCTACATTGTCGTCTCTAATCTCGGTCTAGGACTGAGTAACTCTTTATTTAGTAACTGTGATGTTTCCCCCGGGTAAAACAATCCAACACGGGCCACAATCAGCCTCTGTTTGGTGCCACTTTATTGACACTGAATTGAAAATGAGCATGTAACTAGGAGAAATAAGAGGAGCATTGTAGAGGGTGTATGTATTTTTTTTTTTTTTTTTTTACTCTGAGTGTAACCTGTAAGGAATGGCCGAGGTCAAAAAAAGCCTTGATATGAAAAATGCAGAGCAAGTCATCACAATGTTTTAAATATTGGGTTATTTTTTTGTTTGTGTGTATTGAAAGGCCTTTCTACCGGCTGCTCCCTTTACACACCTTCTCCACGTTTCCCACCTCTGTTCTTATTCGATTGTTGCTTTATTTAACCGAATAAAAAAATTTGTGTAGAAAACTTAAGTTCTGTGTTTTGAGTTTTCTTTTCTTTTCTTCATACAACTTGAACTGTGTAAATATGGACATTGGTACACATGAATTGTAGCCAGTGTTTCCCTAGGTTTCTGGATGACTAAAGTTCACATATTTGGTGGTGGGGGGGGGGGGGGGGGGGGGGGTGAGGGACATCCACTCAAAATAATTATTTTTCAATTAAACGTTTAATTTCGTATATTGAACCATCAATATTATTTTACTATATCTGTCAATCTGTGGAGAAGCTAGCTCAGATGAAAAACATCCAGCTCTGTGGATAAGTGTTACTCTCCAAAACAAAGTGATGAATTTAGTCATTTTGAGTGTATTTAATAAAGGCTTATTATTGTGCTCTACTATGCCAAAAAGAAGCGATGTGCATGAGCATCTGCTTTTGCAGAACAGCCAATAGAAATGCTCTCTCTCACTTAAATAACCTGTGATTGGCCAAAGTCTCCCGTTATGGGCTTCTGAAGCCTAATGGAGCCAAGATGAGGTGAAGTTTAGTTTCCTCTCAGACCACGTGAATAACAATACGCTGAAAGGTTGTTGTTGTAGCCCAATGACCGCTGTCCCCAGCTTTAATATTGCAGGGGCCAGTGTCACTCCATAATCATAGCTGAGGTACAAATTGGGAATTCACTCTTGTTAAAAAAAACAATCATGCATGACCGCTCACGGGAAAAACGGTGAAAGAAAAAAAAACTCCCCCACTGACTCACCACTGCTGCACAGCCAGTTTCGTGTGCTTTGACCCAGATCCCCCGGCAGACTGACATGGAAGCCTGTGCTTGATGCAGAGGGATGTCCCTTGAAAACTAGTGGAAAATGTGTGTGTGCCCATTTTCTGTACAGTTGGTACTTATTTATGGCTCACAATCATTCCCATTTGGTTGAGCAGCAGCTGATCTGACCCAGGTCAAATATCCCTGCTGTGTGGTTGGTTTGCTTTGAGGCTAATTGGTTGAAAGCATGTATTTATCATGTATCATTTATCATGTTTTAAGTGATTAATGTCATCTCATCTCTGCATTCTGTGAATAATGTATATAGGTCCTGTGTTGTATTGTGTTGATGATTGTTATGTCCTATTATTTTGGCTGTTTTTTGTTTCTGTGATGTATGCAATGCTGTTTTGTTTGGTAGTTGTTTTTAATGTTATTATGCACGGCAATGTATAGCTGCACGAGTTCTGGGTGGACTCCAGAAAGAAAAGCTGTGGCTATGGCCCCAGCTAATGTAGATCCCAATAAACCAACTCAAATCATGCAATGATTGTGGCCCTCTAAATGCTAACGTCCACATGCTCTCAATGACATAAACATATTCCTTGTAAATCTTTAAAATCCATCAGAAAAAGAATCAAGCGGACCTGCCTTGTAGCATGATCAACATTTTCTTCAAAACCTGCCATTTTCAGCAGGTAGCTTACTAGCTAGAAGGCTGTTGTTTGCCCAAGTGAAGTGATTTTGACCATGGCAACACACTGTGGTGGTGTTTTGATGTTGTTTTTTGTTATGTTCGAGACACAATAATAAAGAGCCTCTTCGGTTTCCTTCCCTTTATAACCTTTGGAATGCATCTCCATGAAGTGTGTGTGTGTGTGTGTGTGTGCGTGTGTGTGTGTGTGTGTGTCAGTCAACACTGGGAGGTAACAAGCGCCTGGGGGAGATGTCTGTGATTAAAAATATTTCCACAATGAAACACTGTGTACATGAAATGACACGAGCAGTAATGTAGTGGGATCATAATCTGAGATTGAAGACGGAAAACAACAAACTTTACAAGTTTAAAGTTTAAACTTTACAAAAAGTTTACAAGTTTAGTTTATTTTTTAAATGTAAGGACCATTCTTTGTTATTTTGCATGTTTTAAACCATATGCTCAAAATCTCATAAATATATTGTACTATAAATGACTTAAGAACTAAGTTTGACTTCTGACTTGTTTAATCAGTAGTTTTAGCTAACTATTTGGACTCTAGTCAGTAGTTTTAGCTAATTATTTGGACTGTTTGGACTGTTTAGTCAGTAGTTTTAGCTAACTATTTGGACTCTTTAGTCAGTTGTTTTAGCTAACTATTTTGACTCTTTAGTCAGTAGTTTTAGTTAACTATTTGGACTCTTTAGTCAGTTGTTTTAGCTAACTATTTGGACTCTTTAGTCAGTAGTTTTAGCTAACTATTTGGACTGTTTAGTCAGTAGTTTTAGCTAACTATTTGGACTCTTTAGTCAGTTTTAGTTGACTATTTGGACTCTTTAGTCAGTAGTTTTAGGTAACTATTTGGACTCTTTAGTCAGTTGTTTTAGCTAACTATTTGGACTCTTTAGTCAGTAGTTGTAGCTAACTATTTGGACTGTAGGTATTTCATTGTGTAACCTATCAATTGAATGTTAAGAGGAAGTCACAATAAAAGCTTTAATAAAATACCTTACACAACTTCACAAGTAATGTTACCCCCGGGGTACAAGTACCCTTGGTTGGGTATGTCTAATTTCATGCATCTCGTTTTATTACTTGTTTTATTACTTTGGAGGATTGAAAACGTGTTGTTCCCTCTGTGTCCAGTGGAGGGCAGCAGCGAGGTTGCGCTGGTTGTTGTTGATGGTGAGGAAGCTGCTCCTCCACTTCTGCATCTGAGAGGAGGAGGAGGAGGCGGGAGGAGAGACCAAGCTCCGACTTCCTGTGTGATCTCCGTTCAGCTGAATTCGGCCTGGCTGCTTCTCCGGGAGGCTTGTGGCTGTACTGACCTGGCAGGAGGGAGGCTTCTGTGGGTAGTGTATGGCTCGGAGAGACGCCTGGGAGCTCTGTGCATCACAAGCATCAGCAGAACCGTTAGCAGTGGTAGTAGCAGCAGCAGCAGCAGCAGCAGCGGCGGCCATACATGTGGATTGTTTTGGGTCAAACCGTTCCTGCTTCCCCGCCTCCTTGCGACTCCCGAGTGGCTGCCTCTGCTGCGCAGCGTCGCCTCAGATAGCGTGAGTGGAGCCGGGCTGCTGGCCCCTGGTGCTCGCCCCCGGCCTTCATCACCATCACCGCTTGTGTGTGTCTGCTACAGATCTAAGAGAAGCCTGCTACGAGCTGCTACAGCTATAAGTCCCGCAGGAAGTCCGGAGGAAGGAGAGGAGGAGGAGAAGGAGGAGGAGCGGAGCCCAGCATCGCACCGTGCATGGTGCTGCGGTGTCGGAGGGAGTTGATGAGCAGCCGGAGCTGACCCAGAGATGGCTGTCCTCAAACTGGCTGACCAGGTAGACGTGCTAGCTGTTAGCTTAGCATCTAAACAGGCAACAGATTTGACGCTTCATCCCATTGCTGTTTGGTAGAAATGTATTTTTAATGTCTTTGTGTCGACACTTTGGGCACAACTGAGAGAACATAAAGCACATGTATCTCCTGCAAACAGAGCACAGAACACATTCATAAAGCTGCACAAAACTGTACGTCGTTAATGTCCTGATTTTTTCGCTTTTTGTCGGTATCATATTTGGTGCTCTGTTAAAATTAGGACAGCCCACTTCACTAACACTTCCTGCTCTGTCTGCTTCCTCAAAGCTGCAAACCGCAAAATATCCTCAAAAATCAAGATTTATCTGCAGCTAAATGCAGATTTCTGTCTCATCACGGCTGAAATGTGGTGTACAAATTAGTGTTTTATGAGAAGGACCAACAAATGCAAAAAATAATTAATTTTTGAAAAGATTTCATGCCAAGGAGACATATTTGAGAAACAATCTCACCTCAAAGTCTACTGAGTTGCAGCTCTGGAGCTTTTGGTATTAATGCTCCTCAGCAGAGTTTAAATCTCACTTTTACACTTAGACAAATGGTCTTTAAAGTGGGCACAAAAATTGAGATTTGAACATGTACATCTTTGGTGTATGCTGAGGAAGATTGTGTGAAAGCCGGCAGAAAGCTCCAGATCAACTAAATGGATCTTTAGTCAAGGTCAAGAGTGAACCTTCAAGCTAACATATGTGAAAGGGTTTGGAGATAGGGTTTTTTCAAGTTTTTCACATTATTGTTATGGCTCTGCCGGCAAAAAAGAAGCAGAAAACTAGGAAAGCATTGTCTGAAAACAGAGAAAGAGGAAATGGCAGACTGACCAAGCAAGTAGTCTGACAGTCAGACACAAGTAAACATAAGAGCTGCCAAGTATCTATTCTGAAGCTTTGCGGGTAGGGGGCTCTATAGAGAAACCTGTGAGAAAACAGCAAAAAAATTGCCTAGCACCTTATTGATGTGTATGTAGCATTTTACTGCTGTAGGTGTTTCAGGTTGTGCTCATTTGAACCTGTTTTCAGCTTTGTGATGACACATTTTTCAGCTGATCCATGAGGCTTTTCAAAGACTTCATCTAGCTTAAGAAGTAGGATTTTCTCAACAAATAAAGGGACACCTGTCCTTAATTTTATCACAAGCATTCAACATCAACACATCTGGAGATACATTGTTTGTTCAAGTAGCAATTATGAGCTATATTTACGTTTCTAGTAGCAACGCCCTCTGGCGGCTGAAGTAGTCATGACGGGAGCAAAGCAGGAAGTAAGGTGACAAAGTATAAAAGCGCCACATTTCTGCTTAGGTTGGGGTGCTGGATGGGTCAAACAAACACAGGACTTTCACTCAGGTGACTGTGGTTCATGTGTCCGGTACTGCTCCATTGGGCTGTGATTACGGGGTGTGTTTCAACAGAACCCGGAAAGAAAATGCCTCCGCGCTCAATTGGATAAACCTACAACCAATCAGAGCAACGGAGTATGTGACGTATATTGACCACAGGGTTTTTATTGCACCCCATCTTCTTAGCGACCACCGGGGCGGGCTGATAAATTAAACTTTTGCCGAATTCCATAGGAAATACAGCAAAAACATCTTGGAGAAATGCCTTTATTGGTTCTCTGTTTCTCTTTAAACTCCTGCGCTGGCGATATCTTCTAGAACAGACGCAATGGCAGAATCTCCACATCTCAGTTCTCCAGCGACAGCCATCTTTGTTGTAAACAAATTCAACCCAAGCGCTCTTTGGTGACGTGGTTGATTATGTTTCTGTTGATCATCCGTCCATCATCGTATAAAGCCCTGCATGACAATTTGATTGGTCCAAACCGTTCTGGTTTGAGAATAGTAGCTCCACAACGGATCAAGTCCAGAATGAACTTCCCGTCGTCACATATTGTGGGCGTGGATAAGTTTGTCTGGCATCCAGGCTCGGGTTCATGTCCTGTTTAAAAATAAAGTGAAAAACAAGTTGTTGTTTTTTCTCAACTTTACAAATGTTAACGTTGTGTCACATGTGTAAACCTTTGGGAAGTGAAGTAACCACAAACATTTTCTGAAATTAAGTAGTTTTGGTACCACAACTTTAACGACGTGTTTAAATCTCGACCTTTACATTCAAAACCGAGGCCCAATGTTCTCTGGTTAAGATATGAGGTTGTATTTCTGCCACCGCTATTTTATGAAACTTTCCTGTGGGTCTGGTTTTGGTTTTGTTCTGTCCTCCGCCACGCCAGCAGTGTCTCAGATGCGGGGCGTCTTCCCTGCCCGAATCACAGGATATATTGTCTCTACAAGTAATTTAAAGAATAATCACATGTTTATTAAGATAGTATCTACCTTTCATCCCAACCACTCCTGTAATTAAACTCCATACCTTCCCTTTTTGGGCATTGTCCTTAAAAAAAAAGAAGATGTCTGTTATGTTTTTCCAATATCAAGCATTGACTTGAATGGCAGCGAGTGGTCGTGGCGCCTCCAGAACGCAGCGCAGACACTACTTGTTGAAAATAGGAGTTAGAGGGTAGTGAACAAATGACCCATATCGTCATTTGGTTCGGAGGACTTGTTGGGGCTGTTCACTGGACCGGGAAGGAGATAAAAAACTGTCATCTGTAAAGAAACTAAACCTGTCAGACCAATGTAGCAAAGTAAAAAGTACAGCCGTTCCCTTTTGAGATGTAGTAGATAGGGGTGGGAATCACCAGACACCTCCCGATACGCTATCATCACGATAAATGCCACGATACGGTGTTATTGCAAATTTAGACATATTGCAAATTCTGCAATATATTCCCAATTTCAAATGATGTCTCGAAATAAGGGCAACATCTGTTTTATCTCAAAAGATACCTTTCTCTGTTTGTTCATATCACTTCAATTTTAATTCTGCAAAATGAAATTGTCAATCAGACAAACTGACCAACACATATTTAATAAAAGATAGATACTTGGCGCTGTGACTTTATACAGTATTGCCACTAAAAATATCGCGATACGAAACTGTATCGATTATTTTCCTTCCCCCCCACCTCTAGTAGTGGAGTGCCTCGAAATTGTACCTTAGTACAGAACTGTAGCTGGCATCTGAAGAGAAAGAAGACTTACTGGTAGATATCCCTGCTCTGACGCAGCCTCCTCTGTCTATATTTATCAGATCTGTCGTTAACTTCATGTAACTGCGGGACTTCCTGTTATTTTCAGACAACATGCTGATGATGATGATGATAACTGGATGCCTCAGCTCAGCGGGCAGTGTATAGAGTTTTTTTTCTCTTGCTGTCTTTCATCATGTGCTGATCAAGAGCGGGTCACGTGGAAATGAAAATCAGCTGTTATAAGATCTTTTAATCTACCCTCCGATAGTAAACTATGCTCAGCGTGTTTGTCCTGGTACAGGGAGATGTTTTGCAGGTACAGATGTTTTCCACAGATCAATCTGTTAAAAAAAGATGTGAAGGTCTGAGTGTTTTTTTTTGTGCAGCTCTGATGTCTTCAGTCTTCAGAAATATGCACATATTGCTGATTGAGCTGCATTTACTGCAAGTACTGTACAATTCGGAGGTTCTTGTACTTTGCTTGAGTATTTCTGTTGGAGCTATTTCATTGGCCTCCAGTGTGTGATGCTTGGGGTAGCCAAAGTTTACTTTAGTGTGGAGTGATTTTGACAAGTGACAACATATCAAGGTTAAAATGAACGTGAGAATGTGTTTGAGTTATTTTATTTCATTAAAGTTTCATATAATTTTCTAAGCTATTCCTTTTCTAATTTTAATAAAGTGAAGGAACAAGGAGGAATAGTGTGTGTGTGTGTGTGTGTGTGTGTGTGTGTGTGTGTGTGTGTGTGTGTGTGTGTGTGTGTGTGTGTGTATAAGTGTTAAGAAGGGAGGAATGCGGTAGGGAAACAAATAATAAATGTTAGCATTAAATGACAGTGCTCCTCATTTTTCCGGAGGCGGGACCCTGGTCTGTCCCACACCAGAGCTGTCCTCTGTTAGGTGCCCACCAGTTGGAAAACGTCTTGAAACACCTGAAACTAGAATTGTTGTATTTTCATTAGCTTAAAAAGAACTCTTCATATTCGCATACTGTGGAGAGCAGGTCCTCTACCACGGAGACAAATGAAACTCAGGCTCTAGAGAGCGCCTGTTTTGCTCTGTGCAGCCCAGAATCCCCAGATGATTGCCGCCTACCTCCTAGCAATGTACACGTACAAATAATAAGTATATGCGTCATAAAGCGACTCTGACATAATATTGAGAGTTGACAATTCAAAAGGGGTAGCTATTTAATCAATTTACCCCTGGAGATACCTTCACACCTGACAAAGTTGAGCTTACAAACTAGCAGGCAATCGGTTATCTACCAAGGTAAAAATAAAATAAAAAATAAAATATATATTTTTTTCTTCGTGATTTTGTTCTCATGTTTTTGGTTTTGTTAATGCTAAAAAAGATACCACCATCCAAATTTCCATTCATAATAAGGAACAAAAATGTGACTGACCTGTGCCTATTTACGGTTGCTAAGCTATGATTGGACACACTCTGTTTTGGCGCTAGGTTTTAGCAATTGCTTATTACAGAAATACACGTTTAATAGGCTGGATTTTGTATGAATATTTGACCATTTTCTCAAGCTAAAGTTAATCATTTTATTTGTATTTTTCAATAGTATTTGTCATGTTTTGTTAAATTGCTAAGTTTCAATGGTAAATACAGTATTTCTCAACAATATCTGTTATTTATTTTCATACGTTTTGATCCCAAAGCATCATTTTATGATGTCTTAAAATAGATCTTTGTCAAATGTTAAAGCCAAATTTAATACTGGCTGATAAATTCCGATTTCTGTAATTCCAAAATAAAATTACCGGCCTTAAACACTTTGTTATGCATTTTAAAGGAAATGTTTTCATTCATGCTCACACTCCCTAAATCTGCTTTTCCTTTCTTGTGCCAGCGTCCGTCTCCCCGAGTCCCCACAGCGATCACAGACGCAGCTCTGTGATAACGCGCCACTGCCAGCTGAGTTTTACTGCTGAAGACGGGAATGTGTGCGTGAGCTCATGTGAAATGCATGGCTAAAGAGGCCATATGCTGCCAAGCAGTGGCTGCTTCTTTAAAGGCACAGCCCCCCCCCCCCCCCCTTTCTGCTCTCTAGCCAGGGCCTCGTTTACCTCTGTTTCTGTCTCTGTCAATTCAATTCAAATTTCTTTATTGACATGAATGTCTAAAGTAACAATATTGCCAAAGCATCAAGGATAATAATGTGAGAAGAAATACATGCACACAATTCATTGAGTAAACTAAAATATATGCATTTAAGATCCAAATCAAGAAAGCAACAGTATACCATATCAATATATAGTTAAATCTAAGAAAGAAACCCGACAGAAGCAAACAAGCAAAAAAACGTGAAAAAACCCATGACGTAGAGGACTAAATGAGAAGGCAGAGTAAACTGCCGGGAGAGGAACTCCAGATATGACGGGATGTTGTGCTGGTTGTCTCTCAGGCTGTGAAATGCACTCACATATCCCGTTGCTTCCACTGCACTCACGCTATTTTCTCAGAGCAGATAGTAGTAGATGTCGCATTTTTGTTTGGTCAGAGAGTGTTTCAAAATCTGGGAGCTTACATTTAATGCTCTCGCCCTCGCTCTCGCTCTTGACCCTAAATGCGTCCTTCCTTCCTCCATCTATTATCATTCCGCCTCAAGTAAACCCTGATTAAACCCTGAATCAGTGCTTAACAACTTTGAACTTGGCTAAGGAGGAAAAACAGTGAGGAAGATGGGACAATCGTCTTTGACGAGGTGCGTTCTGCTTTGTAAGGTGAAAGAAGAAAACATCAGTTTAACATTCAGAGAAACGGTGTGTCTTTAGAACAATAGGTCCACACTATGGGAAACATTTCACACACCTTCCTGGCCTAATGGTTACTTGTGTAACCTGTGATGTGATGATGATGTAGCATTTCACCAGCATTAAATTCAAGAGAGGAAAAAAAAACCTGGTTTAATGAGGAAGTGGTATCATTTTGTTTGACCATGTGTGCTCAGTTCTTTAAAGCAGAAGTGAAATGCTGCACCGTGGTTCCGCTCACTCGTGTTTCTGAGAAGGAGAGACTGTGCAACAGGAAGTGAGGCAGGAGGCGGCACAACACACACAGGAAGTGAAGTGAGGCCTTTCTCTGTTAGATGTGAGTCATCAGTAATGCATCAAACCCTCAGCTTACGTTTCTGTCTCTGCAGAGGCTGTCACATCAACTTTTAGAATTTCAAATGGTCATTGTGGTCTTTCTAACTTAGATTTCCATATAGAGCCCAACAGTGGTCCCGAAGATAAAACTTTAATCAAGCTTTTTTTTTTTTTTAAGAATATTTTATAGTGACAGTGGATAGACAGGAAAGGGGGGAGAGAGATGGGGGATGACACGCAGCAAAGGGCCGCGGGTCGGACTCGGACCCGGGCCGCTGCAAAGGACTTCATGGTGCTCACACTCTTACTAGTGAGCCAGAGGCCGCCCCATCAGACTTTAATGTGCAATGTCATGGAGAAATACTATACTATCAATCCTGATCCTATATACATACTATAAATACTATATACAATCCTAAGCGTAACAGCGATATCTCTGTTTGGTGGGCTTGTTGTTACCATGGAAATGTTTACCGCACACGCAAACCTGTGAACAGCAAGCAAGCTGTTACCATGGAAGTCTGTGATGATGATTTTCTACACAGTCTTGTACCTTTTACCTTTTTTTTTTAGGTTTTCAAAATGTTTTAAATGTTGTGCCAAAATCAAATGTTATATGGTCATGGTTCAGATACAAAAGCTTATGTTCAAGTAAAATAAACTAAAGAAAGTACCTCACAGTTGTACTTAAGGACAGTACTTGTACCGTAAATGTACTTAGGTAAATTCCATCATTTCTGACCTGTCGGCAGACTTTTTCTTTACCCGTGTGTCTGTGTGTGTGTGTGTGTGTGTCTGTGTGTGTTTGTGAGGTTTAGGGCCTCTATTTACCTCATATCTGTGATCTAGTAAGGAAAATAAGGGCTTCAGAGACATGACCTCCACGCGGGGCCTTTCATTAAAACCCATTCTCAGCACAGACATTTTATTTTTATGATTTGTATCTACAAAGAATCTTCTACAACAATAGTTCCTCTGTATGGAGGGAAAACAATATAGATAGAAAGATAGATGGATAGATAGATGGATATATATAGTGATTCACTGCAAAAAAAGGTCCTGTTGATATTAAAGAACATGTTTGTATACCGTATACTGTGTAAAAGAGGCTGCAGTCTCGTAGTAGCTCCAGCTTTTATAAACACAGCAGCTTAAAGTCAAGCAGCTGCTCCTACACACACACAAACACACACACACACACACACACACACACACACACACACACACACACACACACACACACAAAGTTATATACCGTGGGAAGGATCAAGCTCTTGTCTAACGTCCAGGAAATATTTGTGATTTTTGTCATGTTGCTTCACTCCTGATGAATTCCCAATCACTGTTTGAATCAATCCTGTGTATCTATCTATTAGAGTCTGACATGTTGCCTCTGGTCATGTGTTGAATCTTCCTCCTTTTGTCTTGTTGTTAGCCTCCTCTCATCCAGGCAATCTTCAGTGGAGACCCTGAAGAGATTCGCATGCTCATTTACAAGTCTGAAGATATCAATGCTCTGGTGAGGACACACACACACACACACACACACACACACACACAATTACTGTCTACATCAAGATAGAAATGTTAGATATAACAAGGGATGTCTCTTCACCTAGAGTTCACCTACTATCAAGTTTTTAAGGAGCAGTGTGTAGGATTTAGGTGGGCTCTATCGGCAGAAACTACAAGTAATAACTGACTTACTCATAACTATGTTATCATGAGTGTTTAAACACCTGAAACTAGAATTGTTGTATTTTCATTAGCTTAAAAAGAACTCTTCATATTCGCATACTGTGGAGAGCAGGTCCTCTTCCACGGAGACAAATGAAACTCAGGCTCTAGAGAGCGCCTGTTTTGTGTTCTTACCTGTTTTACCTGAAGGCCACTGTAGGGTACTCTGCAACCTCACTGGAACATGCCATAAAATCCTACACACGTCTTCTTTACGAGATCCTACAAATATTCTGAAGTTTTGTTTGCAAACCTTTTTTTTCACTAAACCTCAAAAAAATCTTCTTAAAATATGTTTAGATGAAACAAAGAAGGTTCTTAATTTTACAGAACTGCATTCTGTAAACACATACATGTTATGTTTACGAGATGTAACAAACGTACTGGGTGAACTTCCTTCCTTACAAATCATTCAAGTTTTACCACACGCTCGGGAAAGGGAGGGGTGAGCGAAGGGGTGTTCAGTTGGTTGCAGTCTGACCTTTCTTTAAGAGATCCTACGGTAGTTTAGATTTTTTTTTTTGCTCAAATATAGTTTTAATTAATTTTTAAACAAATACACAAATTGTACAGTGTCTTTATGATGTAAAAAAGGAAACCGGGGAAAACTACAGGCCATTACCAGTCCACCAAACCTCCTCTAAGAGCTGGTACTTCAAACGTATATTGTTTTGCACCATTCCTCTTTCAAATTTCTTGCAGTTTCGTTATTAAAATTTTGTTAAAATATATTTAGATGAGCCCAAGAAAGTTCTTAATCTCTTGTTTAGATTTTTACAGTAGTGCACTGCGCTCTAGAAGGTATGTTAACAAGGATAAATACAAGAACTGGGTGCATTTCCTTCCTTGTAAAACATCTGGAGAGCTGATTTTTTAAAACTGCATTGTAGCTCCTCTTCTTCACTTCCTTTGTACTATGCATACATTACATCTGGATCCTCTTGCACAATACAAATAAAACCCACTCATAACAACAACTCTACAGTACTACTAGTGGTCAAAACCTTTTTCTTTTGTTTCCCCAGGGGTACCTTTTTAAATGTTTTATCCTAGGCACAATGTCTCTGCCTCGTAATTTCAATTAAACATCTCATAATTACAGTATTTGTAACATAGAACTACGAGGGAAAATATCTCATAATTACTTAATCCACGTCTCGTAACTGGACATGTGCTAAATCAAAATTACATGTCACATTACGATATGTTTCTGCCTCAACTCACCAATGCATCATGCAACACAGGCACTGCACAGCAGGTAATACATAGGCCAATATTAAAAATCACACATCTGTTATGTTGTTGTTGTCTCCCTCCTTCCCGTATTTCTTCTCTTTTGATCGCAAGGAAGCAATATGGAAAAGGTGCACTGTGCCTTGTTTGTTGTTGTGTAGTGTACTTCTCTATATGTTGTCATCTGGACCAACGTTTTGCACTTTTGTTAGGCTGTTTAAATAAGAGAATAAATTTGATCACAAAAAAAATCACAGATCATAAAAACACAATAAAGTCCGAAGGCTTATTTCAATTGTGGTCCTCTAGTTAAACACTTATCACGTCACGCCGCCAAGACAAAACCGCTCAACAACAGACAACAAGTGCAGATGATATAATCAACTAAATAACAGGAGGCGTGCTAGCTCTGCTAACGTGCTTCACTCTTTCGTGCTTATGAAAGGTAAAAAAACATTTAGAATTAAAATTGCAAATGCTACATGATGCTTTGTAGACATTACTTTAAGGCCACTTTAAACATGCTTAGATGTGCAGATTATTCCACTGTACTGCTGCACTGTAAACAAATGTGTTTTTAAAATAAAACCCTGGCTCAGTGGATGTCATCTTCAGGCCCCACTTCCTGTTTTAACATGCACCCAAGGGTGAGGGGAAGAGCGACGCGGGTCAGGAGTGAGAGAAGCCAAAGTTTAGAGTGTGTGTTGTGTTTATTTACATCATATGGGTAGGGATGCATAGCACATGCCTGTACCCGCGCAGTACAGGATGTGGGCTCTCTGCTGTATTCAGTCTCCTGTGTGATGTGTTTTTGTTGGAGAGGCTGCACTCGGTCCAGTCACGTGGACATGTGGGGTGGTCTGGACTGGTCTTGGGCTTACTGAGAGGAACAATGGATGTGTTGACACTGATGTTCCCTGTCACTGATCCTCAGCTCATCATCTGTGAACTGATATCACAGCCTCCTCTGTTCTGTGTCATGGTGGATCGCCAATATGTAACATTCCAGCCAGCAGTGCATGTGTGATGTGTTAAAGGGCAGGACTTTATTTTTTGGTGCTTTAATATTCAGCGACTAGGGCTGCAACTAACAATCATTTATCATTTTATCAATTATTCAATTAGTTGTTTGGTCTATAAAATGTCAACATTTTTTGAAAAATGTGGATCAGTGTTTACCCAAAGCCCAAGATGACGTCCTCAAGTGTCTTGTTTTGTCCAAAACTCAAAGTAATTGAGTCCTCCTCACAGAGGAGAGAAGAAACTCGAAAATATTCACATTTATGAAGTTGCTATCGCTGAATTCTCTAAATGTTTTGACGGAAATCAATTATCAAAATAAGCAATTAATTTAATAGACATCTGATCGATTATTCTTTGCAGCTCTAGACACAGCTATCGTAGTAATTGTTTTTCAAGCACCAAATATAAAAAAAACACCTGGTTACAAAGCTTCTTAGTGTTATTAACTGGTTTAAGAAAAGTTTGTGTATGGCTTTCATAGGAAGAATGTAGTCCAGCTCACTGGTGGCCTAACTGACACACCAGATGGTTTGTTAACACATTATCTGAGAAGCTGTCATTGGAACACTGTTTGGGAAAAGCCAGGCACTTAAAAAAAACAGCAGGTGATTGGATGAACAATTGTCCGCCATTGCTGTTTTGAATAAACCGTCGTGGCCGTCAGAGACAGATAGGCTAGCTAGCTGTCTGGATTTAACCTGCAGAGATCTGAAGAGATGTTAACCACAGTCCTCAGAAATCCACCAGAGGTTAGAACTCAAACACAAAGAAAGCAGAAGGTGACGGACCTGAAGAGGAACGTCGTACATATACACTACACACAACTCATGAGGTTACTTCAGACACATTAGGTTGACAAAATGGATTTTCATGTTTTCCTATGTAAGCCCGCAACTCTCTCGGGATATCGTGAGAATCCAGTTGCATTGGAAGGTAACTGGTACACTCATGTTTGAAGCACAAGTGCCTTCTCGGATGTTCCTATGGCACCTAAATGTGGAAAAGTGCCCTTTAAGCTGGCCCAATGTGCAAGAAAACCTAATGAAGTGCCGTGATGGAGCATTCAACATGCTATAAACAACATACTATAAAAACTTTGCAGATGGTGCCCTTATTTGTTTGCTCCAGCTCTAATTTAGGAATGTAATGGTGTTGCATCATATTAGGTTAAAAAATGTCCTAATGTTCACCACCCTGTACCTTTCCCATATTACAAGCAACAAGTACCAACTGACATTCTTCCTCCTTCAGGATGCAGAGAAGCGCACCCCGCTGCATGCAGCGGCCTTCCTGGGTGATGCCGAGATCACAGAGCTTCTCATCCTCTCTGGTAAATCACAGAATATTCCCTTCTTCTTTTTGTTTCTGTCTCTGAGTTTTAAACTTCCCTCTTTCTTTCAGCTGTTCTGGTTCCAAATGATACACTTTTTACTTTTTGGTACATACAAACTAATTTTTATCTGACATACTAAATATCAAGGTTGTATTAGTATTGGAACACAGGGCTTGTTTTGAAAATACCTTCCAAGGTGCTACTTTTTAATGATATATATGACATATAACGTTTAGTGTATCTCTAAGAAAGGAATCATCTCTGTTGTTCAATTGCTTAAATTCAAGATCTTGATGATTTTGAGTACGTTAATTTTAAAGGCTGGAGAATTTCTTCAATAAAGAGCAATCAGTTGGAAGAGTTTAACAGTATTTTAAGGCTGCAAGTTGCAGCTAGTGATTATTTTCATAGTTGATTAATCTGTTATTTTTTTGTGGATCAATCGGTTAGTTGCTTGGTCTATAAAATAATAATAATAATTTATAATGTTTATTGATTTCAATTTACACTCTATTTTTGTTAGAAATCACTACACACTGGCCTGAAATACACACACACATGCTCAGGACTTATTCATGCACAAATAGAGAGATGTCAAACCCTATACCCCAACGCGCCCACTCCGCTCTGCATCAGCCAACCTTCTTGCTGCCCCCTCACAGCGTGGGAGAACTAATCACTCAACGAAATCCTGACTGTTTGCTGTCCTGGCTCCCAAATGGTGGAATGAGCTCCCTACTGACATCAGGATGGCCCAAAACCTACGCATCTTCCGCCAAAGGCTAAAAACACATCTCTTCCAACTACACTTCGGATTAACGTGAAGAAGAAGAAAGAGGAGGAAAAGAGTTAAAAAAAGAAAAATCTTGAAACTGCACTGCCACATGTCTTTGTAATGTTGCTCATTTACAGCTGATGTACTTGCACTCACTGAAAGCTCTTAATTGTAAGTCGCTTTGGATAAAGCGTCAGCTAAGTGACATGTAATGTGATGTCAGAGTGAGTGGGTTGCCAGTGCCAGCACCCGTGATCACGGTTTGACCAAGAAGACGTCCTCCGATGTCTTGTTTTGTCCACAACTCAAGGATATTCAGTTTTCTGTCACAGAGGAAAGAAGAAACTCATTTTATCAGATACACACATTTCAGAAGCTGGAAGCAAAGTATTTTTAATTTTGTCTTAAAAAAATGACTCAAACTGACTAATCAATTATCATAATCGTTGGCAATTAATTTAAAAGTTGACAGCTAATCGCTTAATTGATTAATCTTTTCAGCTCTACAATATTTATTGTGGTTAACAACAGAGTAAGACTTTGGTATAATCATTATAACATTGTGAATGAAGAGAGTTTGACAGCTTGGGAAAGTGGAAGTGATGAACATTAGAACAGTAATAAATACCAGAAACTAACAAATCTTTTCCCAAAGCTTCATCAATGCGTTAGTCCGTCTCTCAATACTTTGACTTCCCTAATTTGAGTGTGGCCCTGAACCTCAAGACCATTGGCTCCTACAGAGGAAGTAAAACATGTAGTCTCACAAACACAATCTTTGGAATAGAATAGTCTTTTTTTTTTTTCAAAGAAAAGAATAACACAAAACTCCAGTAGCATTAAATGCAGTTATGGCTCTTGGATTTAAAGTAGAAACAGCTGGTTGGTGTAGTTCTTAGCAACCATTATTCTATGACTATTACTCTATTGACTATTTTCAGCCACAGATTAATACACACTTGGTGCAATAGTGAGTTTTTACAGAAGCAGGGCGGTGTATACAGGGTTGTCTTAAAATAAACTAAGTATGTGTTTGCAGAACATGCCATCCAGTGCCTACTGTGTCTCAATGATTTATTACTTACATATTTTCTGGAAAACAATGCAGCTCTGTGGCACAGAATAAGCTTTGTCAGAGTTTTAATACTACTTAAAGAAAATGTCCTTTGATGAATGGATTTGCAGCTTAAATTAAGTCTCAAATTTCAAAGTGTTTAAACCCTTGGAGCACTGTTCATGATATTTAAATTTAAACTAGTCACACAGGCCTATTGATATGTCAGCATATACTTTGTCACTAATTCTTCATTTTTTTCCATTTTCCCTTAAAACATTCTTTCAATGTCTTAAATGTTAGTCGATGGAATTTGCAACTGTTATGCTATGAGTGTTTGGGGATGTTGGTTTACACCTCCTACTTCTGCCCTTTTATTTTTTGCAGGGGCTCGGGTCAATGCCAAAGATAATATGTGGCTCACCCCCCTCCATCGTGCTGTGGCATCTCGGAGCGAGGTACACCCACACACAACATTTATTTACTTACACTTACACTTACACTTACTTACACTTCCAAAACAATAACTCCAGCAGAACTGCTGGTATTTACTGGTAGGGAACTGATATTTACCTCAAAACAGTCTGACACACACTCATCATTTTCCAGCCTCTCCCGGCACATTTCACACAATGTTCTCCAAACACATTTGGCAGCTTTATCTTTGTAAGCATCAAGAATTCGGGTCAAGGCAGTTAATCAACTGACATCACTCCCAGTGCCCAAACAGGTAATTCAGCATGGCTGAAACAGCTGGAGGATGATCTTTGGTGGTGTGAGGTTTCATACACGCTCAGGTCCGAGTTAGTCAGCGTTGTCGGTATATTTTAAAGAGTTGAAGTCTGTGTCTGAAATCATTTTTCTTTCTTTATTCATTCATTCCCACAACTGTAGCTTAGGGCTGCAACTAACAATTATTTAATCTGTTAATTATATTCTTGATTAACTGATTAGTAGTTTGGTCTATAAAATGGTGAGAAAAGGTGTTGGTCAATCCAAAGCGGGATGGATAAGGATTTGTTCATGTTTTTTGAAAGAATAAAAAAATTGTTAATCACAAAAAAGGTAGATTTAGAACACCCCAGTGTTTCCCAAAGCCCAAGATAAAGTCCTCAACTGTCTTGTCCACAACTGAAATATATATGTTTAGTTTACTGTCACAGAGGAGTAAAGAAACAAGAAAATATTCACATTTAACCGTAATCAGAGAAATGTTAAACTTTTTTTTTTTTTTTTTTAAAGCCAGATAAAATAATTTCACGATTTATTGACTCTCTTCCTCAGGAGGCAGTGCGAGTTTTGATCCGCCACTCGGCCGATGTGAATGCGCGGGACAAGAACTGGCAGACGCCGCTGCACGTGGCTGCAGCCAATAACGCGCTGCGATGCGCTGAGGTCATCATCCCGCTGCTGAGTAGCGTTAACGTGTCGGACCGCGGCGGACGTACCGCCCTGCATCACGCTGCCCTCAATGGCCACACTGAGGTACTGCAGACACAATCTAACTTCTTATTTTGTCATTTAAATGTAATCATTTTCTGCAGCACTGAATCCTTGTGCCTGCTACAGCTTATTGATGTAGTTCACCAATAAACAGGCTGTGATGTAGCTTGGTCGAAGGAAACAGGTGGGCGAGTGCAGCTGTGTCATTGTGGTTATTAAGTGGGTTGTTCATTTTGAAACACTCCTCGTCTCGCAGGGAAACCATTCACAAATATGCTGAATCTAAAATTAACAATGAGAGGCGGCCCATTTCTGAAGCCAAACTGAATGAAGGACTTCTTCTATTTCTGCCCAACACACACTCTCCAGGGTTTTTATGCAACAACTGAGCCAAGAGATGGATGCTGTTATATAAAGACCATCACCTACACACACACACATCCTCACACTGACACAAACACATATCTTATCCTTCCCACTAACTTCTCCATCTGTCAGATGGTGAACCTCCTCCTCGCGAAAGGAGCCAACATCAACGCCTTTGATAAGAAAGATGGCCGGGCTCTGCACTGGGCAGCTTTCATGGGTAAGACAAAGACGGAGTTGTTAGAGATGTTTCTCACGTCATGCCTTTTATTTCCTGGAAATAGATCATTGTAAAAAAAAAGAATCAGTGGCTTACTCGTTGAGTCACCTAATAGCTGAAAAGCTATTAAATTAGAGCTTAAAACAAGACACAACTTATAATTTTTTGAAGTTATCATAACAGAACAAAACATTCATTCACATAAACACTACAGCAAACAAAGTTAGGCAAACTGTAGGTGACATCGGTGTTTTTTTATTTATTTAAACAAGCTCTTCAAAACCCCAAATATTTTCCAATGATTCCTAAAATAGTAATTGTGACAAAAACCTGTCCTTAGGCAAGATATTTTACAGTTGAACAATAAACTTGATATCAAAGAAGACGGCAAATGACCAGAAAACATAACTGGCTTAAATAATCACATAAATTCAACAGCATAAATTAAGTTTAAATTATTGCACATTCAAATTACAGAGAAGCGGTCGTTGGCAATGAAATTCTAAGATTTGGGGACTTTTGGTCAGAAAAAACAAGCAGCACGAAGACATTACGGGTTTACGCTTTAGTGTTGCTTCTGGTCCATAAACAACGCCAACTAACAGCTGATTCCTTTTTTGTCCATGTTTTGTGTGCTCTGGTGCGCCCACTGCAGGACATTTGGATGTGGTTTGTCTGCTGGTGAGTGAGGGGGCGGAAACCAGCTGTAAGGACAAACGGGGATACACTCCCCTCCACGCGGCGGCCTCCGGTGGGCAGATCGCTGTGGTCAAACATCTGCTGAATCTAGCTGTGGAGGTCAGGACACACGTTTGTCTTTCTATACTTGTAAAGATCCTCATGGAAATAATGTATTCCCTAGTAAAAACCTAATTCTCACTATACACACGCACGCACGCGCACACACACACACACACACACACACACACACACACACACACACACACACACACACACACACATTCACTATCTCAGTATGTTTTAAACTTGGAAGGAAGGAACACATACTCCCCATACCAACACTTGTTACGGACCTACGGTATTTACAACTTACACATCCTTCTCTCAGGCAAATAAGACTTGTTTCACTCTGACAACAGATAGATGAGTCCAATGCATTTGGGAACACGGCGCTCCACGTGGCCTGTTTTAATGGTCAGGACTCCGTCGTCAGTGAGCTAATTGATTACGGTGCTAACGTCAGCCAGGCCAACAACAATGGCTTCACTCCGCTGCACTTTGCCGCCGCCTCCACACATGGAGCAATCTGTCTGGAGTTCCTGGTCAACAACGGGGCGGATGTCAACGTACAGGTACACCGGTTGAAAAACTGCCTGGAGCAACATTATCATTCATTTTGAGTTGTGTTTGTGTCAACCTGATGAATATGAGTCCAATATTCTCTATTTATTAGCTCGGTTTTTGGTCTCCACCAACTACTGAGGGAATGTGTGGCTCTGTAGCTGCTAAATGCTCCACTATGGAGTTGGTAAAGACCAAAAGAGAGCTAAGACTAATAATGGACTTTGGAACATTGGACTTGTTTTGTTTTGTTTTCTAGATTTGTAAATATGCAACTGTTTTATAGGATATACTGTATGTTTACAACTTGTTGTGCTGTCTCCAAGTTGCCCAAAAAAATCAATACAGGTTTAGAGATATCATAACATCAGCATGCTAACAAGCTAAAGAGTAGCTAACTGTACGCATGTCAACATCATATTACCTTGTTAAATGGTTACACATTAGCGTGTTATCATGCTTAGGTTAAGCATGTTGACATGATAATGCTAGCTTGTTGAATTGCTAAACATGAGCATTTTACAATGCATTGCCAATTAATTATGTAAGGTAATATATTAAGAAATAAAACCGTATTTGAGAGAATTGGTATCTCCAACAAGGGTTGTTATTATTATTATTATTATTGCTTGTATTTTGAAAAACGAATTCATGTTTTGCATACAACCTGAAGCCTATTGTTTTTATTTCTTTTTAAACATTCTTCAGAGTCGTGACGGGAAGAGTCCACTTCACATGACGGCAGTTCACGGACGCTTTACTCGCTCCCAGACCCTCATCCAGAATGGTAAGACCCCTGAATTCTTGTTTTGGTTTCTTAAAGTTACGCCTTGTTGCACGTTCTCCCATCAAATAAAATTACGTTTTATTTCAGGTGGGGAGATTGACAGTGTGGACAAGGACGGCAACACCCCTCTCCACATTGCTGCCCGCTACGGTCATGAACTCCTCATCAACACGCTCATCACCAGCGGAGCAGACTGCACAAAGTTTGTTTGTTCACCTGTTGAAACATTTGTGCTAAATTATTAAAACAACAAGGTACCAACTAAAAGAGATTGTTTCCTTCCTGTATCTTTCTCTAAAGACGAGGAGTCCATGACATGTTCCCCCTCCACCTGGCTGCCTTGAACGCTCACGCCGACTGCTGCAGGAAGCTTCTCTCCTCAGGTGAACCAGTAGAAAGTAGATTCAGGGCGTTATTACACCGACAGCTTTTAGTTCTGTTGAATCCAACTAGAGTCTGTTTGCCCCGCTGGTGCAGTTACCAAACAAGCGTACCGAGACCTGCTCTGGAGCGGTTTGTTTGTAGTGAGAACTTGATCCGCACTCGAACCACAACAACTATACTCTGCAAGTCTGAGCTAATTTCTTCTGTTGTCAGGTGTGTTTAGCAATCTGCAATGCAGCAGAGCAGCAAACTGTGGCAGCTTGCAGTGTTTATATCACAGAAATAGACTGCGGTCAAGCTTGCCTTCGGTCACTTGTATCTCTGACAGACACCGGCAGAGCAGAGCAACGTCTCAGTTACCAGGGCAGAGAGTCTCCTGCGAAACAGTCAGATAATCTTAATGAAATGATCTGGTTTGACCATTAGACCAGAACACAGGACCTTCTTACTGTATTTACTTTCTTGCTCCCACCCCTAGACATATCGGACCAATAGGAGGGGTGGATGTTCTTACCTTATTTGTAATGATGCAATTTTGGCACGCTTGGATTTGTCCAGGTGTGAAACCAAACCGACCAAGGGCAAAATCGCTCTTAGTTTACTAACTCACCTACTAACCCTTTTGGTTTTTGTCTTTACTCAGTAACGGATGCGATTTGTAATGAGGCGAAATACAGTACTTCACTCAAAACGTAATCAAGTACATTTCAAATTACCAATTTAAAAGTCCAAGTTAGTCCCTTGCTAGGTTACAAGGCTAACATAGCTAGTGTGTTGGTCAAAAACGGCTAGCTTTTTATGTTTCCGTCCATCTCACTAGCTACGTTAGCTTAATAATCTAGCTAGCAACTAGCAGCAGCTGATCAAATCTGCCAGCAAAAGTTTTAAGTTTTTCGAGCATAATTTTATAGAGTAATTCAAATTTAACAGACTTTTTGTCTCTATTCCTTAAACACTGGGTTTTAATATCTTTCAAATTGTAACAAAGCGGATATTTCCTAAAGCATTTGAATTATCATTTAATCTTTGTGGATATGTGCTGATTCAGAGTCTGTTTTGCCATTAAATCGTCCTCGTGGGTATTTTCTTTCAGGCCTGGTTGTTTTTCTTGCTCACGGTAGTTAATGGCTCCACAAACACATATATTTATCTCTGGCCAAATTCAAGTCACAATGTTCCAGAAACAAAACAAAGCCTCAATGACTTTAATTACTCACTAATGGGACAACTCTCCCTTTGGAAAAAGAGTGCATTCTGTTGAATTTGTCTCTTAGTGTTGACACTTGTAGTTTATTGCTTACGTCTGAAAAGTTAAAATTTTGATTTTGGCAATAAAATAATTTTTCTATCCACTCATCTCATGAGGGAACATTACACAAATGTGACGTAGGAATAGAAGAAAGAAAACAATCCCATTTCTGTCTGGAGGCATGGCGCAGGATGAAATTCCTCATGTGGTCCTGCTAAGTTGCTGTTTTGAACAACAAAGAAGGCATTTTCATGTTCCTGAGCCATGTGGAGCTGCAGTGTTATGTCTAGTCAGAACTGTTGTAAGAAAGTTAGCGGTGCTGAGCTTTTGTGTTTGTTGTATTCGGAGCTAAAAGTCCCTTTTATATTCAATGAACCATGAAGATTAGCAATAAAGCATTTAAAAAGCAACAGCACAAGACGTCAACTCACAACACACTCGTCGTGTTGTCCTTACATGTTACATATTACATGCAACTGTGATGTCACAGTACAGTCATGTGGTGGTTTATACATTCATCTAAAGAGACGTTCAGAAAACTTTATTCAACCTCTGACGGCTCGCAACAAAAGCTAGATGCTAGGAATGCTTAGATTTGTGTGCCTGTCTGCAAAGAATGGAGGATCTGCTGACTAGTTATTCTCATGATTTAGTGAGTAACCACATTGAAACAATTATCAAATAAAGTAGTTGCATTCTGTGGGCAGCTTACCATCTCTAGTCCTTATTCTGGTGACCACCGGAGCTTGTTTGCAACGTGAATGTAGCAGCTTCTAGCTTTTGTTACTGTGGGGTGATGAATCTTGAAAATTATGGCACAGTTGTAGTCCTTGCAGATCCAGTTCATTAATTTCCTTAAAATGAATACATACATACAGACATACCATCGATAGTGGTCTATTTCTGTGATTTTTGGCTTAGACATGTTTATGTTTTTCCTGTATGCATGGCATGCGTCATGCACTCTCACCTAACCTCCCCCACCTGTCGCACTTACACCTGTCTTTCTCTCCACCTGCTCCTCCTCCCCTCTCTCTCTGTGGCGTTGGCTGCTTCTGTGTGTTGTCCGGCCTCCCTCCGTCTCCCCGCGCTGTCCTCTTCAGGTCGGAGGTTTAGCATAATGTGTAACGACTCGGTCCTGTCTGCAGGCTTCCAGATAGACACTCCTGACAGCCTGGGGAGGACCTGCCTGCACGCTGCTGCTGCCGGAGGGTGAGCACCAACGTTTGTTACGTAGATCTCTTTAGAAGGAAAGGTTTAAAATGCCTTTAAAAGTATCATTTTGGTTTATAACCACAGCTCCAAGCTCTTAATTTTATATTTTCGGACATCATTTGAAACACCAGCAGTCAGACGATCAGACATGTTGTGAACAGTTAAATCAGATCCTCTAAACCACTTTTTCAGAGGTGAAACACCTAAAATGTTAATGACATTTGCTAAAAACTGAGTACGCACAACTAAGGCAAGTAGGAAGTTAGTCTGTAAACTGTGATGGATTTTTACAAATGAATGTTTGGGTAATTGTTTTATCTTTCATCTTTATTTGGGTATTTTTATGATCCTTACTAACCTTGAGTTTAATTGCTCTTGGTTAGTTTCTGTACATATTCTATACTTTTTATGATTTTTATTTTATTTTCTACATTCTCTAATTTATCTGTATGTATTTCTGGCCTTTTGCTGCTGCAACACCTGAATTCTTCTTCTGGGGATCAATAAAGGATTATACTATCTTATTTTTACCAGAGCTTTTGTTAAAACCTGTCCAATCGACTGCTCTTGTTACTTGCCCCATCTGACTTAAATGAGACCCTAGTTGTACTTAACTGGAATTTCCCTTTAATCATCTGTTTATCAAAGAGTTTAAGCAACATTTATTCCTTCATTTAGACTATCAAGGATGGAATTTAGCTGTTTTAACCCTTGAAGCCATAAATAAAAATAAGTAAATGCATACTGTTCCTGCAGTAATTGTACCCCTCTGCTCTCTGTGTGCAGTAATGTCGAGTGTGTCAAGTTACTTCTGAGCAGCGGTGGAGACCACAACAGGAGGGATAAGTGCGGCAGGTAAGAGAACACATTGCTGTAAGCGTCTATCAACACATTTGTTTATAATATCATCAGTAGTAATAGATCAACAAAACAATCAACTGACAAGAAATTGTCCTTTTTTTTAAGCAAAAACACCAAAAGTTCTCAGGTTTCAGGTTCTCAAAATTGTTAGTTAAAGACCCACGTATTGTTTTTTATATGAGACACTGGTATCGTCCCAAAAATGAAAAGGTGGCATTACTCACAGCTGTAGAGAATTCCATACTTTATTGATCCTGCAAGGGGGAAATTAAATCAATATTTTACACTCTGTTATTAGTTATCACACAAGGCCTGAAATACACACGCATGTCTTAGATTTTGGATAGTTTTATATATTTGGCCAAGAATATCGTGATATTTGATTTTCTCTATAATCGCCTAGCCCTACTGCCACCCCATATATTTACTTTTAAGAAGCTGAAATTAGAGATTTTTACTACATTTTCCATAAAGAATGAGTCAAACTGATTACTTTATTATTAAATAGTTGGCGATTAATTTAATACTTGACAACTAATTGATTAATTGATTCAAGGGCTGTTATAGCAGCACATTAAGGCACATCGTTTTAAATTGAGATGTTCGTCCACTAAATAGGGGTGTAAAGTTAAGGTGTTCACATACTTTTGGCCATGGTTTATGTCATGAGTTTAGGTATTGAAATCCAAATGAAGTGAATCCTGGAATTTGTGTGTCTGAACATGTATATGTGTCTCTCTTGTTATTTCCCAGAACTCCCCTCCACTATGCAGCTGCCAGCCGTCACTATCAGTGTCTGGAGACTCTGGTTGCTTGTGGCACCGCCATTAACGCAACTGACCAGTGGGGGCGCTCTGCGCTGCACTATGCCGCTGCCTCGGACCTGGACAGAAGGTAAGGCTGCAGGGAGACGGATGTATTCTCGATCACTTGTTTCCAAAGTTAAAGGTTCTTTTGAAATCCACTTATTGACAAGAAGACGAGGTAGACAATCCAAACCCACTTCACACTACTCTAAGTGTTGCACTGGGTGGCTGTCTACTGTTTCTACGTATAGAAACCTGATGGTCCACACCTTCCATGTTTCCATAGTAACAATGGAGGTGATACTTAGGTGGCGATAGTCGTGCATGGCCTCCGGGATTTGCAGCACCACAGCACAGCCAGCAGTTATCTACTAAGTTGTTGGCTTTAACAGGTTTCCACTGCATTAAAATAGGCTGCTGTTTGAGTGTGTTGATGCTTGATCCCTTTATTCTATCTCACCCGTCTCTCTTCCCTACATCCTGTTGTCTCCCTCTTTGCAGGCGGCGTGTTGCCCTGGAGCCAGAGAGTGATGGAGTTCAGGCAGAGCGGGAGAAAGAGGCAGCGCTGTAAGTCAACACTAAGTAACACGACATTTTGATAATACCAGCTGATTGTGATCCTTTTCAGAGTCACGGTAGCTGTGTTGTGTCATGTTTGTGTTCCAGATGTTTAGAGTTCCTGCTGCAGAGCGGAGCGACGGCCTCGCTGAAAGACAAACAGGGCTACAGTCCTGTCCACTACGCTGCGGCCTACGGACACAGGCACTGTCTGGAGCGGGTCCGTACACACACACACACACACACACACAGGAAATACAAAATAGTTGTATTGTGACTTGAGGCATTTTCTTTTGGCTGATCATATTTTCTCTGCACACCAAACAAGTTTTCTGGTGTCTTGTTTCAGTGTTAACTCTATTGGTCAAAAATGTAAAAAATGTTGAACTTTTAAACCAACAAGAAACACAAGCACTATTAAAGTTTGATATATTGTATGAAGTAAAGTATATATTCTACATGAGGGCACTTCCAGCAGGTTACATCCTTGATATGTGTGTTGTGACCTGCAGCTGCTGGACAGAGACGACGGTCACCAAGACGACCCTGAATCTCCAAACCCTCGGAGCCCGCTGCACCTCGCTGTGAGTCACACACACACACACACACACACACACACACACACACACACACACACACACACACACACACACACACACACAGATAGTGTGTTACTGTATTACGTTTGTATTTTTTGATATCAGAACTGATACCTGATAACTTTGGAGCAAAAACCAAATCAATACTTGGTTTTGTACATTTAACGAAAGAAGAAAAAGTTTATCATCACAGACAAGAAACTGACTTTCCTGTTGTATTGTGTGCGTATGAACAGAGGCTCCATAGCAAATATTAGCATTTAAAGATTTGTCATAGGTATTACATCAGTTGGTTCTTATTTAAAATCGATGTTAACAGTAACATGCGACCAAAGGAAGTGGTTTTTTAAGAGCGTCTGTCTCTGCAGGCGTACCACGGCCACGCTCAGGCCCTGGAGGTGCTGCTGCAGGGGGAGAGGGAGGTGGACCAGGGAGACGAGGTGGGGAGGACGCCCCTGGCCCTGGCCGCCCTCCGGGGCCACACTGAATGCGTTCACACACTCCTCAGCAAGGGGGCGTCGCCACGTGCCACAGACACGCAGTACGGACGCAACCCTGTCCACCTGGCAGGTGGGTTCAGTTTCAATCTCACAATTCTCCCCTCCTGTTTTTTCTGTCATGTTAACATCTGCTGGGGGTGGCAGCAGCTCCGTCCTGATGGAGTGGGTTGGGAACTGGAGGGTTGCTGGTTCAAGCACCCGTGTTGTATTGAATGTGGACTGGTAGTCGGAGAGATGCCAGTTCACCTCCTGTGTACTGCCAAAGTGCATATTTCAGTTCTGTGTGTAATAACAGAGTGTAAATTGGAATTTGCTCATAGGGGAACAGTAAAGAGTATAAAGTAAAATTTGAATTAATTAAATTAAATTAATTAAATTATCTGTATCAAAACAGATCGCTGGATATGGCCTAAGGTATTCTGTGTTGGATCCAAATATACGTTTTGTACTTCTGTTGCTCTTTTATGTGGAATTTTAGTAAAACTTTCAGGCTTTCTCTCTGTTAGTGTAGAAAAAAAGATACAAAGTTTCATAGCTCTAGACTCAGCCAGCACAGCAACATCTTCAGCCCTTCAAGACCGGAGACAAAGCACTA
This sequence comes from Etheostoma cragini, assembly GCF_013103735.1. NCBI lineage: Eukaryota > Metazoa > Chordata > Actinopteri > Perciformes > Percidae > Etheostoma > Etheostoma cragini. The sequence continues at coordinate 4,847,911 of NC_048417.1, forward strand.
CAACAACTCACTGATTTTAGTTTCAGTCTCATATGTGTGTGCAATAAATATCTACATTTTGTTATTGAATCTACAATTCTCCTATTCAGAAGTGCTGCAGTAAATGCACACAATAGTGTTGCACAATATACAGTAAAATAACTAATAAATGTATTATCCCCCCAAAAAAAGAACCTTCCCTTCACTGTGGGCTCATGTGTTTTAACGTTATGCTCCTGTGGCATTTTGTATGAGTTGCACTTGGAGAGTAAAATAGAACTTTTATTACCCTATTACCCTTATGACTGTGTCTTTAGTGTGTACAGAAGGTTGAATAGGTCCATATTTCTCAACTACTCCTCACTTGAGCGTATTGTTTAGCTGCAAAAAGGGTCAAACTGAATGACTTTCTGAAGCAGCAGTGAGGTTTGAAGATCTGATGTGTCATTATGACTATTAATAAACATTTCTGTCACTCGGTTTCTCGTCTTCCTGCTGTCACACCCTCTGTGGCTTCCTCCAGTGATGAACGGTCATACGACGTGTGTGCGCCTTCTGCTGGATGACTCAGACAGTGCAGACCTGGTAGATGCTGATGACTCTCAGGGACAGTGAGTGCTTTGGATTCTTTTCTCCTCTTATTTGAGTCTTAACTCTAACTGTTCCAAATGTATTTATTTTTTACACCTCCTCGTCCTCGTCTGCAGGACTCCTCTGATGCTGGCGGTGGCGGGAGGACACGTGGACGCCGTGTCGCTGCTGCTGGAGCGGGAAGCCAACGTGAACCTGGCGAGTAACCACGGCCTCACTGCGCTGCACCTCGGGGTGAGCAGTAGCATTTCTTCCATCCTCTTTCTTGCCTTTGTGGAGGCTTGAGTGGGCCACCAAAACAATTTTCAGTGTTTGATTATAATGAATTGGTACCTTTCATTGCACATCTGAGAATATATTCTCTGTATTGTTGGACAATAAATCAAACTTAAAAAATAACCGACATTGTGAACCTCTTACAAATCTGAATTTACTCAAATTGCAATTTCCAATGAATATGAGTCCCACTTATCCTGTTCCTTTATCACATGTTTAGTGTTACAGGTTATTTTGATGTGTTGGATTGATAAACTGTAAATATCTGCTTACCTGTAAATCTTACCTGTTATCTTTTATATTACAATTGTTTGTAGTTCCATTTAATACTATGTATATTGCGCTCTATGACAACATTTAAAACATTTTACTGGAGTTGTTGCTTGCTTGTAACTGCAATTTGTGTGTATTTTACACTTACAAGCATTCGTAAAGCATTGAATTGACTTTCTGCTGTTCCAGCGAGTCATTATAAGTTTCTAATTTTGCACAACTGATTCTCAAAACTCTGATGATCTGAGGCTGCAGAATCAGATATTCTGATATATAGATATATATTTATAAATAATTTTTTAACTTTTACATCTTTTGCCCACAGCTGCTGTGTGGTCAGGAGGAGTGTATCCAGTGTCTGTTGGAGCAAGAAGCTTCCATTTTGCTGGGTGACTCTCGGGGTCGGACTGCCATCCACCTGGCCGCCGCCCGCGGCCACGCCTCGTGGCTCTGCGAGCTGCTGAGCATCGCCGGCTCCGAGCCACCGTCCCTCCCCCCGCTGAGGGACCACAGCGGCTACACACCACTGCACTGGGCCTGCTACTATGGTCAGTGTGCTTGTACCTTAAGTCTGCACGCCGCTGTTTTTAATTAGTCTTTCATATTTCTGCATCCCTAAAACTATTAGGGTTATTAGGGATGGAACAATGCAGTCTGTAAAAATTGCTGTAAATGTGTAAAAATACAACCGGTTGAGATATAAAATTTAATGGCAATGCAATCTTTAACGACCCAAGATGTAATCTACTTTTGATTTCACTTGTTTGACTTCAGACCTCTTCTTAGTACGTTTATTTGAAGAGATTTTTTTCTGTTTATTACATTTTTTTAAAGTGGGATTTCTTTTGTTGTTAAAAATTGATTATTTTTATTTAATTCTTTTTGATAAGAGGACACATCTGTTTGTGTGTGTGTGTGTGTGTGGTGTGTTAGGTCATGAGGGGTGCGTGGAGGTTCTGCTGGAGCAGAAAGGTTGTCGCTGTATTGATGGGAACCCATTCACCCCGCTGCACTGTGCGGTGTAAGTCACACATGCATTGAATATTATTTATGATTACTGTTTTACTGCTTTTCACTGAAAAATCATTAAAGGAGCAGATAGATCGAAACAGATTTGAGGGTATATTAGGGCTAAGTAATGATTATATTCACTATTACCTGAAACTGATTCATCATTTACACTGTAAAGTGTCAGAAGATGGTGAACAATGCCCATCACAAAGTTTAGCTGGATTTGTGGGATAAAGTCCCAAAAAACAAAGATTTGCTGATTGTTTTTTAATTGTTCATTCAGTTCTGTGATAGAAAACACTGAAAAAAGGAGCTGCTTAAACAATTATTTGTTTTCAGTATTTCAAAGTGACATAAATATTGATATTGTTTGCTCTAAGCATCGTAACCTTCCTCTGGATTTACAGTGAGCAGCAGCATCAGAGCTAAAACCCACTGAACACTTGGTTATCTTGTCGGTGATCCTGTTTGTATTTGAACTCTCAGGGTGAACGATCACGAGCCGTGTGCGTCGCTGCTGCTGGAGGCGATGGGTTCGGACATCGCTGGCTGCAAAGACGCTAAGGACAGGTAAGACTGGGGAATGTAACAGCAGTAAGTGCATTCATAAAAGTACTGTACTTACAAATTAAAATACTCATACTTTGAGTACCTTAATTTCATGTAACTTTATACTTGCACTCCACAACATCTGAGGTAAATATTGTACTATTACTCCACTGCATTTGTCTGACAGCTTAAGTTACTTTTCACATGACAGTTTTTCATCCCCTTCCTGTCCAGTGACAACCACGTATCTCCAGATGTGTTGATGTTGAATGTTTGTGATAAACTACGTGATAAGTACGAAGTGTTATTTTATGTGTTGGGAGAATCCTCCTCCTTCTTAAGCTAAATGGTATTTAAAAAGTCTCTTTCGGATCAGCTGAAAAATACATCACAACGCTGAAAACAGATACCATGAAAACTTTTAAAAATCTTTAGAGATACGTGGTCTTCACAGGACAGCGGCGCTACAAACGTGATGATCTTATAGAATATGATGCATTGCTGTAGATTAAACTACCCAACAGTAATCTTCTGAATATAGTCATACTGAGAAATACAGAGAGTTGTGTGGAGCTGATAGTCTTAGTTAGCTTTGTAGCAACTCATTTTGCATTCTTAAAATGACAGATGTCTGCGGGATAAAAAAAAGAAGCTCAAAATGAATAATACGTTTATTCTGGAGTTTTCATCTGAAGCAGTAAGGTTTTAAATGCAGCACTTTTCACGGTGTGGTATTAGTACTTTTTCCTTTAGTATACTATCTCTCTCTCTCGTGCAGGACTCCTCTTCATGCTGCAGCGTTCTCGGGTCACGTCGACTGCATCCAGCTGCTCCTGTCTCACGATGCACCCGTCGATACCGTGGACCAATCGGGTCGCGACGCACTGATGATGGCGGCTGAGAAGGGCAGAGCCGGAGCCCTCGGTACGGAGAGGTTTCACTTTGCTTGTGGCTTCAACACTGCAGTGTGTTTTGGCTCGGGCCCTATGTGTTGACATTGAAATGTACGTATGTTAACTTTATGAATGATGTCTCGTGCTTCAGAGGTGCTGTTGACCAGTGCCAACCTCAGTCTGAGGGACAAAGACGGCAACACCGCCCTGCATCTAGCCTGCAGTAATGTAAGTCTCCAGCCTCCTTATTTATTTCTTTATTTATTGTCTTGATTCCAGTGTCTTTGTGGCTTCAAAAATCAGCAAGTAGGAATGGATATTTTGTCTCGGCTCTCTGAATAACCTGACATTGCCTCTTTACAGGGAAAGGAAGACTGTGTGATGTTGATCCTGGAGAAGCTGTCCGACACGGCCCTCATAAATGCAACAAATGCAGCGCTGCAAACGTGAGTATCTAAACAACTTCATTACAAAAATAAAGTATTTATAAGGTACGTTTTCACTCTCTACACAGTTATCTCTCCGCACAAGAAGTCTTTGTTAATAAATATTCAACCTTGTGTCCGTCTGTCAGTCCTCTCCACCTGGCGGCCCGTAGCGGTCTGAAGAAGGCGGTCCAGGAGCTGCTGTCCCGAGGAGCCAACGTTCAGACGGTGGATGAGAACGGTAGGGTGAACTCGGTTCCCCCCCTCCCAGGTGCTTTGTAGGCCTTAGCTGCATGCAGTGGTCGTTGGGCGGCTTGAATGTTTTCATCCTTTCCAGCATGAAGTTGACTAATGAATGATTTAAAACAAAAAAACATTCCATGTGCGCTGCAAATAAATATCTTTGAAATGGGGTTCCCACTAGTCATGGAGTTTGTGAAATATTATGGGCATTTAGATGAGACATTTTAGGATTTTACAAATGACACACTTCTACACCCCTTTCACCCTTTAAAAGAAAACACTTTTGGGGGGGGGGTTGTCTTTAAGGGTTAATTTTGTTTTCAGTGGACCAGTGCAAAAATTACATCTGACTGAATTATAAGAGTGTTTTACCTCTGGCTTGAGTCAGAACCCTGATTTAAACTGTACACAGGCTGCTTCTGGCTTCTTATTGGATGTATTCGTTGTGTAGTGAAAGACGTCAGCTGTGGTTGTCTCGGTGTGCTATTTCAGTGCACCC
>NC_048417.1:4852749-4866282 GCF_013103735.1 Etheostoma cragini
CCCCCTCCATGTCAGTGTACCCCCTCCATGTCAGTGCACCCCCTCCATGTCAGTGTACTGTGTCAGCTGGCTGAACACTAATGGAATGCTGCTCCGTCCCTCCTTTGTCTTCTGCTTTGCCTTCCTTGCTTCCTCCACATCTACGTCTCGCTCTCCTCCTCTTCCTTCTTTTCTATCTGCCCCCCCCCTTTCTTTCCCCTCCCTCTCTGTCTCCATATCTCAGGTCTTACGCCTGCTCTGGCTTGCGCTCCTAGCAAAGAGGTGGCTGACTGTCTGGCTCTCATTCTGGCTACCATGATGCCTTTCTGCTCCCCTTGTAGCTCCGGGGCTCCCTCCCCAGGCTCCCTGCTGAGGCAGCTGCCCCACCAGGGGGGTAAAGGCCCGGGCACCGGCCCTCGGGGGCCACGCAGCCCCAGGAACCCCTCCGGACCCTCCAGCGAGGGGACCACAGAGAACGATTCGGAGGACTCGGAAACCTTCTGACCCCTCCTAAACCGACTCTCTACCCTTCTACCTCGAACTGTGCACTGGAACCTTTTACCTCCCCCCCCCCTCGAGGAATGATGCAGTGTTTTAGTCTGTAGTGCACTCTTGAGGGAGAAGGGTAGAGACTTGGTTGTGGCACAGCTTTGATGTTTTGTAGTGTCTGTATCTTGTACAAAGTCGCCCTACAGCGCTTTTTCTTAGTGCCCTTTTTCTAAGAACAACGAGTGGAGCAGCCACACTGCCCCGGACTTCCCACTGCAGCCGAGCAAGCTGCTTCACCGAGAAGAAGTCCACCTGGACCAGCTCGGGTCTGCATGTTTGTGTTTACTTACACCAGGTTAGTTCTTTCTACTCACGGGTGCTTAAATCCAACCCGACCTCGGTACTTTAGTCTCTGCATGGCATAGCAACTCGCCTCTTAGACTCAATTTGTCTTTAAAAAAGCCATTTGTACAAACTTAAGGAGGCCATTAAGACAGCTATGTGTTATTTTAACCTTTTTATGATTTTTTTGTCGACTTGTTGTACCAAATATTTGACTTCCACACGCAAATAATTAACGTACTGATAAACAGCTACATAGAGCTTGTTTTAACCGTTAACTGAAGCACAAATTTGGGTTTTGCTTTTCGGTTTTAATGGAATGTGAATAATAATAATAATGTGATGTTTAGCAGTTTAAACATTCACCAGAAAAATAGAATATAACGCACTGGGTACATCTTAATTATCTTAATTGCATCAACGTTTCCCTCGTTCGCGCGAGGAGAGATTCAGGAAAAGATGCAAGGAAACAAGTTTTTAGAGAAGAGAGATGTCGGATGCTGAACGCACGCCGGCCGTTTCCACGGTGGCGGGACATTTAGGGGTACCACTGATAATAAGCACAAGTGTTCCATACCACCAACCCTCGATAGTGCTGGTTCTACTTTGACTTAACGATACACAAGAATACTTTTTCAGTATTAATTTATATTTATAGATCATTTATAACCTCTTTTGGGGGTGAAGGTCGGGTTTAAGATTTGCCACAGTTAGGAGGACTAGAGAGGGATCGAGGTTTAATATTAAAGGGGCACCTCACCCCCATAACTGCCACTGTGCAGCAACAATTTTTATAATTATTTTTTTTTTTAAATCAAGTACTTATTTGTGTCTGCATTTATTGTGTCTGTAAATTCATTTATTAATTTTCATTTTTAACCAGCAGCTAAAAACAAGGTGCATGTTTTCCATTCCTCTTCTCTAATAAGAAAGAGTGAGGAGATAAAAAGTAGATTATAAAAAGAGATTTGTGTCAAATGTTACTGGATATAGCAACCCCGACCCTTAAAGTGATCCAATCAACTATCAAATAAGGGAACTGGGATGTACCCGCTGACTGACCACAGGGTTGCAGATGTGGATCAGGCTGAGATGTTGCTGCACTGCTCCTCACCTCCTGTAGACCGGGGAAGTCAGTGGTGACCAACTCCCAGCCGGGCAGTTCTACATGGCTCATCATGCAAGACCAGATTCCACATAAAGACCACATCCTTGGGTCCCGTTCAGTTCGTTGTAGTACTTATTATCTATTACAGAATGGTACAAAATACTGCCAGCACTTAAAATGTAAGATAACACAGGGCCTTGACCACTTTCCTCCCCTTCCTTCCCCCCGTTGGTCTACCTACCAGCTACGTGCCATTGTCTCAAACGTGTCCAGTGCCTTGATGTCGATCCATTTTTGTTCTGTTTTTCCAATTAATACTTTATGAGTAGATTATGATATAAAAAGAAAGAAAAGAATCACCTCAACAAAATCACTGAACTGTGGTGGTACTGAGCCGTGCAAGTTTGTCCAGGTTTTGAGATATCTGCCTCAGATACATAAGTATGGGTTTTGTGCATTTGCCTTTTAAATTGACAGAAGACAGTCAAGAGGCACAACGTAGTTTTCTGGATTGACAGATTGGTGTTGGGTTTGATACATTTTTTGATTGTTGTAAGCACCATAAACGTGGAAACATGGAGGCAAAAACTATCTCAAAACCTGGCAAATCAAAACAAAACTATTTGCACATTTAGCTAGATGCAGTTTTTTTCCCCTTTTTACAACAATAACATGTATAACATGTTTGTGAGGACTTTGCTATACGTGAGGGACCATTGTCCACCGTTTTTTGTGAAATGATGTCTCTCCACTGTTTTCTCTCCTTGGAGGCAGCTGATATACTTTTGTTTTATTGTTAACTCCCTTGAGAAGACCAAAAACCATCAATACCTTTTGACTTCATTCCTAATAAAGTCACAGATACTTTTATTTAAAAAGAAGAAAAGGGGGGTTGAATAATTTCCTAAAACAGCTGGTCATTGTAGTTTTAGCAAACGTTACTCAGAAAATAGTGTATTTATGGGGGACTATTTTCAGTGGCAGATTAATCCACATTTGGTGCTCCAGTGAGTATTTGGGGATCATGGCTGCCATATGTTCATTGTAATGAAGGACCACGTGGCTCACTGGTGTGTTTTATTAGTTTTTGGACAATAATGGAGCTTTATGGCACAAAGAAAAAAAATATATATACATGGGTTTTGATATTTGGTCTTTTCGTGGGCTTTGCAGACAAAAAGCATATCAGAGTATCTCCACACTTATCCTTTTAGGTTGGTTGTGTGTAGCTTTAGGTACTGATATGAAATCAAACTGCTTTTGTATATAATGTTGGCGTAAATCTTTGTATGAAAACAAATCTCCATCACAGAGAACTTTAAAAAAATTTCTCCATCCTAAAGTTTTATATTTGAGTTATCTTTCCAAACTAAAAGAAGTTGGGTATTAATAAGCTTATTTTGAATTGAGAACTCATTTTAGCTGCAGTTAGATTGAAGTAGACAATGGATAAGTACACGTTAAGTGTTTGTTTGTTTGTCCCTGAGCTGAAGGTCTGTTGAAAGACTGAATCTGTCTGCCAGTATTATTCTTCTTCTTCTACCAGAAAATGAGTCTCACCAGTCCTGACAATCGCGGTGGTCATGTCTGATGATTTTCTACCAGTTCCTGATGCAGTATGACATGCTGAGGGCTGTTTGTCAGCTTCCCGTTGTTTTATAAAAATTGTACAATTATAAAAATCTGTTTGAAGTTACTGTTGTGCTTCTTTTTTTTAACTTTCAGGTGCTTAAAGGGAGGGAACTTGTGGTCAGCATCTTTAATATATCAATATAAAGTAAATAGTGAAAATGTGACATTTCTCAGACACCTAGGCAACATCTTCAAATTGCAAAATATTTCTAAAAAAATAAATAAAAATCTAATTTACACAAATTATAGTCTTGCATTGCCAGACCTACTTCCAAAGCGCTGTGGAGTAAGGGTTGGCTACACCACAGATGCATTCTGGGTTAAAGGTCTGGGTTGTTTGCATTTCTTTAACCAATCCCAATCGTCTTGGGCGGAGCTAAACGGTGGCGACGGTGGCTCAGCAAACTGGTCTCAGGAAGGAACTTGTTTTGGTGGAACCGCGCAAAAGAAAACACCACAAACAATATTTAATGTCCACAGCAATCGGCCCCCAAACGTCCCGGTTAGATAAAGGCTGTGAGCACATTCTTTGTAAATCTTTACAATCCTTCACAGAAAGAACCGCGCAGGAAGTTATCTTAGAAATGTACTTCCGTTGAACCCGACTACACACATTATACAACGCGGCAAATCTTTACTTGTAAAGCTTAATGAGTGACTTAAATTATTAATTGAATATTAAAATGTTATCAATGAACTTTCAGCACTCTCGTCTGGTCATCCAAATATTGATAATATATAATGTACATTGTAGTTTAAAAGTCTTTGCATCTTATCTGATAGGGATTTCTGCTTTAATAACACCAACAAAAAACCAAACAGCTACTAGCTTTAACAAATCTGTGTTAATACTCTTTAATAGTTACATAATCTCTGTACATTTACAAACGTTAAATTACATGAACTAGTTTGCTTTACAAACTATAATTCACAAGACTGAATGTTTTCAGCGGGTCCTCTTGAAGCAGTGTGTCACTAATAAAATTACAAACCCTCCACGAAACACGTACGTTTCTCAGAGGAGGATAAATTAGAACCTGATCAATGATGATTAAAAAAAAAAAAAAAATTGTCATAATAATGCTGCAGAGCGGCCCTGCTCCTATGGAATGATGCTGTGCTGTATACTGGTCTACACACCGGCTTCATTTACAACGTCCAGTGTGCTTGTGTTGAACTCCCAGACTGAGGCTGGAGTGAGTACCTGTGCGTTTCTGTGTATTACTGCACGTGGACATGCACACACTGCTCAGCAGTTGATGCCCAGGCCGGTCCAGTGGTCCGGTACCATCAGGAAGTATTTGTCCATGGCCTCACAGAAACGAGCTCTGTACAGCTCCGGAGACACCACAGTGGGCATCTTCCCTGATGAGACAAAGACAACCCAAAATGTTTAGAAGCTGAATTGTTTACTTATATTGTAGCCAGCACGCTTAAAGTCTCATTCTCAGAGTTTAAATGTCCATATACTTTCATCCCAACGCAATCAAGATGTGTACTGAACGTGACATTTTACAGTTGAATATTAGACAAATAGACGAACTTTGTAATAGTTTCCAAAATACCCAAGGAACTTTCACACTGTAGCTCAATTAATCTGACCTTTCTGTACTGCAATTTCTTGTTTATCGTCAGCACTGATACCAATTTATTACCTGTTATAAACTAATATAGTCTGATAATATCGACACAGCCTATTGTATTTCAAGTGTTTATATTTAATTTTGCACGTAAACGGGACAGAGCGAAGGAAGGCACATGAGTATGCAGTTACAAAGACAAAGTTAAGTAAGGTGAGAAATAAATAATACTGATTGTATATAACTAATAATGACAGTGACCACACAAAAAATATAAAACTAAATAAATAAAGAATAATAAAAGGTTAGAGGGGATGTGATGAAAGCTGCTAGGTGTATAAAGACTCTTCAGTCAGACTGGGACAGCAGAGTTGGTTAAAATAATCCAGATAAGGCTGCCACGCCCTGGGGTATTTATTAGAGTCCTAACTACAGCGCCTCAGTTCTTCTAAATAAAAAAAAAAGAAGGAATATTGGCCTATGTATCATTTCTTTTTTAAGCTCTAAAATATTAATATCTACAATTGGTTAGAGTCAGCTTTACTTTTATACTTATCACTTAAACCTAGATTTCACAAGTAGATGAAAACGGGGTATAATTTCTAAATGTTCTTTGTGCGTGTTCAAAAAAAAAGACAAGTATTGTCACCAGGATGTGGAGGAGAGCGTGAATCAGCTCAGGACTCACCTTGACCTCCCAGGATTCCAGTGGATTTGACGACCATCTCCAGTCTCTTGTCCCAGGTAAATGTCCTGATGTAATCTGAAGGAAAGACAAGAGAGAAAACTGTTGTAGAAAATATGCAGAAAAACACTAGTGTGGCTCCACCCTCCGACGTACTTCAGCTCAATTTTCATTTCCCTTCAGTAGTCCGTCTGGGTTCGTGGTATAGTCTTTTCTCCAGCCAAATTTTTGGCGGCCCAATCAGCGAACAGCGGGACGGACTGAGAACGAGGAGGACGGTGAGGCCGCGCGCTAGTTTGAGTTGTAGTTTCGTAATGGTGGCGGAGAAAGATGCGAGCGCAGCAATTGGTTTGGAGTTTTTTTGGTGGCCATGATGTTGTGAAAAGTTAGATTTTCCAGCTCGCTCCGTTAGTGGTGAAGGAGTTAGCTATGCCTAATGCTATGAGGCTAACGCTAGCGATGCTAAGCTAACGTCGCAACCAATCATTTGTGATTGGTTATGGCAAATCCAATAGTTTTAAACTACCAGTACCCGCTTTCAAGGAAGTTAACACTTGTCAATAGAGAGTGGCCAGACTCTCTGTACAAATAAAAAAAGACATCAAAACATTGAGTTAAAAAGGAGCATGCAGGTTTCTCGCCTCCTCTCACCTATAATCCCGACCACCAGCTGATCGGTGGCATCGTCGCGCCCCACCAGCAGCGAGTAGTCGATGATGAGGTGGCTGGACAGGAAGTAGGCGTCGCTGTGTATGGCGGCTCGCAGGATGGCCTTACAGTGGGAGCGGATGTACAGCGGGTTGTCGTGGATCAACTTCAGAAGGTTCTCGTCCAGCAGAACCACCTCGCAGCTTTCCTTCCCCGAGTCCGTCTTCACGTTACGGTTCCTCAGCGAGCCTTTGAGGTCAAACACCTACAGAGGAAGATTACTTTAGAGATACATGGTTGTCACAGGACAAACATTAGGGATGGGAATCACCTCACAATATGATAATAACTTGTAAACTGGACTGGTTTTATGCAGCGCTTTTAGCAACTCAAAGCACTTTTTCCACTAATCACACGCTGTGCTTGAGGCTGCTGTTCAAGGTGCCACGTGCTCATTAAATAAACTCTCACACACATTTACACTCCGAAGGCGCAGCATCGGGGGCAACTCGGGGTTCAGTGTCTTGCTTCAACGGGGCAATTTGGCAATAATCCATATATTGCTAGACAATCTTTTAATAATACATCACAATATCGGTAACTTAGACTACAAAGTAGGGCTGCACGATATAAGGAAATGATGTAATTGTGATTATTTTGACTGATATTGGGAAATGATTCATAATATTTGAGGGAATGATCATTTTTGTATTATTCTCTTTTTCATTAAAAAATTATGAAATCTAAAACATTACATTGATTTATAGTGTCATTTTTGCATTTTCTGTAGTCTGTAGGATAGGATTCATAGGTCGGTACTTCTCTGCAGCACCACCGTACTTCATTCAGAATGGTTGGACACATATTTAGCATTTAACAAAAATGGGGCCCCACCTGCGATCTTGCGCCCCGCCGCTGTGATTTGGATATTGCAGTACTCCATATTTCAAATTTCAATAAAATTGCGATGAATTGTTCAGCCTTATACAAAGTGCCCATGAAAAGGTTAAGTGCACGGTTTCTCTCTTTATTCACTAGAAGTGCAAATAGCACAGTTCTGCAGAACAAGTTCTTCAGCCTTTAAATGAAATGGTAAAATTAAAGGTAAATTATGGGTCCAGACTTTGGACTGTGGCATCTGTTATTTTCCTCAAACCCTTGTCAGCCATCCCGTTGAAAACCTCTTCGGCTTGTTAACTTATGTTCAAGTTTCCCTCGTCCACGTGTTGAGCGCCACCTCGAGGAGCCATGTAGTAGCTACGCTAGGAACAGGGGATTCTATTCAGAGCGCCTAATGCAGCGGTAATATTACTCCAGAAACAGATAGAATAGGAAAACACTGACCGGGAACATCTTGGTGAACTAGGACGACTTTAACAATTAATGTGTACCACTGCAGTGTTGTTCTTTGTCTTACCTGAGCCATTTTGCGTCCATAAAAAAGATTTTCCATCACCAGCAGGTCCAGTTTCTTCTCCGTGTTGTTCTGAGAGTTCTTGTAACCGATCCTGTAAACACCCAGGATCTTTGCCAGCGCAGTCGGCCGCTGTGATAACAAAAATGGTTTATTTACTTAAAGGAAGAGGCCAACTTATTGGGAGTTTAGCTTATTCACCGTATAGCCCAGAGTTAGACAAGTCCTACATACCCTTTTCCTCTAGGATGTGTTGTAACTCTGTCTGACGTCCCCACCACTAGCCTTGCTTAGCCCAGCTCCTGGAGGTAATCGGCTCCAACTAGCCCACTGCTCCCAGTAAGTGATAAAATAACGCCAATGTGTTCCTATTTACTTGTTGTGCTGTGTATCGTCACAGGGTGTACAAATAACAAGGTCACATGAGACACAGCCATATTCTTTTTATTTTTTAAAAATCTTTATAAGACTTTTTTTGGGGCATTTTAGGCCTTTAATGAAAGGACAGCTGAAGATGTGAAAGGGGGGAGAGGGGCCGCAGATCAGAGTCAAACCCGGGCCCGCTCCGTTGAGGAGTAAACCTCTATACATGGGCACCAACTCTACAAACTGAGTTACCCTTGAGGCTCGTGGTGGCGTCAGACAGAGTTACAACCCGCACAGAGAGGAGAAGGGTGTGTACACCCTTGTTTAACTCAGGGCTATACGGTGAATGAGCTAAAGTCCCAATAAGTTGCTGTGTTCCTTTAAACTCAGGTAATGACCCCCAAATAGATTCTGTACGATGCCTACTTTCTGCTGCACAGCTCCGGTGATGTAAGTGAAGTAGTGAGGTGCAAAGTCCAGGAAGGACTGGACCTCCAGTCTGGGCATCTGCTTCAGGATGAACCGGTCATCTGAGACACGACAGAAGAGGAGATGGTTCCGGTTATTCAAACATTTTTAAGAGCTTGACCTACACATTACAGTTTTATGTCTACATAAGTGGCCTGATATTTGCGTATCTCTTTAAGAGAGTAGCAGCGTGTGTTGTGGGGAGTGTGTGGTAGAGCGAGTGAGATGGGATTAGCTTCGGAGCGAGTACCAACTCTAGAGAGTCATGGCGAGAGAAACAAAGTGTCTCCCCTGTGCTTTCTGACCTCGGTGGGAAATCTGTGACAGGAAATGTTCACCCTCTCCTTGATTCCATGTGGTTTATGGAGAAGGAGAACCAGAAAATGAGTCGGGGGAAATGTGGTCTATTTTCACGACGTTCCACTTCCCAGATTGCTTCGTTGCTGCTGGGAAATTCCTCCGGATTTCACTCATTTCGGAAGGCTATCCATGGTCTTGGGCTTCCTTTGAGAACGAGGACACCAAAACAAGTTCCTTCTCCTCTTTTTTGCAGAGGTGCCGTTGCTTGGTACGGGGCTTAGTGCCGCCCAAGACAATTGTGATTGGTTTAAAGAAATGCCAATAAACCAGAGCAGCCGGAATCCTCCGTGGACTATGCCGACCTCCCTTCGTAGCACGGAGGAGGAAGACCTGGCAATGTGGGACTAGGGGAAATACAACGCTACCAAGCCACGGCAGAGCAGACCAAACACAGTTGTTGTGGTCTGCAGTACCTACGTACGTATTCAACGCAAAGGCATACATTGGGCTTAATCCTGCACATTTGTTAACAGAAATATGTCCTAATACTTTTTCTCTGAGATATTAAATATACAACCTTCTGTTGCATAAAAAACAGCTCCAGACTTCCCACCGCGAGCCTGCCAGTTGACACAGTGGGACAGCGAGCGGACAAAGTCCTCCTCGTTGCTCTCCATGATCTCCTCACGCATCTTGTGAAACTCCTCGGCGTAGTAGATGCGACAGTAAAACTTGGCGTTGGCATCAGAGAATTCTACAAAAGTAAAACATTAAGAGGACTTTGAGGAGAGGTAATCTCAGTTACATCAAGTCAAATTTCTCTAAGACCTGGTAGAATGAAACAAAACTTGTAGAATGAACCTTTTGTACACATTTGAGGTACTTTAACTTTACTTGAGTTATTTACTGCTAGTTCCGAATGTACTCCACTATGTCTCAGACGGAAATAGTTTATAAAATAGAACTTTGTTATGAATAAACTACCAAAAAGTGCGCGTAAGTACAGCTGAAACAATTAGTAATAGCGAATTCATTTTCCCTCAAACAATGCACTATTTCGGTAAAGCTCATTTTTGAAAAATGTAAAGATTTGCCGCTTATCCTTTAAATTATTTTAATTGCTTTGTTATATTTTTCAGATCTAGACTGTTGGTTGGACAAAACAAACATTATGACCGTGTCACTAATCGTGACGACGTTTCTCACATTTTTCTGAACTGTTTACAAACAACAATCAATGGATTAATGGAGAAAATAATCAGCAGATTAATCCATAATGAAAACAATCATTACTTAATAGTTTGAAATGAGCTCCAGCTCAACTCCAACAAAAAAAATCCTTCTTTTACATTAGTAATAATAATCTAATGACATAATATATAATAGTTTTACAGTCACGTGGGACATTTTTATAGTTTTAATACTTTATTTTCCTGATTAAACTTAACATTATCAATGCAGGGGCTTTACTGGACTTAGGGTTAGGGTTATAATAGTATATATTAGTGTGGTATTAGTCCTTTACTTAAGTAAAGGATCTGAATACTTCCTCCCCCACTGCATCTGAGGGTAAATAAATGTTAGCTGAATACTCACGTAGCTCAACGTGTGGATTCAGGGTCTGTTTCTTCTGTCTGTCGGCCAAGTCTGCATCCTCTGCACAAAACAAAAAGTAAAAGTGAATCCTTTCACTTCTAAATGTTTTAAAATCTTTAGTGTATTAAATTGTAATATGCCCTAAACACGTACTGAGGGGATCCGACTCCATGCTGCTGCGGCTCTGCTGGGATGAGGCCGACTCACTGGGCCTGGCAGGGCTGCTCTTAGCCCGACTCTCCCCACCACTGAAGAGGGAAAAGAGAAACCACGTCAGTTCTTTGTGCCTAATCAACACCTGGAGCCCTGTCTTTATCCGGCCGCAGCGCAAAGCCAGACACAAGTCTTTGCTAGTTTAAGACCCATGCAGGCCATTTCCCGTCCAGCCCCCACGTGGCTTAAATGGGAAATTCACCTGACCTGTAGGCCCATGGGCATGCTAGTCTCACAGGGAGGTGTGTTCAGGTGTGTTCTGGGCGTATTGCTATCTTGAGAAAGCGGGAAGTGATCGCGCTACTGACCAACAAAAACCTGGTCTAAAGATAATAAAGCAGCATTTCATTGTTATTTTAACAGCGCAATAGTAAAATGCGACTAGGCTCATGCACAGCGCACACACAATGCTTGTCTCACACACACACACACACACACACACAAAACTGTGAAATAGTATTATGATATTATCTGATTGCGTGCTTTCACTTCACGCACAAGCAGATCAGTGTCTTCTCTCCTTGCTCAGCTTATCGGCCATCATGATAGCAAGGCACCATGGTCCAAATGCAACTGGCTTTTAGAGGGAACGGGAGATGACACTCTGATTGGTTTATTGCATGTTAAGCCCAAAACATACCTATGATTAATAAAGGACACTAAGTACAACCCTTTTGAACCACGCGCCTGGCGCACTGACCTTTTTTTTTTGCACAGTTAATCTAGCAAAATGGGATTTGAACATGCACTGAACGCACTTGTGCCAGACGCTGCCCGTGGTGTTTCTTCATTTCAAATCATCAGTTGACCAGTTAAAGATTACTGTAAATAAAACTACAGGAGCCTTGACTTTTGTATGACAAAGGTTACGTGGCCGTCAATGTCTATTTCTTCTTTCTTTGGTGATTTTTTCTTGGTTATTTACAGCTTATATTCTCTTTGACCAAGGTTTTTATTGTTTTAGGTGAAGGACTTTGTATAAAGCAGTATAGAGAGTATACAATTGTACTCAGGTAAATGAAAGTACCTCAAATTTGTACAGTAAGTACAGTACTTTACTAAATGCCCTAAAATTTCTTTCCAACACACATTCCTGAGAGATTTAAACTTGAATCTTGTGTACCTGATGACCTGTGGAGTCTCATCCCCGCCTGTGTTAGATGCCTTGGACAGATCATCCAGCGCTGTTTTATACTCCTTACAGCTGTAAAGGCAAAACATGACACAATAACATCATGTTGAAATGGGACATTCATAAAGCTGCAGCAACAGAAAGAGAGAGAGAGAGAGAGAGAGAGAGAGAGAGAGAGAGAGAGAGAGAGAGAGAGAGAGAGAGAGAGAGAGAGAGAGAGAGAGAGAGAGAGAGAGCGAGCTAGAGAGAGAGAGGAGGTGGCTGTCACCTGAGAGCGAAGGCTATGATGGAGCTCGGCTCTCTCTCACACACTGCGATGGGAACACGCTCGTGTTCGTACATCAGGTAGTGTTTGTCCGGGTCACTGTGAACACAGATCACATGACAGTCAGAGACAAACCACTGAAGCCTACAGCCCATACTTATATCTTTTTATTGCATCTGCTGGCTCTTGTGAGTTATAATCGTCATTATCTTTTGTTGTGTACGTATCGGTATGTGTACTGATGCGCTGTGTATATTAATGGTTTGTTTATGCTTTTGTT
This sequence comes from Etheostoma cragini, assembly GCF_013103735.1. NCBI lineage: Eukaryota > Metazoa > Chordata > Actinopteri > Perciformes > Percidae > Etheostoma > Etheostoma cragini. Next base: position 4,865,247 of record NC_048417.1, read on the forward strand.
TCTTCTGTTAATGCACTTTGTAAGATGTAGTTTTTAATGGTGCTACACAAATAAAGTTATTATTGTTATTCACTGTTCATCTCAACACACTGCCCACACAAAGATAACACAGAGCTGGTTTAAAATCAGCACAGTATCCCTTTAACAACTTGAAAGATATTACATAAATATCAAATATCAATACATCAGATAAAGTGTAAGCACTAGTATAACAAATGTTTACAAAAACAGCCCTTAACAGATTAAATAAAAGAAATTTCTTTACATCTTTTTTTGTATGGCGAGTATGAACACAACGTGCTACAAAACAGTTGTATCAAAGAAGCATTTAAAATCAGATGAATGTTCTTTAAACACAAACAAACCTACAAAAGATTTAAATAACATTAAACCTTCCTAGCAAAAACACATTTTTTATTTAATTAATTTTAATCTGTTTATTGATCCCCTATGGGGAAATTACAGTTTACGTTCTGACCAAAGAGTAAGTGAATAAGACTAAGATTTTGAGCCAGCGTTCAGTGCCAATTGTAGTTTCTTCACAGTTTTTTAAAACTAAGATAGTAAGATAGAGTGAGTCACTTACAACGGGAAGGGGATGGGGCTGTAGCTGTTGCCGGGCAGAAAGTTGGCTAGAATGGCTTTCATGGTGGACTTCTCCTTCACCTGGCTGTCAGTGGAGCCCAGCAAGTGTCCGTCAAACACATCTGACAACAAGCAAAGAAATGATGCAGATCGGACAGATAATCTAAAGTTCCCAGACGTTTGGATCTGAGGTAGCCCAACAAGCCTGTCAGATGAACTCACGTACCCCGTCAACGATTCTCAATGTAGATATGTTACAAATGTTTTACACTATTCTTTTATGTAACAGTGGATATCGATAATATATCAAGGTTGGTTTTGGCAAGCAATCGTACTTCTACTACTTAGTGTGACGCTGAATGTTTCTACAATTTATCAAGTACCCTGTGTGTCAGTGTGTGTGAGAGGGAGGGAGAGAGAGAGAGAGAGAGAGAGAGAGAGAGAGAGAGAG
>NC_048417.1:4866292-4942477 GCF_013103735.1 Etheostoma cragini
GAGAGAGAGAGCGAGCGAGAGAGAGCGCGAGAGTAAGTGTGTGTGTGTGTTTGTATGTGAGTGTGTGTGAGAGAGAGTGTGAGTGTGAGAGAGAGAGTGTGTGTGTGTGTGTGTGTTTGTATGTGAGTGTGTGTGAGAGAGTGTGAGTGAGAGGGAGAGAGTGTGTGTGTGTGTGTGTAAGAGTAAGTGAGTGGTAGAGAGAGTGTGTGAGTGTGTTACAGAGTGTGTGTGAAAGCCCTTTTACATTCGACGCATCCGAGCTTGCAACTAGTGTCGCGACCACCGCGCGAGTATGAACAGTTAGGGTGCTCTCATGACATCACACTGGCGCTTGATAGTTTGGCTGCGGCTAGTATAACGCATGCGAGAAAGAGCAGAGAGTGAGAGAGAGAGAAAGTGTGTGTGTGTGTGTGTGTGTGTGAGTGTGTACCCTCTGGGATGCTGAGAGAGTCCTGCTCAGTGGAGGAGGGAACAGGTGTGAAAGGTTCAACTCCAGGTTCTCCTGGAGACGACAGCATGGAGGAGTTGGAGGGCATTGTGCAGAGGTGACGGTCCTCTTTGTCACCATTCTGTACCACAGGTGAGGGGTTACGCGGCGAGGAATCCAGGGCACTCTATTAAATAAATACACATTATAAAATAAAAAATAGGCAAGACCGATCCATCCTAAATTACACCAGAATGATCTCCACAAAGAAGCATTGCAAGGAAGTCTGTTCCAAAAACTGGCAGCTTTTAGCATAAAAACATATATGCATTATATAATATAAATATGAGTAGGTGGGATACACAGCCAATCCTGCTATTTTCCAATTTTATTTGGAAGTGTTCAGATTCACCTACAGTATATATTGTGTAGTCTATAAAATATCTTACAAACCAAAGTGACTTCTTTAAACGTCTTGTTTTGTCTGACAAACAGAACGAAACACAAACATATTCAATTTACCTTAATGCAAGACAACGTAAACCATCAAAACCTCCCATTGGAGAAGCTGGAATGATCACATTTTTGCCTTTTTGCTTGAAAAATTAGGATCAATTGAACACTTTGTTGCAGCTCTAAATTTGGTGACTGTAAATTGCAGCAGATTACCCGTTACTTCAACCTTATTTTAAGAACATGGATGATTTGTTTTAGCTGTATTTGTGAATCCTGATTTTGAAGATGTTTTTAAGTGTAAAAGCATTTGGGTTGATGGACTCAGTACTTGGAGAGAGTGCAGCTTTTTCCTCAGTGGAAATGAAGTTATAGACGACATTGAATGTTACTTTCAGTTCCTTTTCTCTGACAGTACAGATAAGGACAGAAAGCGTGAGGAAAAACAGAGAGGATTGACATGCAAAGGTCCCCGAATCCAACCAGGATGTTGCAGTTATATGATACGAGTCTTAGTATTCAGATCAAAGAAAGCGATCCAGCAATTTTCCGCAGGGATTTGTGTGATGTTCTATTGTGTTCTTTAACTCCCCCAATGTAGCATAAGTAGACCTTATATTTCACAATTAGTATTTTGCGTCAGATTGTTTAAAGATCTCAAGGTTTCCGATAGCACTGGAAGGCATTCCAGGTTTAACCACCTTAGCCACTAGGGCTCCCTGTCTGGTTTATTTTCTCAAATCTGAGGAAGTTTGGCAGAAATCTGCTTACGAGTATACATGGCAAAGAACTTGGCTTTGCAATAAATGATGTCACCGACCTTGCTGTCGTCAGCAGTGGTCTGTCTGTGCCTGCCCGGGCTGGGAGGAACGGACAGACGCTTCCTGCCTTTCTCTTGCTGGAACAAGTCCTGCAGCCTGGAAGGGAAAGAGGCGACAGAGTGAGGACTACAGAGGAGTTTAAAAGCCTGGTTTTCCCTTCTAATATATTAAAAACCTGAATCAGAATCAAAAAACAAAAAGATTCTAATTTAGAGGTAGCGTTACATAGACAAAGGAAAATAAGACCATTTTAAAATAATTTAAGACCTAGAACACAATAAGGTCTTTTAAGGCCTTACATTTATATTTTTTATATTTTAGAGTTTTAAGACCCCGGGGAAACTGATATAAATGTAAAATATCAATAAGGTGCAAATTCAAAATATAACCAATATGAAAAACAATATTCCCCCCCCCCCCCCCCCCCCCCCCCCCCGAGTTACAGGAGTTAATTACAGGTAAGTGTCTTTATTCTGTTTTTCTTATGTTGTGTTATTTCCTGTCATATCCATAAATAAATAACATCCAACAAAATGTTTTAAAGGAAGTCATAAGTGATTCTGACCTGCTGTTCCAGGACTGTAACATCTCACACAGACTCTGTTTCTTCATCACTAGCGACTCCAGAACCACCTGCACCTGCTGAGGAGAATCCAGACTGCAGGCTTGTAGTCGCGCCTGAAGTTTTTCGTTCCAGCTCCGCAGCTCTGCTTCTTCCATCTAGCAACACACAAACCGAAACACCACAATGAGTCTAGAAACACCACTGAACCAAGACATGAGACATATCGACACAAATAAACCTACGTCTTTCTGAGCAAAGAGGTCCTCCATCTTTTCCTCTCGCGTCTTGCTGAAGGTGTCGGTCTTTAGGGAGGTGAGGCGGTCATCTATGGCCAGGTACACCTGAGTCACTCTGAGGAAGGAGCAGACAGAAACAATGGATAACAAAAGAACAAAAAACACAGAATGGACGCGTTGTAATCTATTAATCTAGATTAATCGCTTAAACTACCTATGGACTGAGAACAACTGAAACAATTATTAGACTGAAAAGCATTTGAATTCAAAGTCTATGAATGTTATTTTTGTAGAGTTCTGCATTTCTATCCCACTTTCTGTAATTGTTGTATTTTTTTTATTTCTATTGTTATTTCTCGCCTGAAACTCTCGATTACTAATCTGTCTTATTTTTGCCAAGCAAGCTTAAAACTTTAGTCATTTCAAGTCAGGAACATCTTATTAAGAGTATATATGCCCAATCACAAATGTAAAGCTGCAATGATCAGTTGATTAATTAATTAGCAACTACTTTGATAACAGCTTAATTGTTGGACGTCATATTTAGAAAAAAAAACAACCAAATATTCTCTGGTGGCATTACTCTATTGTGATGATTTCATGTTTTTAATAATAAATAATATCTTTCAGTTCGAGACTGTTGGTCCGACAAAATGAGACACGTTAAAATGATCAATAGACATTTTTCACAGTGTTCTGACATTTAACAGACCAAACAATGGAGAAAATAACAAAACTAATGATTAGTTTCAGCCTTAACTCAAAGGGCGTACACTTATAATCCTCGATACCATCTCAATTTCCAAGATATCAACAACTACATACATTTTGCCATGACATTTTCTGACACATTCATGCTCCACAGAGGATGAAACTTTGATGTTCAGGTCTTTTTCCCCCCCATTGTATTGCTTGTCAATCCCTAATCATACCCTTGACTTGAGACGTCATAGTAGCCCACTGTAGATGTAAGCCTGGCTGTCATCTAGCCAAGAATTATAAACAGCTAAATGACACGAGGCACAGCAACTTGACTGGCAGATTGTGGTTCATGTCTATGTGGTCTTTCATCTTATATCTTTATATGAGCTATATTATTTACTTTAGAGAGAAGTCCTTCAGGTCCTGCTGCAGGTTGGTTTTAGAAGGTCCCAGGTTCCTGATGAAGATCTTGGGACGAGGAAGACAAATCTCCAACAGTCGCACAGAAGTGAAGCTGAGAAGGAGAGAGACGGGAAAACTCTGTCAAGACTTATTCAAGAAATCATTGTAAACAACATGTGCTCTTAACCACCTCTGGAAGTATTCAGATCTTTTACTTTAGCTAAAAAGGAAGGTTTTCGACCATATAAATACGTCCTTTGTCTAATTCAGCAGTAGGTGAATGAAGGATAGAGCTGACCAACCTGAAGGAAGCCACCATCTGGTTGTATGAGAAGTACTGGTGGTAGTCTTTGTGGATGGAGTGTCCGCAGGGCTCCGCATTAGCCCTCCTGGTATACTGGTGGCCGTAGAAACGGAGCTCCAGGTATTTGGCAAAAGACATGGACCAAGAGTCGTTGGACAGCGGCACAACCGGTGTCACCTTAAAATAGGAGGCAGAGATTGAGTGAAACAGAGGGAAGTCTAGCCTGATAATCAAACTTCATGTATTCACAATTAAAATAAATATAATGTGGTCAGAATTAAGTAATATGTTGTCCCCTGCAGATGTATTACTATGCTGAAATAAGTAAAACGTCGGAGCAATACTCCCCTCAAGTGTGACGTACATCGGATGAAAAGTTGTCAAGTCAAAGTTGGAAAACATACAAGGACAGAGAATCCTTGTATTTTAGTTAGATTCTTTTGAAAAACGTATATATATATACCCAGCAATGTATCTCATCTGAAACTCCGATTAAAGTGCTAAGGAACATTATATGTAGGGCCCGAGAGCCGAAAGCGGCGAAGCCCCTATTGAAACTGAAGAGAGTTCCTTTTTCATTGGCAACAATTTTCAGTGTCTGATTGTCTCAGTGTCTGAAAATGCATGGTCACAAGGAGCAGCGTCCGCCAGTGAGCCCGCCACGCGCAGGTTAGCGAGGGCCCGTCCAACGCTGCTTGCAACTTTAATTACTTTTTATAGTTTGTAACTGACTATGTAATTTAGTTACTTTTGGAAGAAGTAACTAGTAACTGTAACTAATTTCTTTTTAAAAGTAACTTGCCCAACACTGGGGGCTACAGAGTAATTAGTAAATTAAAACCAGAAATTATTTCTAATATGCAAAATGTGAAATTATGACCAGCCATAAAGCAGGCAATTGGTGAGTATGGAGTAAAAGTAAAACATTGGCTACACTGTTGCATGTAGTTCAAAGTCAAGATCATGTTTATTTTCTTACAGTTGTCCTCGGGGGCAAATTTGAACCATTTTCAAAAAGTCTCTAAATCGGAAATTTGGGTTTCCTTCAACCAAATTATAAAAAATAACTTGGATTGTTCCATACAATGCTCCTCAAATAACTGATAAGTTCACTATTTTTATTGAATTTGTATGTTTTAATTTCACAGCATTTTAAGAAAAGAAAAAAGATTTAAGAAAACGGAAAAAGTGACAGAAATGTAGGGAAAAACAACCAAAAAAATCTGAAATAAACTGACAAAGTCATTGTGTAAAGAGTGAAAGAACTTTGGGAAAAGTTAGAAAATGTCAAAAAGTGACAACAAATGTCGGGGAAAGCTTCAAAAACTTGTGTCCCCAAAAAAAAAAAAAAATCAACAAAGAACTTTGGGGAAAGTGACAAAAGTGTCTTTAGAACTTAAAATTTGGACCCTGAAAAAGTAAATGTTGGTCTACGGGAAGACAACGCGCGCACATTAGCGAGGGCCTCGAGAAACTCCATGGTAAAGTTAAATATTATGTTGTTTTGCTACTGACCTGTTTGCAGATGCGGCACCAGGAGTAGTTGAGAATTGTGTGCTGATAACCCGGCACAGGGGAGTCCAACTCCTTTAACACGATCTGCACACAGCCGCTGCCGTGAACAAACCGACGGATGTGGTGCACCATGGGAGTCTCACAGAACATGCTGGGGCACTGGTAAGACGGCCTGGAGCAAACATATGCACGCACATGCAGGTAAAGCAAACTTGGAGGGTTACTTGGAATGAGCTGAACTCACTTGTCAAAGCTATCTATTTACATATATTTCAAAAAAATTTCTAAAAACCAATAAACATTTTTTAAATCTGACTTCACATTTTAAAGTTTTGTTTTTTAACACATTTGAAAATGATTTAGCTACAATCTCAGCCCCTATAATCCCAATTCAATCACTGTGTTTCTCATTAAAGCATTTAAATTTCATACAAATACATACATTTTAAAGTTATTTTGTCCTACCTAAAACAATATCGCTCCAAGAATACACCGAGCGAGAGGTCGTTCTTGCCATAGAACTCCATTGTGACAATCCTGTTGAGAAAAATCAACAATAAATACAAAATCATAAAAAAAATTAAAAAAAAAGGAATAAGATTCTTTATTAATCCACTCCACATGAAAGGGGTTACCATGGGCTGACGCAGGGATTGGGCGCATTGTTGGACTGAGCTGATGAACTGCTGAATAACACACACAGTCTCTGATGGTTGACGGGGTTCAGACAGTCCAGCTGAGGACAACAAACCCAAACGCATCAAAAGTAAGATAAAAGTAGAGCCACAGAGACCCATAAATAAACACAGCTTACTCGTAGTTTCCCTCACAAATGAACAAACAGAGATGGAGGATGCTCAAGTCTTGCAGATCTAGTCTGAAACCTGTGCTGGTTTAAAAAGTGGCAAGATCACAACCTCCAACCAATTGAAGAGGGTCAAAAAGGCAAAACTGCCCCAAGAAATGCCTCTAAAAAAGTGATCGAGGGGCAAATAAATATATGAATACTGTATGTACCAGATTAGTAAGTAAGTAGTCTAATTTCCTAATTCTACCTTAAACCATTTCATTTCTATATAATTATTTAATTAAGCAATTTAATAGTCTCTAACACACTCACACAAACAGCTCTGTTACATATAAATGCATTGATAAAAGCAATAGTTGGATTTTTATTTACTCATGTTGCACAATGTGGTGATTACTGTGTGCATTTTAATCTGGACTCCTTTTACACTGAAGCAAGTTTATGCACTTATTACTATTTCCACATCAAATCCAGTCTTTCCTTCAGGACAGTTATTTTTATAAAATAGTTTTTGTTTTTAAAGTTCCTGTCATAATTTTCCTAGAAGTCAAGGATGGTGACTTCTTGAAATTGCTTGTTTTGTCTGAACAACAGTCCACAATGATATTCAAATTTACACAGATATAAAACATTTATAACATTTGCAGATATCAAAGCGGTCCCAAAAAAAAAGGACGGAAATGATAAAAAAAAAAAACTTTGTTTTGGTGAGTAATACTGAATGTAAAGATAACTTTTGTTTGTTTATAAGAACGGCCCCATTAATGAAAACACTGCTCACCTTGGGGGTCCAGCTCAAATCATTCAGTTTGCTTGGCTTCTCCTCTTCACTGTCATTCTTCACTAGTAGCTTCATCTGTGCGTCCACCGCTCTGCTCTGGACACTAACAGGAGCTGCAGTGCTAGAAGCGCCGAAGGGTTCGGTGGCGTCCCTCTGCCGGATCCGACCTCCCTTTGCTCTGTAGTCAGCCAGCATCTTGGCCAGATCCTGGCTGCCATTCAGCTGCTCTATAATGCGGGTGCTGGTAAGACTGTGGGAGGGAAGGACATCAATGAGCTTCGGCTGTGAAGCGCCGTTGGTCTGTCCACTAACCAGAGAGGAGGGGGCAGAGTCTTTGAGTAGCTGTCGTTTTCGGCGTCCGTCCAGTTCCTTGAAGTCCTTGTTTAGGAGAGGAGATAGGTAGACCTGCGGGACAGGGAAAACACAGATAAGCATGGAAAATAAAAAACATCTAGGAAACGCAGCTTTGGACTGCGTTATTAAGGCAGTAACGATTCATCTTCTGGAAAACAAAATACTTGCATGTTAACATTATGTTAACTGATTAATTGTCAGTCATTTCAAAAGCTAAAACTCCAAAGATTGCTGTTTCCTACCTATCAAACATAATGATTGGAAACTGAATATCTTTGTTTTTTTTACTGTCGGTCAAACAAAACAACACATTTGAAGACAACCAACTGGACTCGGAGAACCTGGGATGAACATTTCATTATTTTCGGACACTTTATAAACAACAACAAAAACTACAACAGCATAGCTAGGTACCTGTTCGGGGAAGTAATCCCTGCTAGGGCAGAGCATGCCAGCAGGCATGAGAAGAAATGGTTCTTTAAATGTGACAAAGGGGGAAATGCACAGGATGATGTCCTTAAGCTCCTGCTTGAAAACAGCAGAGATTGACTTCAGGCGGTCATCGGTTGAAGCCACCTGCTCGGCCACAAACATCCCTGTATCGTCCTGCAGAGGGTCTCGGAACAACCGAGGAGTGGTGGTAGTCTCTGAACTTTCCCCGTCGTCCATATCATGTGAATCCCCCTTCAATAGGCTTCCCTCTGCCCCCGACTCACCCTCAGATGCTATGAGAGTGCTTGAGCTCATCTCCTCGTCCTTCTCCATGAGGAATGGAGGGGAGACAGGCAGAGGCGGTGCAAGGGTACTGGAAAATGGTGAAGAGGTCTTTGTGTCAGCAATTCCAGCGTCCTCTTCTAGGACAGAGGAATGTAAGTTGGGATTCGGATTGTCTTGGAGAGTGTCTATATCTCCATTTTTGGATGAAGACTCAGAGAGAAACCCTTCCTCCTCAGTTTGTCCTCCCAGTGCAGAGTCTTCAGTTGCCGCCGTTTTCTCCTGACTCTCTCCATTTGTCTCTTTCCCTCTCCTCTTTCCATCCTCCTCATCCACAGAGGCGCCCTCCAGCAGGCAGGGGAACGAGGTGCTCTGGGACAAACTGGGCGGCATGGCAAACTCATCCATGAGGAAAGAGATCTCCAGCTGGGAGTGGTATGCCACACACACCATCAGCATGATGATCTCCTTCACCCTGGCCAGCTCGTACTCTGAGGCACCACGCAGTTTGATGGAGCATCCAAGATGAGGAGGACAACCCTCAAAGAACATTAGAGTCTTCACTTCATCTGGAAGGATAGAAGAAGAAAAAACAAACATCAGGATTAGTTCTATAGGGTGTAGTTAAAGTATCTCACAGTAGAATTCCTTGAGAGTAGGAAGTGTGCTTCCTACTATTGGCCAAGGTGAAGGGCTGCATGTAGAACTTGAGACAGGTTCCCAGACGAGGTTTGGTGAGGAGCTGGTCCATAGACATCACCAGGTCTCCCTGGGTCATGCGACTCACCCTGTCCAAGACTTGCTAAATTGAAGAAAAAAAATGAAAAGTGATTAATGGTGGCAAAGACACTGTAGCCACAACCGCTAAGGAAATATTGTTTTTCACATTCGTTTTATGCTGATTATTATTTATTTTATTCTGTTTTACATGCCTCATGATTGATTAAATCTGTGTTTATTGAAAAAAAAAATATATGAATGAATGTATGACATGTGAACAAGTGTTGCCTTTAACCTCCAAATCGGAGAACCAGAGGGCAGCGCAGCCATTAAAGCGGAACCAAAATGCATTGTCATTTGGTGTGGTAGATATTGATCGTTTAGGAACCAGAGCCATATTAGCACTTATTATTTAAGTGTGTTATGTCGTATTATGACAGAATAAAACCAAAAACCAAGAGGAGGCCATGAAAAAGAAATTAGGATTGAAGGATACTTAAATGTTAACTGAAAACTTAGAATTTTGTTTCAATAATTAGTAATTAATTTAATAGTTCCAATACTAAACTGACCGATTTGACGTTGATGACCAGTGTGATGCCGTGCTCCAGCAGCATGTCCTGAGCGATACGAGACACCGTCTTCTCCACTAACACCAAGGTTGGACGCACATCTACTATGCGCTGAACATAGTTCTTCAGAAACTCTCGTTCCTGAGGGAGAGACAAAGAAAAATCTTTTTTTTTTTGTGTCAGAAAAGGACAGCAAATGCACAAGGGGTTTCCTTTAGTTAGAGACTTACTGACCTGTAGCACAATGGGGTCGATGCAGGAAAACTTGGTCTCCTCCCTGTAAAGATACTCTATGGAGCACTTCAGAAGCAGGATTTTGGGGTTCTTGATGTAGGGGTTCATCTGATTACACGTCAGACAAGTATCAGGATTTCAGTTCCAAATTAACACTTCCAACACAAGCTGTTCTATAGATATTTTAACTAATAAGAACTTGAGCGCACCTTCTTGTGGGCAATGTTCTTGGTGCATACAAAGCCGTTTACCACCGTTGAGTCAAACTTCCTGCCTCCAGAAATCTGAAGCGCAAATGGAGATTAAATTATGCTTCTGACACCACCTGAAGCAGACGGTCAGTCAGCTAATTAAACATTCTGTATGCACAATTAAATGAACGTGTATAATTTCAAAGAGTGACACATGACTACAGTATTGACTGATTTGATAATGGTGTGTGACCTTCTTAATGTGGACCAGCTGGCGGATGTCCATGTCGTCATCGCAGTTGCGAACGTCGGGCCGTACTGTCTGGACCACCTGTCGAACCACAGGGACAATAATGTCCCGCCAGGACAGAGACAAGGACTCACTGTAGAGCAGCTGCTGCAGCAGTGCCATCATGTGGCCGTGGTTGGCAGAGCTGAAGACACGGAGACAGAGCGGCAGATGGTTAGAAGAAGAAAAAGAAAAACGTAGTGGTTGATCACAGTAACATTTCTCAAGTTAACATCATTTTAAAGGTTTTCCTCTTGAAATATTTAGTTTGTGGCTCTTTGGAGACAACATGTTATTTTTGTGTCTGCAAACTTCAGGTAGTGTTTTCTTCTTAATGAAGAGAAGTGCTATAATAAATAAAAATATGAAAGAAAATGTGATGTAAATAATCTTGACCCATGGGCTATTTTAAGGGGCCTTTTATACTATTTCTGGCATTTTATAGACTAAATAATTAAGAGAGAAATGACCAATGCTATCTACTATGATGTATAATCTCACTGGACATTAACAGAGGTGTTATCTCCACTCACAGCAGCCTCTCCATGGCCTTCCTCTCGCCGTTCTCCTCTCTGAGCTGATCCAGAGAGCTGTGGTGCCAACCCAGCGGAGTAAACAGCATCTCTTTGGCCTTCTCCTCCACACGACGGTTGAATAGAGACTCTGCAGTTACGTGAAATCAGGAAGAGGTAGCAGGTTTGCTTAATCAATCAAACTTTATTTGTATAGCACTTTTCATACAAAGGTCATGCAACACAAAGTGGTTGACATTTTAAAAGCAGAGACAATAGCTATGTCCCAATTCAGGGGCTGCAACCTCCAAAAGCTGCAGGACATAGCTAATGACATTCCCACGCCCCTCCACAAACACATGTACACATGCACACACGCACGCACGCATGCAATTAAAGCTTGAGGTGAGGAAACATTATGATGAATCGGCATAAAAAAAGCAAAACCCAAACCTTAACTAGTTAGGCAATTCAAAATGTTGTATGAATAAATCAATAAGGAAGTGCAGAGCACCTACCTCTGATGAAGGCATCACTTATAACAATATTCTGTCCTCCATCCTCAGATAAAAGATATTCAGCTGAAAGAGGAGAGAAAGAGGAGAGAGAGCTTATTAGATGTTGTACAATTTAGTGTATTATACACATATAATCACTTATTAAAAACAACTGTGTGAAAAGAAGTGTTCAGAGCGAGACAGACATATTGTGTATGGTAATATTTACCTTTCTGGTCAGCAGCAGAAGGCACGTGTGGATACTTGGACTGTTTCTTGATGTGGAAGTTGACATTGTTTTGCTCCATGTTGAGGTTGATAGAGGCAGCAGAGTCACTGTCCACAACTGACTGGAAACTGCTGACAGATGTTCTCTTGCTGGGGCTGGCAGAGTCTGGACAGAGAGACACATGTCAGTGAGATGCAGTTGGGATTTTAACTCACAGAAACCAAAGCAAAATTACTTGTACAGAGAGCACTGCTAGGTTTTTATTGAGTCATGTTAATTGCGGTTTGTTATGTGTGAATGCATCGTCAGGACTGCTCCTAAATCGCATTGAGCAATGTTGTGCAATGACATTAAAGTAATTCTATATATTTTTTAAAGCATAAGACACGCGATACATACTGGGCATGGTGTACTCGCTCTCGTCTGCGAGCTGCTCTGTGTCGCTGTCATCAAACTTGATGTCCTTGAACCAGGACGGCTCTGAATGTCCCTCTACGGAGTTCACACTATCGCTGTCTGGAGACGGTGTTTCTGAGAACTCTGTACTCTAGAGACCAAAGAGAGAGATGTCATCAGCATTAGTGATATGTCCTCTCTTGTTATCATAAGACCCCGTTGAATCAATCAATATCAACACATGATATGTTCAGGTATGTTGCGGCAAATACAAAACAATTTGGTGATTTGAAAGGATTCTTTTCCAGTGCGCCCACTCTTTACACATAAGCCTGCACAATTCAGGGAAAAATATGAATTACACATTTTTAACTGAGAATTTATACCAAGATTTTTTCTCACAAAGTTTAATGTTTATTGCACACATAAACTATTACTAAACAAAACAAATTGGCAGTAACAAACATATATATGTTTCTAAGTTAAAAACTATCAGAAGAAAGTAGTAGTGTTTGTAATGCAGTTGGCTCCTAAAATTATATTAGAATCAAAATCATAAAAAAATCAAAAAACAAAAGATTAATCGTGCAGGCCTATTAACGCATCACAAATGTTACCTGGAGCGGGCGGTAGAGAGCATACTCATCCCTGAACAGCTGGTCGTTGTGTGTGACACAGTCCAGCCAGCGACCATCCACCAATGCCTGGCCAATGGCAATGGCCTGTGCCCTGAAACACACAAACATCAGGATGGGAGGGAGTAACAGTCAAAGATCATTTAACTTAAACCTGAAGTGCTCATGGCATCTTTAAAGTACGAGACATATAAAAACATTAGTGATCTTAAATCTGAACGATGTACTAAGATTAAGTTAATCTGTAACCAAGAGACAGCATACTTAGATCTAACTAACTAACAAAACAGCAAAGTAGGAAAGCAACATTTTGGCCAGCACAAGAGACATCTAACTAACTAACTAACTAACTAACTAACAAAATCATTAGAAAACTGGGTCGACGTTTAAAAAGTAGGCCTGATGGACAGGATGAGCCCATTTATGATGCCATTCTCTGCATAGGAAAAAAACACTTTTGGCCAGCAAAAGGCACGTTTGCAGATGATCAATATGTACCAGCAAGGAATTATATTTATTCTGTAATATTATGCAGAAGTTAAGCATTTTGAGAAATAAGCTTGTTTGTTTTTGCAGACATTTAGGCAAGAAGATCAATACAAACTTCCCATCTCTTTGCTAAATATGAAGCAACGGACTGCAACCGATCTGAGCATAGCTTAGCCTAAATCAAGCAGAGTTATTTTATTGTCTCCCATTGGAGAACGTTTCTTGGAGAAAGGGACCAGACATTAAATAAGAAAACGTGCAAAAATCTGTCTAAGGTAAAAACAACCAGCAAATTAATCAAGAGCCATTCAGCCCAATTAGAGGTACAGAAATTAATTCAAAAAATTCAAAGGCATTCATCTTAAAACATACACACTTAAGTACAAAAATTACACCCAAAACATTTCACCTTAAATGTTTACAAGCGCAGACCTGCTGGGTTACTCCCTACAGTATGTTTTTGTCTATCTTTCAGAAGTTGTCCATTGATCAGTTTAATTGGCATAGGAACAATCGCGTTCGGCTTTAAGCTCCAGCTTTATATTTAACAAAAAGAGATATGAAAGTGGTATCAATCTTCTCATCTAACTCTTGGCAAGAAAGCGATTTACCATAATTCCACCAAATGTCTAACTATTCCTTTGAATATTCCTTCTGAAGATCATTAACACGACACAACACAGAAAGTGAGATGCTACCTGGTGGAGATGGTGCCATTCCTTAGCAGCCAGTTGACAAGCTCTTTTCCCACAATGCAGTTGGGGTAGGTCCTGAGCCAGTATCTGTGGTCCTGGAACTCCATCCCTGTGTTGTTGTGGCAGATTTTCTTCCACAAGTCCTTCAGCTGGGAGGAGTCCTGTAGGATGTCAGTAATGGTTAATAATGGAATACATAAATAAATATATATATAATATATATAGTAAATTAGTTTTTGACCGATTGGAGACAACGACAAATTGTTTTGAACACAACAACATCAACTTACTAGCAAACATCGCTTACTATTTACACCAATAAATAGTAAGTCCAATATTTTCTCTCTATTATCTCTGTTTTTGATCTCTACCAACCCCTGAGGAAGATATTTAGCTGCTAAATGCTCCTCTATGTTCACCAGCGAATCTCTGTGTCTGTCTGCTGTTTGCTGCTGAGCAGGTAGTGTACACTGGTGTTTTCTGTGAAAACAGCTGCTGCCCAAAATTACCCTATGAGAGCAGTGAGAGTGAACCAAAACCGTGGTAAAAAATTATAGCCGGACAGTTAAACATGAGCTAAAACTATAAAGCTCCACAAGGCCAAAGAATAGCAGCAGATTCAGCTGATAATTCTCTGTAGTGACCTCTTTCACATTGCCATTTAATATATTGTTATGATAAAAAATATTGGTTATAGACTCTTTGAAACAAGGGGGATGAAAATCAGTAAAAAGGAAAGACCAGCCACCAGTAGGATTTTCCTCTCCTCTTCACTGTGGTCCAGCTTGGTGCCGGTCTTGGTGCCCAGCATGGCTCGGCTGGTTGGCGGGCTGATTGAGCTGTCGTAGGAAGGAACCATGGAGGTCCCAGAGCGGTCCAGGGACAGGTTGGTCACACTGGCAGACCTGTGGATGAGACAGAACAGGGACTGTTCACACTAGAGATGGGACAAAATATCGATACGGCAATATATAGCAGTCCTTTCTCGTGCCATGCGATAATCTGTACGCTGGCACCAAATATTATTGTTTAATTAATAAAATAAGGTGCTCTAAATAGATTTCCCTTCTCCCAGTGTGGCAACTTTATGGCTTCTGGAGGTGGCGCTCAACATGTGAATGAGGGAAACTTGAACATAAGTTAACTAGCCGAACAAGAAGAGGTTTTCAACGACATGGCGGACAGCAGTTTGAGAACCATCAGCTTTTAGTTCTGTAATTTTAATTTTCAGACTAAAAAACATGTGCTGCAGAATGGTGCTTTTTTCCAAACAGTTTGGACTTTCAGTGGATAAAGAACAAAACTACACTTAAGGTTTTTGCAGGCATTTTGTATTTGTAGTTAGACCGTTATCCTGATATGTCATTATAGGATTGTCTGGCAAGATATTAATTATTGCAAAATTCCTATATCCTGATATTATCGGTATTGTCTTATCTTATTGTGAGCCATTAATCGTCATATCCCGAGGTATCCTGTGATTCCAACCCCTAGTTCCCACTGCTGGCTTGACCTAAGTCTACTGAACCACACCGGAGCATTCTATACTCCACAAACAAACACAAAGCAAAGTGAGTTACCTTTTCCTAGCAGGCGATTTGCCGATGTCATCTTGTAGTGTTGTCAGTCTGGAAGTCAGGCCACTGTTTTGCTGTTCCTGAATCATACTGAGAGAGAGAGAGAGAGAGAGAGAGAGAGAGAGAGAGAGAGAGAGAGAGAGAGAGAGAGAGAGAGAGAGAGAGAGAGAGACACACACACACACACACACACACACACACACACACACACACACCTAAGTAAATACACCTAAAACAATTGATACAATCCATAATCCATTACAATACACTTTCTGTGATATTCGTTATAGCCCAAGAAAACTTTTACTTACAGACAGCAAAAGATCAGAAAGATGTGAAAAATGAATAAAACAAACAGCAAGACTCACTTCTTTCTCATCCCAATAGGAGTTTTTCTATGCCAGGAGAGAGAGAGAGAGAGAGAGAGGAAACAGATTGTCTTTGAAGCAGGTTAATAGAGAAAATAAGCGGGAAGCTCACCGATTCAAAACATCAGCAGGAAACAAGCACAGGGTTATAAAACTCATGAACTTTGCCGTTTAAAAAAAGACGTCTTTAAACATTCATTTAACAACAAGCCTGTTGTATGCATCGTTAATGAATCTTTAAAAAAGTTTATCAACTATTAGTTAAAAAGTAACTTGAAGAGGAAAATTAGACCAGTATCCATGCCCAAACAGTCATGCTTTGCTAAAGCTTCCAAAATTAGATGTTCCCTCTTTTATTCTTTAATTAATAATTAGAGACAGTTTTCCACCCAGCACTAATGGTCTGACAGATCACATGCTGCAAAGCATCCAGCGAGTCTTCTTCATATCTTACTTTATGAGTCCTACTTCATGCTGTTGCAGTTAATTCCTCTCAGTCAGGGCTAACTGATCAAACATGCCAGGATATGATTCAGTATCATGAGTCTTGACCATGCACAGGGTACAGGACATACTGTACAAAGCACATGCACACGTTTTAAGAAGCAGAAAATCAAGACAGAAAAAGAGCAAGCACAGATGGACGAGGCTGAGAAAAAACTAGGGCAGCGTGTTTCCATCATGACATGACAGCAAAATGTCACAGCATGACAGCAAACACAATGCGAAATACAAAGTTAGGATTTTTGTTGTGTGTACACAGGCACCATGGTGGGTGGAGGTAGGGCTGGGCCATAAGACGATATACGTTTCATTTCTATTGTGATGTCAAAAAAATGCAGTCAAATTTTGCTAAAGCAAGTGTACCAGAAAACATGCTGTATCGTAATATGTATCTTTATCCCCATATGAAATTAACTACTGTATATCGGGATAGAAGAATAATCGCCCAGCCCTAGGTGGAGGCATTTTACAAGGGTGGAGGAATGTAGAAATAAAATACAAATATGTTTGTATGTTTTTTCTGTGTAGGCTAATTTGGCCCCAGTATGTGTGTTTGTGTTCACCTTTGCCAGGTCAGGTCTTCCTCCAGGAAGATGTTCCTGCTGGCCTTACGTCCACCCACAGGTGTCCGGGGCTCGCTAGGCTCCAACACACTCACAGAGCAGGGTGAGTCAGACAGGGCGCTTAGGTCCTCTCCAATGGAGCCAGAGTCCGCTGAATGAGCGTAGCTTAGCGCTATCTTACGACAGTATGTACAGGCCCGAAGGTCTCCTGAGTTCAGAGAAGTCCGAGACACAAGAAAAAACGGAAAAGGAAGAGTGTTTGAATTGATTTTCACTTCACAACTCAATGAATCAGTTAAGTTATGATACACTCATAACCAAATAAAAATTCTCAAAAAGAGGCCAGGGCCTTTAATTACCTTAACTGAAGAGGGTAACAAGACTTTATATAAGTCTTTTATTGTGAAACATTTTCAGGGCCGTATTATGGAAAGATTCAGTGACATGCATAGGGTTGTGGCCAGAAGTGATACAGCTATTATCGAAGATAAGCAAAAGCTCGCAAAATGTAATATACAATATTACATATAATAATATAACTCTAATACTTCTTTTATTTTTTTAAATATGTTTATATATGTTTTGGGGTGGCAGTAGCTCAGTCCATAGGGAGTTGGGTTGGGAACCGGAGGGTCACTGGTTCAAATCCCCGTATGGACCCAAAAAGTTGGGAGCGTGGATTGGTGGCTGGAGAGATGCCAGTTCACCTCCTGGGCACTGCCAGGTGCTCTTGAGCAAGGCACCGTACCCCCCCGACTGCTCAGGGCGCTGGTTCAGCTGGCAGCCCACTCACTCTGACATCTCTCCATGTATAGTGCATGTATAGGTCCTGAGCATGTGTGTGTATTTCAGGCCTGTGTGTGAGTACTAACAAAAAGTGTGTACACAGAGTGTAGTGCAGTAATTTCCCCATTGGGGACTAATAAACAAATTATCTTTTTTTATCTTTTATAAGGTTAATTAAAACAAAAAAACTAAACATGGGGGGATGGGGGAGTTTGTTGCCTCCATTTCAAAAAGATTAGACATCTAGCCATGAGTGTGGTGACTGCTATGATCACATTGGCATTATCTGGTAGCTGAGCCGGAGATTTTCCTGGTGTTACGCCAAAAACGGTATAGACAATCAATATGCGATTGGGTGGGTTTATCTTGTAATGAACCAATTGTCTGTTCGGTAAAGCTCCTGACCAATAAAAAAAAAATGGTTCTTATGTAAGTCATAAAGTTCAGATAATTGGGAGAAGCGCGCAAATGTACCTTCAATGTATGGATTATGAAACGCTCTAATTCATTTGTTGAACAATAGTAAAAATGCAGGATCTGGGCGGGAGGGAGGGAACATGTGATTAGACCTCATAGGGGGTAAGACAGAGGTTCCTTGCAGCCCAAAGTGTTTCCTAAATTGAACCCATTTGCGTACCGAGTGTTAAACTATGATGTTTTGACATTTTTACTTTGGAGGGGCAGAGTTGCACAGACCACTGAACTCAGATTGTCCCGGCTAAACGCCATAGCGCTCTCTCTTCTTGCCACAACCCTCGCATGGTTTAATACAGTACACTTCAAATGTAGCTACTGCCATCTTGTGATACTGTTACTACAAAATACAATTTGTTTCAGACATTAACACACATGCATCCACACTGACTGAAATAGGACAATAAAACTAAAGAACAACAAAGGGTTGAATAGCATGTTTAGATTGCTGAAATTATTATATCAAAGCAATGAAAATGTACATTATGCTTAGCTGTCATGCACATTATATGGGAAGCACCAAGGGTTGATCCACCTTGTTTTGTGTGCTTGAGACTCTGCTTTTAATTGAGAAATACAGCAACTCATCTTGAGTATGTCACTTACCCGTGTAGCCCATGAACTTTCCGGGGATTTCCTGGTTGCAGCAGCGGCTGCAGAAGATCTGGCCACACAGTCGGCAGTGGTGGCGGCGGCGGAAGGTTGTGAACTTCTCATTGCAGTCGTAGCACTCTTTACACTGGCTATCTGGCATCCAGTACTGCTTCAGATCGCTGTCCTGAAGGAAAGAAACCACGGCACACTGCTTTCATCCACAAAGCCAAATTGAACGCGTTCAGCTCATGGCAAGGCTTTTTGAATTGCCATGGCACGGAATACAACATTTTAAATGTTCTAAGATAAAGTGGGTTTACGGCTGTGTTAGTTCATTTACTGTGTAATACATTTAAGATATATTAAGATGTACAAATGTAGCCAAGGAAAAGTGTTTGTAAAGGTTCAGATCAGATGTGAATACCTGGCTCTTTCCCTCCATTATTTCCTTCAGCCTTTTCAGTGCAGTGCGAAGTTGCACAGCTGTGCGAGGGTCATGATTGCTTAGAGGCGTATCTGATTTCCTGCTGCCGTCTAAAATCATGCATGTAGACAAAAACACACACACATGACCACAAGAACTGAAAAAGGTTATTTATGTATTCTTTATATTCTAGCTTGCTGCATTGTCAAATATGTCTATTTTCTTTAAACATCTATTGAATCTACAGCCATAAGAATGAAATTCCTCTTCAGAGTAAATTTAACCATGACATCTAAGTGACAAACATTTGACAATGCACTTCAACGCCTTATAAAACCCTTTTATAAAAAGTTGCAAATGTGTTTAAAATAACACATGATGCAATTAATAAAAAGAACAAGAAACCAAAACATGTTGAATATAAATGTTAGCATTTAAAGTCATTCAAGAAAAACATCATTCCAATTATTATTAGTATGCTACCTGAGTGGAAAACATTAGGGCAAACCATAGACTAATAGAAAGCACTTTATTGAAAATGCATATATCAAAACACACGCACACGCACGTGCGCGCACACACACACACAAACACACTCGCATGCACTCAGACACACAAAACCGTTTGTGTAAGGCCACTCAAGTCAGGCCGAGTTGTTAAAGTCAAGCTAAAAGCATCTTTAGTAAAACAACAGTGCAGAAGACCCCTCACCTGGCCAATCCACTGTAATCAGAAAAGACATGAGAAGGGATGTTACAGCCTGAACATTCATCCATCTTTCTGATGACAACATCTTTTTCAACCCCAAACATCATATTTCATTTGTTTCAAGTCTTCGCTTTTCTTTAGCAGATTCCTCTGGAAAGGAAAATATCAAATCCAAACAGAACTTTCTGTTTATGTGGATAAATACTGATGTAAAAATTATTATTATTATTATTATTAATTATTAAACAACTAACCCTCGAGTAAAATATCATAAAACACTGACTAAAATGAAAATAAAAAAACAATGTGGCACACTCCACTATTAACAGAATAATGACAAACACCCGAGAGTCCGTAATTCACTTTTTATACATTTGAAAACACTTGTTTTTCCACTCATCAGTATATTGGTGTTGGATATGACTTAAACATATCGCTCTTTATATGTAGGCTCTAATACTTCAATCACTACAACTACTGCAATCAAACAAAAGAGAAAAACCGACATTACACCACACCAAATTAATCTACAGTATATCTAATTAAGTGATGAAAAAAAAGCCCATGTAACCAACTCACTACAAATAATCAGTGGTAGAAGTTTCTTTGAAGGTAAACAACTAATTGTTTTACAGCTTTTAGAGTGCATGAGGTAACTGAGCTTTAATCTATGACATCATCCAGGATGTTGTCAGTGGCCTCTGATTAGTTCAGTCATTACAAGACAAGGGCTTTTAATCAACTCACAAAGGGTTTCAAATTACAGATAATACATATCAGGTTTCATAAGAATTGACAAAGCCAGATGGAATAAGACAAATGTCCTGGAAGATGTATCCTTCTGTATAATCTGCCAGTGAAAGAAAGGCAGCACATAATGTACATCAACAGGAACATTTTACATGGTTCCAAAGGAAAACTATGATGTCATTCATTTAATCGCCAATATATTTAGACCTGACTTTATGTATATGAGATACATTGAAGTTTAATTTAGAAGCCGCAAAGATTCTGCAAGATCCCTACTTTTGGAGAACATCTTACACCGACAGCTAGATAAATAGTGTGAAGCCCTGAGGAGATGCTTTACAATTAAAGTTCTGTGGAATGAACATCAATCGCAAACCTGTTTCGGACTTAAGACAACTTTTCTATGATCAATAACACACAAATCACAAATAGCAACATCTGTGTGTGTGTGTGTGTGTCTTACCGGAGGCAGTGGAGGTACGTCGGAGGTGGTCTGGGTGCTGTTTCCGGTGCGGCCTTGAACTGTATAAGGAGTGGGTCGGACTGGAGGACCAGCTCCTCTCTGATTGTGGAGAAGGAGACGGGGCATCTGGCTTATCTGAAGATGTTGAGGGAGGACGTACCTCCTCTAAACAAACAAACAAACAAACACACACACACACACACACACACACAAATTAGATTAAGAGAAGAAACAAATGTGTCAGGACAGAAAAAAAAGCCTGAACAAATTCAAGTTAATGTGATCTGCATTCACATTATATTAAATTTCCTTAAATTCCTTTTTTTTGGTAGTGTCCATAGTCAGCGCAGTCATTATGAGATTGGCTCTTATTTGTTAACAGGCGTTTGTGAGATATCGCATTCACAGGAATGGGACGGACAGACAACCTGAAAACATAATAGCTCATAAACAATCAACTGAATTTTAGCTGTGGCTAGTTGTTTCCACTGTTGAGTTGTTTCACTGTTTTTTTAACTTCAATAAATGCATCATCTTTCCAAAAGACAATAAGTAATTAAAATTATAAATAAATAATGAAGTAATAAATAACCGGAGTTATGATTTTTTTCCATAATCAAGCAGCCCCAACATAATGTCAGTTTATAAATATATTTAAATAAGATAAAATAAAGTGTGTGAGGCCCGCGCTGCCACAGTGAGGGGAGGAGTGTTGTTCAGAGGTGGGACTATAAACACCAGTCATGTGGCTCGCTGGTTCCTAGCAGGCAATTCCATTCACATGACCTCACAAGACTGGTTAATAACTTCTGTAAACTGTTGCAAAACACTGCTCAGGATAGAATTTTTTCATGGCTGTAATGTTTGATGTGTTATTGTTTTAGAGATTAATCAGAATCAGTTTTAACAACCAAGTTGGTGTAAACACACACACTTTAGCTTGTTGTTGCTCTCAAAGTTCACAGAAACATACGGCTAATAAACAAAATAAAGCTGAACACGGTCAATATAAACATGCATATTGTGCTTTTGATACTGTAAGTAAAAGGTCACAATATAATACGAATTACACTACCGTTCAAAAGTTTGGGGTCACATTGAAATGTCCTTATTTTTGAAGGAAAAGCACTGTACTTTTCAATGAAGATAACTTTAAACTAGTCTTAACTTTGAAGAAATACACTCCATACATTGCTAATGTGGTAAATGACTATTCTAGCTGCAAATGTCTGGTTTTTGGTGCAATATCTACATAGGTGTATAGAGGCCCATTTCCAGCAACTATCACTCCAATGTTCTAATGGTACAATGTGTTTGCTCATTGTCTCAGAAGGCTAATTGATGATTAGAAAACCCTTGTGCAATCATGTTCACACATCTGAAAACAGTTTAGGTCGTTACAGAAGCTACAAAACTGACCTTCCTTTGAGCAGATTGAGTTTCTGGAGCATCACAGTTGTGGGGTCAATTAAACGCTCTAAATGGCCAGAAAAAGAGAACTTTCATCTGAAACTCGACAGTCTATTCTTGTCCTTAGAAAGGAAGGCTATTCCATGCGAGACATTGCTAAGAAATTGAAGATTTGCAGAGTGGCAAAGAAAAAGCCATATCTGAGACTGGACAATAAAAGCAAAAGAACACAGACATTGGACAGAGGAAGACTGGAAAAAAATGTTTAACACTGGGGTGCAATTTCTCCAGATTACCTCAACAAATTAACAGCTAGAATGCCAAAGGTCTGCAATGCTGTAATTGCTGCAAATGGAGGATTCTTTGACGAAAGCAAAGTTTGATGTAAAAAAAAATCTTATTTCAAATACAAATCATTATTTCTAACCTTGTCAATATTTTGACTCTATTTTCTATTCATTTCACAACGTATGGTGGTGAATAAGTGTGACTTTTCAGGAAAACACAAAATTGTTTGGGTGACCCCAAACTTTTGAACAGTAGTGTATATATAGCTATAAAATGTTTTCCCAAAGCCAAAGATGACGTCCTCAAATGTCTTGTTTTGTCCACAACTCAAACATACTGTGTCAAACTTATATGTCACAGAGGAGAGAAGAAGCTAGAAAATAGTCACATTTATGAAACTGGAATAAGAACTTCTCAATCGCTTGTCAAAATAAGTTAGCGATTAATTTAATAGTAGACGACAAGTCGAAATGTCTTTGCAGCTCCAATTGATAACTTCATCTAGATGCTTGTAGGCGTGCGTCCCTGACCTTTGCTGTTGAAACGAAACAGGTTGACAAATGAGCTGTATGCGGAGCGGAGGGGGGGCTCATCCTGCTCCGGAGTCAGCGGTTTGAAGTGTGTCAAGTGGGATGGGCTGGTGGGCGAGAGGACAGGCGGCTCGACGCTCCAGTCTGTTGAGGATGAAGACGAGGATTTGTCATCAGCAGCCATGTCACTGCTCGTCCTGCTAGAGATGCAAAACAATATATATTTTAAGCATGTATAATTGATCAACTTCATTTAATTGGTGTAAGGACTTTTACTAAAGTAGTGACAGTGATGATAAGGTCTTAGAGCAGTTACGGTAAAAAGTCATATCAACAACTGCTGTGTTTTCATATGCTGATTTTCACATCAGCATAAAGTTTCTTTTATCTACCCTGCTTTATGTACTTTTCCCTACCATGAAAAGGCTTCTTTAGGCTTAGGCTCTGAACCAGGCCGTTTTGGGCACGGCCTAAGTCTATCCAACATTCTTCACGCTCCACGTCCTGGACTGCTGCAGGAAATCATGTCGGGTGCATGTATTTTCCGAATTCTTTCGCTTTCTTTGTGTTGGAAATTTAAAGTCAGTGGATTTCTGAGGACTATGGTTAACTGCTTCTCAGGTAACCCCGAAAGCTACGTGGAGCAAGCAACAGTGGCTAGGAAAAACTGCCTAAAAGGAAGTTTTTCCTCGCCACTGTTGCACAGTTGCTTGCTCTGGAGGAAACTACTAGAACTGTTGGGTCCTTGTAAATTCTGGAGTGTGGTCTATCTGTATAGTGTCTTGAGATAACTCTTGTTATGAATTGATACTATAAATAAAATTGAATTGAATTGAGTAGCCAGACCGTCCTTCAGCGCGCTTTGGAGGAGGGTCTGGCAAAGCGACTAGCTGAAGCTAAATAAATGTAAAATAAACTTCAACATTATAAATTCCTAACCCACGTTTTAGACACAGATGTGGTTACAATAATGGTGATGTGAAATTGCATTTTCTTTTAATTGAAAAACAACATTTTTTGAGGGAGGACTACTGAATCCCCAGCCCCAAATAAGTGCACTTAACTAAGTCTTCCACAAACCTAGGGAAACACTGCATACTCACTGATGTCATGCCAGATTAGAGCAGTTTTTTATTTGTTTCTAGCAACTGGTGAACAATTTCATGACCCTAAAAATTAACTAGTTCTGTCATTCATTGAAATCAGAGAACTAGAACTAAGTAAAGGTGTATCAGCACTGTTAAAAAGCACTCAGCCCTCTTGTAGCCCTGTGAAATACTGACCTGACTGTACGTTACAAACCAACCAACCTAACTGTATACTTACTGACTTACTTACTAAAATTGCATGTACAACACTGTGCACACAAACACATAAAAGTGGAAATGTGAAGAAATAAATAGCGCTTGCAAAAAAGAGGATTACCTCAAAAGAAATGCAATTGTGTGAAACTAAACCGTGTGATAAAATACCACCACTTGAGGAAGTCAACATTTCAGTGTAACCCTTTAATGTTTCAAATATTAACAACTTTTTCTAAAACATCACAGCCTGGATTTACAAGAGATCTGATTTTGGTTTCTTATTCTCAGGAGATCATGAAACCGGTTTCTTAGTCATGGCTGTTGGTGTACGTTTCATCTTTTGTACTACATGTGTGATTGCTGTCTAACTTTGTGCATACTTTCCTTTTTGTTTGAGCGGAGCTGCTCATGAACACAAAATAAATTTCAATGTAAACTGATAATAAAATTGTATTAGATTCATTTATTTATTTATATTAGTAGTTTGAACATTGACATTTTTTTCTGTGCTTCTGAAATTCCTGTTTGTGTTTTCCCTCAAGAGGAAAAATATTGTAGTTAGACTTTTATTACTATTATTATTTTTTATTAATCCACACTGCTGTTACAATCAAAATCCTAACCATCTATATTGGATCCCTGCTATGCGGTGGTGGAATTTAACTAAAGTAAATTCACTTAGTTACTGTATTTAAGCACAAAATTTAAGGTACTTTTATTTGAGTATTTTCTTTCCATGCTACTTTGTATTTCTACTCCACTTCATTGCAGAGGGAAATATTGTACTTTTTAATCCACTACTATTTAATAAACAGCTTTAGTTACTTCACAAATTAAGACTTTTGCATTCAAAACAATTGAAGTGGTTATAAAATAAGATTTTTTGTTAAAAATTAAACTACTACTGTACCTAACAACACATACAAGCAGAGCTAAAACGATTGGTTGATTCATTATTTGACCGAAAATTAATTACAGCTATTTTTCGGGCAAATATATTTCAGGGGTCCAGCTTGAAAAATGTGAGGATTTTGTTGATTTTTCAGGTCATTAAATTCGATAATAATAATTCAACTTGTAACAGTTTTTACAGTGTGATTATTAATAATAATACTATCTCAGCCCTTATGGATTATTATACAGATGAAGTCGAAATCAGGATGTGGACGGGTAATTAGAATCAGTCTCGACTACTGTACATCTGTCACACTCTAACCACATTCCTTGTTCATTTAACGTTACTAACAAAGTAAATAAACGGAAACAGCCTTCAAATCTCCTCTAGACTTACCCTTTGAAGAAAGCTACAGACTCTGAGTTTGCAATGCATGCCATTTTAGTTAGTATGAAAAGGGAAAACAAGGGGAGAAAGCAGAAGTAGCAGCATCACATTCTCAAACGCATCATGTGATCACAACAGGAGGCCGCAGGATGACTGCTGTGGGCAGACTCATTTGACAGATTAAACACCTAGCTCTCCGCCTTATCAGACAGGATATCATATCACTAATATAATGAACAAACGATAATGTTCACTATCACTTGGATGTGCTGATAGTCTGCAGACAGATTACGACCGCCAAAAAAGCAGTACTTTAAGTAGTTGTCTACCCAGCAACAGCCTTGTAGCCTCAGCTAGCGAATTTAATTGCATTTTGCCAAATGTAGTTTAGGTGTCATTGTGTTTGTAATATGTGACATTTACAACCACATTTAGCAGCAACTACCGTTAAACACAGAATAAATAATATAGGGTTAGGTTGGATAACGTTAGCCAACTAGCTTCATAAATTTCAGTAGTGTAGCTGGATTTTCTTCCCAGGATAGGGAAGGCATGTCCCGCCCTAGTACGTCCCTGAATGGCTGCCTGACATTCTACCCTAACCAATCTTGTCCTGTGTGTCTAAACCTAACCAACCAAACCAGAGTAGGTAGCGACTACTACACAATCACAGGGAGATAAGGGCGGGTCATACAATCGCCATCCTAGGAACAATTTGCCTGCTGTATTTAGCCAAGCTGGCTAATGTTAGCCTCATATGCTAACTAGCCGGTAGGGTGCAACAACCTCCTTCCTGGAACAGTTGACGCATGAAACTTACGGAATTGCCGTGACAGTAAAAAAATGCGAATTACCCTTTAACTGTATTAATTTGACATCAATGCAGGAAGCAGTCCAACCTCGGAGACATCTGTAAAACACCTGAAAGAAACGGCGACACCAACAGCCCTGACGATTCGAGACCTGCACTATTGTGATCCATAAAGCAAAAAAACAGCACTCAGAACTATCGATTGAAAACATAAACGGTAGCTTGCATACTTCATTGTTTCACTACTGCCATCTTCTGGAGTTAGTTAACTACTACAGTGTACAGTATGACATATTTACTTTATCAGTTATGAATAAAAATACACACGACAAAGCCAAAGAGGTCCATGTATGTTTTGATAGTTTTTTGTTTTGTTTTGTTTGAATCGTTGAAATTAAAAACCAAAAACGGAAAGACAGCTTTGTTTTTTCGTTTATTCGTTTTTTTATTGAAACGAAAGTCGAAAAAACATGTTATTTCCGTTTGTTAGTTTCGTGGTGAAATGGAAAAAAACTATCAAATTGTACACGGACCCAAAGAGATTATGGATGTAAACAGAGTAGACGTTTGTAGCGTTAGGGCAACGCCAGGGCAACGCCATGGGCAAAGCAGGCAGAAAAGGGTTATATCGTTTCTGATTGGCTTGCATCTCCTATGACGCGTCTCCAAGCGCATGCGCATGTCCGTGGCGGACTTTTCGTTTATGTTCAAAATAGAATGAGCAGCTTTTCCCTGTTTCACACGATGAATTTACGTTTTTAGGCTCATGAAAGATTAGCTTACTTTAATCAATTCACGGTAGCCAACAAGCACTTTTGGTTGAGCAATGTCTTACGCTGCTTGACGTTTAATAACGGTAGGTTCTTCCAATATTTTGAGAGTAACGTGCTAGTTAGTTAACGTTAACATCAAGTTTGCAAAGTGGAGTCATCCTCGGATGAAGCGGATTAAATATAGCCACCGTCAACATTAACGTTTGGACGAAAACATAAACCACCTGTTTTGTTAGCTAAGTTAAACACCTAGCGTCAGCTAGCTTAGCTAGCTAGCCTAACGTTCGGTCAGGGTTGGGCATGATTGGTTTGCAGAGGGGAAAAGTATTGTCAGAGACTTACCAAATGGGCATTGCTATTGGTTGACTTAGCTCAACTAATATACGGTAGTATAGCAAGCTAGCTAGGTGCTAGTTTTATTTTTTATTCCATGTGTCTGCATTGCATTTTCATAAATAGAATAAAGCTGCCATAAATCTAAAACTGTTAAGGTTAAGTAAAGGATCTGAATACTTCTTCCACCAGTGCACTTCACCCAACAAAACCAACGGAAGCCGACTTTGTTACATGCTTCCGTGCGTGCTAAATCAGTGGTGGTGTACGAAGTTAACATGTTCGTTTTCTTTTAGGTTATTTATTTTGTCAGTCAGGAAGCCCTTCATATTTATCCAGCAATGTTACCTATGAGGACCATGATGACGCCTGTCAAGCCTTCCCAGAAAACTGCAGCTGCAACAAAGATCAAAAATAAGATTCTAAGTGAGTCTGTCATTTATTTGATAACACAATTCCACACCAATATGTGACTTTGTGTAACACAGGTGTTGTGGCATTTTCTGAAAGCAGAAAATCTGTGACTTTGATATTGTGTTGCTTCTCCATACTTCTGCTTCAACAGATACCTCCTCCTTCTTCAAGGTCTCTTTGAAGACCAACAACAAGGCCCTAGCGCTTGCCTTGGAGGCCCAGAAGGAGAGGAGCAGGCAGCTGGAGAAGGGGATTGTGTTCTATCAGAGACAAGTGAAGGCTCTGTGCTTCGAGCTGTCCACCAATAAATACAAGCAAAGGAAACTGGTTGGTTTGTTTGCTCAAAATCATTTAGTGTTACAGCAATTAACATCAAGGCCTTTCTTGCCATACAATTATTCATTATGATGCACAGACTGTTTCAGAAGTGTTCTGTTTGATTGGGGGATTAAATGTATTGACTGCGGTTCATTTTGTTTTTCTGTCACAGCTCCTCCTCCTGAAAACCTTCCACAGCAACACTCTGCAGCACTTTAACATGGTGGCTGACCTGTTCCCAGACAGTGTAAGGATTCCTCTCAAAAAGTATTAACAATTGCTGTTTTTGTAACATAGATAGGAACAAAATTAGCACAGCAGTATCTTGAAATGAATATTTTACAGTATTTGCTGTAATATTTGAACTGCAGCGATTAATTGACTCGTCAACTATTAAATAATCGCCAACTATTCTGATAACATATTAAAGGGTTTGAGTCTTTGTTTTTAGTAACAAAAGTAAAGAATTATCTGATTGCAGCTTCTTAAATGTGAATAATTTCTAGTTTCTTCTCTCCTCTGTGGCAGTAATCTAGATATCTTTGAGTTGTGGACAAAACTAGACATTTGTGGACGTCATTTGGGCTTTGGGAAACAATTTTCTGACCTTTTATAAACCAAATAACTAGTCTATAAATTGAGAAAATAATCAACAGCTTAATCAACAATAAAAATAATAGTTAGTTGCTGCCCTAAAATATTGAAAACCCTCGGACAAAAACTGAAAGATGTTTCCAACAAGACATGCAAACTGATCCTGCTTTTGTAGGAGACCTTTTTAAACAAACGCGCTAGACTTCTCTTCTTGTTGCTAGTGAGGGCCAGATACATTTTTTTTTTTTAATATGGCACAGTGATTAGTGCCTCTTGTAACAGAAGGCGCGGTAAAATGGTAATCTGCAGCATGTTTTAAAGTACTATGGACGGAAGATATTTCTCATAGTCAAGCACAGACATGGTGCTCGGTTTACATTGGTATTCCTCAAGAGCTCTACTGTATTCTGATATAAGAAACAAATTTATTTTTATGTTTTAGTTCTTTTGTCAATTGTTCCACATGGGGTTTTAAAAGTCAGACTGCTTTCTAACCAAATGCACACACATATGATTAAACAATAGCAACAGAAAATGACTGCATATATTCAACTATGCCACACGTAATCTCCACAGGATCATCCTAAACCGTCTGAGGACAACACAACTTTATCTGGCGATATTGAAGAAAATCCTATAGTGGCAAGGTGAGCAAATTTTGTATTCAGGTTTGTTTTTATTTTTTTGATTAGGCAGCTGTGCATGACTTCTGCTTTTTCCCCTCTCTGTCCTTTAGTCTTACAGATCAGTTACCTCCTCAGCCAGACATTTTAGGGAATTTGTTGTGTCCCCTTGGAAAAGTGACTGCTGACTTGCCTGAAAAAAACATTGGCGCAAATGTCTTAAATATCCAGAACAGACCCAGGGAGGTCCCTGACATTTTCTGTGGTAGGGTGCTTTAGAATATTTGGTGTAATTCATTATTAATCCACATTTATGAGTTACTGCCCTAAGATACTGCTGAAGAATTCCCTTGAAATAAGTAATTTATTTATTCTTCACAACTTCTTTTTTCACAGATAACGTAGATGCTGAGAAAAGGCATTCAAGCCAGCTTATACAAGCTCCCCAGACAGAAAAATCCCGTCCATCCAGCAGCCTTAGGGATGAAGTGGAGAGGCTTTCATCGATGTTCTCTCAAACTGTATTTGATATCAAGTTGGTCCCCTGTCTTACTAACAGTCAAATCCCCTCAGCTGTAAGCGTGTGTGATAAATCTCAGCCACATCTTTCTGACGATGTTCCCCTACCAAGTGGCTCATTCATGGAAATAGAACCAGAACATGGTAACAAACAAGAGAAGACTGTGCTTCTGAATACAACAATGGAGATGACGCAAATTAATGCTCCTGAGATAGTTACTGTAGAAACCAAGGCCAAAAAAACAGGCCGTTCTGGCAAGCCGAAAAACAGGAAGAACAAGGAACAAGCCTGTGGGTCAAGTGTGGCTGAAAATCCACAGGTGAAAAAGTCTGCAGATTCTAGGTTGAGTGAGGTTCAGAGTGCACCCACTGGCACGTTGATACAAACAGATGGCCATGCACTAGAGGATAACACACACTCAGCATCAGGGTCACCCAAAACACAGTGTAGGCATGTCATCACATCCCGCATTCCCAAATTTTGCAAGTCTAAAGCCGGCAACAGTCAGAAAAGGCTAAAGGACAAATTAAAATCCTCTGACCTTACCAAGTCAAAACCGGAGTCCCCGGACATTGCTATGCCGGACGTGGACGATTATTTCATGGATCCTAAAAATGAATTACCAAAAGCCAGCAAAGGTGTAAAATTACCACAGGAGATCAATACGACCGAAGAGGCCACGTCCAATATCACATGCCGGAGGTCCAGGATTAAAGGCAGGAGCGTGTCTTCGGTCCCCAGGAAAACATTTGTCAGTTTGCATCCACTATCACAGGAAAGTGAGTGCAGTCTGTCCATATTGGAACAGGTCCACAACAAAGTGGAAGAAGTTGTTAAGGGAAAATATGAAGCATGCAAAGACCAAGAACTTCTGGAAGATTTACTGATTTGTGCAGATAAAGTCACACGTACAGATTTACAACATGAGGACAATAATCCACAGCACAAAATAAAGACAAATTTTGGGGGAAGTCGGAGATCAAGATGCAGAGGGACATTTGTTGTCTCAGTGGCCAGAGATGACCCACGGAACGGAGCATCAACAGCAGAAGGTGTCGTAGAGCAGGACCTAACGCCTTCTACAGGATCCTCAGACCGGGAGAGCATGGATGCAGTTGTTGTTGTTACAAAACATTCAGAATCAAACCAGCTCAGCGATGGAGCCCTTGTCAGGGAAACTCCGAGCTCTTGTAAGCGTCCTTGGTTGGCCACTCTGGATTCAGGAAGCCCTCACGATGATTTGAGTAGCAACAATAATCATGAAGTACCGCCTCTGGACAAAGACCGCACTTCAGGAACAGAGTTTCAAAAACCTAAAAAAGCCAGAGGAGAAGAAACGAGTCGATCCAGTAAGAACAGAGTCTTGCAGAGGGAGGGGAGTGTTGATCATTCAAATGACAGGACAAAGAAGGGAAAAAGTAGCCGTAGCAACAACATATTTGGATCCAAATTGGAACAGGTCCACAATGAAGTGGAAGAAGTAGTTAAGGGAAAGTATGAAGCATGCAAAAACCAAGAACTTCCGAAAGAGTTCTTGCTTTGTGCAGATAACTTCACACATCCAGATTTAGAACATGAGGACAATAATCCACATCACAAAATAAAGTCAAATTCTTGGGGAAGTCAGAAATTGAGATGCAGAGGGACATTCGTTGTCTCAATGGCCAGAGATGGCACCTCACCAAACACACCATCAACAGCAGAAGGTGCCTTGGAGCAGGAGTTAACGCCTTCTACAGGATCCTCGGACCGTGAGACCATGTATGAAGTTGTAATGAAACATTCCAAATCAAACCTACACAGGCACAGTAATGGCGTTTTTGGCAAGGAAACGCCAAGCCCCTGTCATCGTACTATGCTGGCCACTTTGGATTCTGAAAGCCTTCAAGAGGATTTGAGTAGCAACAATAACCTTGAAGTACCGCAGCTGGACAAAGACCGCACTTCAGGAACAGAAGTTCAGAAACCTAAAAAAGCCAGAAAAGAAGAAACGAGTCGATCCAGTAAGAAGAGAGCCTTTCAGAGGGAAGAGTGGGTTGGTCATTCAAATGAAAGGAAAAAGAAGGGAAAAAGTAGCCGTAGCAACAACAGATTTAGATCTGAGGATGAAGCATGTTATCTTGAGGGCAGCGGTGATGCCTCACCTGTCTGTCATATAGATGGTCCTGACAGAAACTCCAAACAATTAGATGTTTTACGGGTGGTTGACTCACATTCCACGATCAGTGAAAAGGATGAAATCTTTGAACATTTGTTTGATTCAAAACTCAACGAGTCAAAGTCCAAAAGGGCTCAGAATGCAAAACGGTGTAGACAGACTTTCAACCTCCAAACAACCACAGAAACCAGAAATCCAAGGGAAACCAGTGATGATGCAGTTCATCAGAAACTGGGACACCTGCTGATGGATGAGATGCCACCGTGGCTGGACATAGATGTCAGCGTTGCTGACACAGAGGTTGGCTCTTTACTCACAAGTCCGAGGAGGGAGACATCAAGCATGGTGGCTGTGATCGAGGAGTCTGCAGCTTTCACGACTGATTATTCTCCAGGTGTGGTATCCATTATAGCCTATGTCTTTTATTTTAATTTGTACCTGGCTACACATTCAATAACCAGTAAAGATCACGATGAAATTGTTGTCTGTACAGCTGCAGCCTGTTTAACAAACACTGTGATGGATGTAAAGATGTAGTCAGTGCAGATTACAGCTTTTAAGGGTTGTAAACGTAAGGGTGATCAAACATCCTCTTTGGCCCGTTCATGTCCACTTTTAGATACTGTCCAGGGCGTCTGGAGAGGGTTATAAATGTATGAAAATGTCCGGTTTTTACTCCTTCATGGGACCATTAAGCGTACATACTTAAATTGACTGGCGCTTGCACACAATGCTACGGTACTTTGTTTTGCAACATCATTTCCAAGAGGAAACAGCATTCCAACATCAAAACTGGAACTGGGAGTATGATTTCACAAGTAATAAGTTATGGGTTTGACTGCCGTTCCAGGGCACTTTGACAGGTAGAAGGTTGTGAACACATAAGTTACGGGTTGCCTGGAATGCAGCATTTCTTAAATCTACCTAACCCTACGTTTAAGAAAAGAAAAAAAGGGTAAATTTCAACTTCTGATTCATTCTGTTGCAGCAGGAGGAGTCCTTACATCTCTAACGAACACCGTTGCAACCCCAGACAGGGAAAACGAGGGGAGAACCAGGAGGCGTAAAGGCGTCATCAGTTACAAGGAGCCGACCCTCAACAGGTGCGGACATCTTGTCCATCCTCTTTGGCTTGGTTTCAGTATGGAATATATCAGAAAACAGCAGCGACTAATTTTGTTTTCTTTTTTTGGAACAGCAAAATGAGGCGTGGAGATAAATTTACCGACACCGAGTTTCTGAGTTCTCCGGTGTTTAAGGACGGAAAGAAAAAGAAGAAGCAACAGCAGAAGACAAATCCAAAGTTGGATGGATCCGTTTTTATGAACTGATTATTATCATTATTATTTCAAGTTGTTGGTTTTCTTAAGATTAATAAAATCCTTTTGATCTTGGTGTTTTGAGTCACACTAACATTGTTTGCTGGTTACATTGTTTTGTATTGTTTATTTTGTTATTTGCATGTGCAAACATGGAAGCTGCTTTGTATGTTTTGATAACCACTGCTCTGCTCATTTCCCAGTATTAACTGGTTGGTAATGCTTTCAGAGATTGACGGGGGGGTTGGTCATAAATGATTCAGTCCAGACTGTTCACCTGAGAAGTCTGTTCCACATCGCCGTCAAAGGCTTGTGTTCCTCCAAAAGGTTACCATATTCAGTGCTGCATGACCGCAGCCAACCATGTGTGTGATTTTTTAGCATTGTGCAAACTGAAGGTCTGTAAATTTGTTTACGGTCATACAGAATTTTGTGGTGAGTACAGATGCTTGCGTGTTGAATTTGTTTAAAATATGCCACTGATTGTTGTTTTTATCTGCTCATTAAAATGTTTTTGCAAAGGAGAGCTGGATTCAGTTTGGGATTTGTTGCACTCTGTCACAAAGGTGGACTAGATGTACTGGACTGGTGTGTTGTTGCGTTTGTTGGCAGCTCAACAAGGTGTCAGGTTTATGTCTTGGCTATGCAGCAGTAAATTAACCCCTTATTTTTAGGTTAACAATGTTGTCATGCAAGCTAACTTTTAGCAACAGGTTCATTTGTTTTCACGAGATGTTTCCTGTTTAGGTTGCAGGAGTCCTACATGAAAGTAATTCATTCAGAAAATGGAGGCAAGGCAGCTGAAAAAAGAGGTTGAGGCGCTTATGTGAGTGGCTGTTGAAAAAGATTGCTAAAAAGCTCTTTATTAAATGCCAACTGATTATATGTTTTCTTAATCTTAACAGTGGTGATTACATTGGGCAGAAACTGAGAGAAACATCTTTTGATCCAAAGGGGAAGGGGACCTCCTCAACGCTGGATGAACTGGTAAAAACAGTTATCAGAGCTGTGACAAAAATGGTCCCATCTACAAACATTAGTGGATGGAAGACACAATTAAGGGGCTGAGCTGTAAAAACTAAATATTTAAAGAATTGAATGAGCTAATCATTGCAACAAGTGCTTCAGTGTCACGTTGCTATGTATTTTCTCTGTGTGCGTGTTACAGGCTCACTATGACCTGGCCATTAGTGTTGCCCTTTGGTGGTTGGACAAAGAAGAGGGACGGGACATGCTTGATGGAGACATCTTGTAAGTTGCTTGTGTTTTGACAGACTAAAGTTGGACTTATGATTTCATGGAAAAAGTACAGTAATACCACAGTGTAGAAATACTCTGTTATAAGTAAACCCTCTGCATTCCACTACCAAAAGTAACAGTACGTATCATTGAGGATGGCTAATTTTACAATAATATATGATTGGATTATCATTTTTGATGCATAATAGTTTAAGAATCATAAAATACTTTAGGCTTTCTTCCCCCCTTTTTCTTTTCAGTATTTTCTTTTCTATTTTAAATGGATTATGCATTGGAGAGTGCCCAGATTAAACCCTTCTGACGTTTTTTTTTACTTTTTTTTACTTTATCCTATCTTTTTTTTGATAAGGTGTATATTAATCTGTAGAATTATTACTTGTGTAAACCAATCAACTAAACTAAATGTTGCAACCTGTAAAAGTCATTTGAGCTAATTTATCTGCTGGGTAGCTTTAAAGTGCTCTTATTATGCTTTTTGGCTCTTTCCCTTTCCTTAATTGTCCTACACTTTACATCTTTTTTTGCATATTTTAGGTTTAAGAAGTGAAAAAGCCCAAAGTCCCCACCCCCAAAAGGGACTTACCATCTCCAACAGAAAACACTGTTCACAAACAGTTCTATTGTAGTCCAGCCTTTACTACAGAGACAAACGTGCATCATTTTGTAACACACATAATGCTTGCCTAGCTGCTAGCCTGGCATGCCCTCACACTCTGCTTCTGACTGGCTAGTAGTCTTTATCTAGCTGCTGAGCATGTGCAACTCCCAACAAAAATGGAATAGAAGTAAGATATCTCCCTCTGTAGCTAAAACAGAGAGCTCAACACACAGGGTGAAAAGAGGAGCTGCAGCAATGTGCAGTACAATAAAAACAGTTTTTATTTTTTTTTAATTAAACCACATAAACCTCATACACAACCTCTAAATACAATTCTGAACCTGAAAATTCGCATAATACGGGCACTTTCAACCTACCTTCAACAGGTGACACTGAAGACAGCAGTAAAGGGCACGGGATTAGGAAAATGTTGAGAATTTGAGTGAAAAAGTGTGTGTGTGTGTGTGCTGGGGATAGTGGATCCTATAAAGTGCTTTCAACTGAATTAGGCTCATACAAGCTTGAATATTTCAGTTTGATGCCACTACCTGGGTAGAAATACTCGACTGGGAGAATAAAACTTCTCTTCACTTTCGTCTCTTCCACAGTGGAGCAACAAGTAGCTCAGGAAGTGCCCAGTACCCTAATCGCTTAGAACGAAAGGCCATGATTCTGTCATCATTTGCTGGGATAATTATGGTGAGTGTCATTAATACTTGAATGCAGTTTTTAATTTCCCAGTAAAGTTTAATACCTACATATGAGGAAAAGATTCAGTTTGCTAGCGGCTTACCTTTGGACCATTTCCCTGCTTCAGAACAGCCTTCCGGTGGAGGAAATCCTGGCTCTGTACAGGTGTAAACCAGCTGCTTCATACCCTAACCAGAAGGTGCAAGCATCCTGGCTCATTTTTTTTTACCCTCATGCTTAGAAGAAGCCAACACAATTATGTTGTACACGTTTGTCATGCGTAATTCTAGAAATGTTAATCTTCTATGTTGTTGTTTTTCTAGGGCCCAATTGTGTACCCCTTCACTCTATCCTACCATCCGTTTGCTATGCTTGGCTCTTACAAGGCGGTGTACCACTCCAAGAAGCAAAGTAAGTGTATGAAAATATTAAACAGTAATCTGGTATTATCTGGCCTGTGACTTTTTATAGGCGACCAATGACTACTCACTCATGACCCGTCATCGCATGTTGCACACATCAGCCAGTACTGCTGAAATGTGTTCTGTTACATTCTTTTGATTTTCAAAATTCCATACAAGGATATTTTCAGCGCTTCACCTCGCTTTCAGACAGACCTTTAAGATGCCGTTATCTCTGCTGTCTTCAAAGCCAACAGACTCATTTAACAAAAACATTTTACCTCCAGAACCTGGGAGTTGCTGATCTACCACTGCCTTGATCAGTTAGTTAGCTTGTGTTATTGTCAGACTTTGGTGAATCCATACTAACCTTTTACAACATCAAAGTTGCACAACAACACAAACTAACCGATCAAGGCAGCGGTAGATCAGCAACTCCTGTGTTCTGCGAGGTAAAATGACTGTAGTAGGTATGTTGTATGACTATGACCATGGAGAAGTAGCTCATACAACCACACTATCCAATTTGGTACTGTATTTGAGTGAACTGACTTAGTTAGTTTCCACCACTTGCTTTTTCTCTCCTTATCTATCAATCATCACACTCATCGTCAGGTCTCAGTTATTTTTAAAATCCTTGAAAATCTCCCATAGGTCAAAAGTTGAAAAGATGGCTGTCTGAGAGGGAGAAAGCTAGTGCCCTGCCTGGACAAGTTTCAGTGCACTCATCTTCATCTTCCTCCTCCTCGTCTCACTCCTTTCTCAGTGTGAGTAGACACATTATCCTCAATTCTGCTGTATTTTTGTTTTGCTATTATTTTAATCCAGAATTTCACAAAGGGAAATTAGAAAATGACAACAGCACTAGACTATTAAATCTTGTTTCAGGCTATTGTGATAAAAGCCATACTGTAGGTTTAAAAACTAATGTTTTTTTTAAAGATGTATGACATGCCTCTACTGCCTCCCTGTGGATCTGAACAGACATCACCTACATCTAACACCACCTCTCTCTGTGTCACTCTCAGGACAACAGTGATCGCGGGGAGGAAAGAGCTGAGCACTATGAAGGTTCACTGGAGTCTCTGCACGACTGACGTCCCCCTCCTGCAGTTACGTTGTGTCCTCCTGATGGGCTTTATATCTAATTTCTTGAGGAAAAAAGTGTTTGAGTACAAGAGTTTCTCACTTCTGCTGTCTTTGCTTTTCTTTTTACTGTCACACTGACAGTGCTTCAGCTTCATGTAGTGAATAAGTACGGTATTCTATTCGGGGGTGGCAGTAGCTCAGTCCATAGGGAGTTGGGTTGGGAACCGGAGGGTCACTGGTTCAAATCCCCGTATGGACCCAAAAAGTTGGGAGCGTGGATTGGTGGCTGGAGAGATGCCAGTTCACCTCCTGGGCACTGCCAGGTGCTCTTGAGCAAGGCACCGTACCCCCCCGACCGCTCAGGGCGCTGGTTCAGCTGGCAGCCCACTCACTCTGACATCTCTCCATGTATAGTGCATGTATAGGTCCTGAGCATGTGTGTGTATTTCAGGCCTGTGTGTGAGTACTAACAAAAAGTGTGTACACAGAGTGTAGTGCAGTAATTTCCCCATTGGGGACTAATAAACAAATTATCTTTTATTATCTTATCTTTTTATCTCATAAAACCACACTTGAAAAGATCCAAAATAAC
Organism: Etheostoma cragini; assembly: GCF_013103735.1. Lineage (NCBI taxonomy): Eukaryota > Metazoa > Chordata > Actinopteri > Perciformes > Percidae > Etheostoma > Etheostoma cragini. The sequence goes on from NC_048417.1 coordinate 4,904,352, forward strand.
CCTTTAAGACAATGTCTATGTTTAAATGTAAAAAAGGATTTATTATTAGCTGATGTAACCCAATCCACATGATTAGTAATTGATTTGCAACAGTACAGCTGGACTATTTCCCTGTTATTTACACAGATATTCACATTTTCTATCATGTTTATTTTAGATTTTCAGCTCCCACAGCTTCAAATTTCAACTAAACATTTCAATGGTTAAAGACTATGTTGTTTTGTGATGACCTCTGACATTCTGCGTGGATAGATTAATTCTCCTGATGATGGATTAGTGGATAAAATGTCTCTTTGATGTGCATATAAATAAAGAGGGCCCAGTGGGTCGATAATTTGCCTGGTAGGACTTTTGCATTGATGATTCAGGGATTTTTGCTCTATGCCCAGGATCAAGACCCTTGGCAGCGATGCCAGCGCGTTAAATCCCCGCTCATTGAAAAAACAGCTAAAGTGGGATCTGCTAACCCTTTGATTGAGGTTTATATAGCGGGGCTCTGGTGCTGCTTTGGGAGACCACCATTTTTCGTAGGTGACTGGCTCCAGCACTCTTTCCAGGATGAGTAAGGTATGTTTTCTGTCTATAATGGTGTTCACAAACCTGCTAGCAAACGGTTGGACACACTATAATTATAACCAAAGCAATGCAGAAAATAATGCAGAAAAATAGGAAATTAATGTAGCTTCTAAAGCTATCAGATCTCTTTGGTAAAAAGGCAGCAGTTTAACAAAGCTGCTGTAACTAGCTATTTATATTATGACTATGCCCTGGGTGGGAAACTGTTTCACAAAGTGGATAAAAAAAGAAGAAATCACCCACACTTAATACAGTCTTTGACTTCTTTTACTGGCTTTATGTTAACGAAAATCAGCATGCAGGAAAAAGAAAAGGGAAGTTAAAATAATTTATTGTATATACAGCAGGGACATGGTTCCTACTACAACAGTATGTTCTTCATTGGCATGTCCATAAATGCCTTGTAGGTTGCGCAAAGTTTATTAGAGCTGCGAAGATGAATCAATAAGTCTTTTATCCTCAGGGAAAAGACTAAAATCCATTTAATCTAAAACATTGCACAGTGCACCAAATTCCTAGCAACTTAGTTGCATGAGAATAAACTACTGAATAATAGATTAATCGGTTTGAGTCATTTTTTATGAAAAAAGTAAAACTTCTCTGATTTAAGCTTCTATAAATGTGAGTAATTTCTAGGTTCCTCTGTGACAGTAAACTGAATATCTGAGATGTGGACAAAAGACGTCTGAGGACGTCATCTTGGGTTTTTAGAAACGCTGATTGACATTTCTCACCGTTGTCTGACATTTTATAGACAACTAATAGATTATTCGATTCAAATCTTTGATTTGTGTTATCTTGTGTCCTTTTATTAACAGCATTAAAGGCAGAATACGCATGTTTTTTTCAACCGTGTTATCCTTGTTTTTAACTGCATGTTTCTGTGTACTTGGGGAGGGACATTTTTCAAAATGTTCAGACATTTTAGAGAAATTAGAAAGACTAATCGATTAATCCAGAAAATAATTGACAGATTAATTGATAAGGAAAATATTAGTTAGTTGCAGTCCTTAAGTTTATGATGTAAATATAAGATGCTGAATTCATCAGTGTTTTATGAATGTTATTATGCCCTGTGGCTAACTGATCTCTCCCTGTTTGTGCTTCCTCTCCTGGATTCAGATCATATTTTACGAGGACAGGAACTACCAGGGTCGCTCCTATGAGTGCGACATCGACTGCCCTGACATGCATCCCCACTTCAGCCGCTGCAACTCCATCAAGGTGGAGAGCGGCTGCTGGGTGCTGTATGAGAAGCCCAACTACACCGGCTACCAGTACGTCCTGACCAGAGGAGAGTACCCAGACTACCAGCGCTGGATGGGCTACAACGACACCATCCGCTCCTGTCGTACCTTCTCATATGTGAGTCAATATTTTGTGTCATGAACTGTATGTTGTTTTTGTTACATGTGTGGACATCAGTGACAATGACAAGAAAGCTCCTTGTTTTATATGAGCTCTTCAGACAGTAAGAAGGGATAATTAATGAAATATGATTTGATTGTGATGGTTTAGAGTTTAGGGATTATAGATGCATGCAAATGAGAAGCCACTTGTAATGTGTGTTTTTAAGTCCGTGCATGTGTGTTTTGTTCTGTTTTTTGTATTTTTTGTATCTGTATAATGCAAAGAATACTAAATATATTGTACATTTTGTTTTTCTGCTTATTCTCCTACCGAACATAAACCTCCACACGATACTAAACTAGTTGGTTGTTGTCGTGGTCCTGCTCAACGCCCTGCTACGCCCGCTACGCCCTGCAATGCTGCTACTATTATTACTAGCCGTGGTTTTCTTATCTTTATTGTTACTGTAAGAGCCAATTATTGCCCTTAGTTATAAATAGGAACCAATGTTTGGTTCCTCGGGTGCAACCCGGAAGCACAGTTTTTTGACCACACTGCAACACACTCGCACAGCAACACCACTTAAGTACGCATAAAAGCATTTATTTGTCTGGACTATTAACTCATACAGTATCTCATGGAAATGAATAGAACCAGTGGTGGTGATTTGAACTTAGACTTTCATTGATCAAAAAAGGTAAAAAGTGCTTCAATTAATCTACCGGTGGAAAGGCACCTTAGGGGCTTAAAGCTTGGGCTTAGCCTCTACTGTACTATAATTGCCCGGGGCAATAATAGTACAGTAGAGGCTAAGCAATTTGCCCCTGCGCATCAGACCTGCACAACTGCTCTAACTATTATGAATCATATTTCTGTATATCTGTATCCGTGTCTCAACCAGCAACAGATGTCCACCCACCAAGAGCCTGGTTTTGACCAAGGTTTTTGCATGTTTAGAGGAAGTTTTTCCTCGCCACTGTCACACCAAATGCTTGCTCTTGGGGGGAATTGTTAGGTCTTTATAAATTTCAGTGTGGTCTAGACCTACTTTACTATCTGAAAAGTGCAGTGAGATGACTCCTGTTATGATTTAAATTTAAATAGGATTGAATTGAATTAAACAATCATAAGTAGATTCAGGACAAAATAAGCCAGAAGTTCATCCTGGTTAAAGAAACACCTCAGACACACACTGTGGAGCTCCTCGTCCCGATGCACGTCCTGTTCTAACTTTACATTTCACTTAACTGTGTTCCTCCAGACCAGCGAGGGCCCTTACCGCATGCGCATCTATGAGCGTCCCAACCTCCAGGGTCAGATGATGGAGTTCAGCGATGACTGCGAGTCGGTGCAGGATCAATTCCGTAGCCGTGATATCTACTCCTGCAACGTCATGGAGGGCTACTGGACCCTCTACGAGCACCCCAACTACCGCGGCCGGCAGTACTTCATGAGGCCCGGAGAGTACCGCAAGTTCAGTGACTGGGGGGCCACCTGTGCCACCACCGGGTCCTTCCGCAGAATCACAGATTTTTAATCATGAATCTCATTCAATGCTATTTAATTTACATTACAGTTTCCTCTAAAAAACATCTATTTGGGGTAATGTCAATAAAATATGTGATATAATAAGAATTGGGATGTTTCATTCAGCTATGATAAAAAGATTGACCTGGCAACATCAACATGATATTGTTTTAAATAACGTAATAAATTAATCTATTATAAACAATTTCCTCCGTGCTTGAGAATAAATATTTTCAGTTTGACTGATTGAACCAACAGGCTTGGATAAAAGACAAAAAATCATCTTTGGACACACATAAAGCTATTGTTATTTTCTTTTCCCCAAGCTTAATAATTACTTCCACAATTTGTGATCATGAATAAGTCTTTTTTCTCTTAGTCCGTCATGGCCCTCCAAAAGTGCTCATTCCTATTAGTCAGCTTTTCTTTTGGGGGGGGGGGGAATGACAAGCAACAAAGGGCTGCAGGTTGTTCTAAAAACAGTCCACTTAAAGTGTGCGTTGCAGTTCTTCAGGTTTGTTTGCTTTTACCCTGTTTGTATTATAGCCCTGAGTCCCCATCACAGCTGAAGCTGAACTGAGTCCTCTTCTCCTCAAGTAAAAAGACAATGTGAATGCAAAAAAGAAGCAAGTCCCTTTTATGTTGGTCCACTTTAAGAGGACTAGTTCACTTCAAGAGGAACATATGTGGAAACATTAATACAAGCCCCCATTACCAAATATACTTCACAAGAACAAAAAAGCATGCGCTTTAAGAATTTAGGATTTAGTGCTGGTTTTATTCATTTACTATGAGATCCACATTGTTGGACATTCAAATAACTTCTGTATGTTCCTCTAGTTTGGTCTGTCAGTCACATTCCTACAGACTGAATGACAGAAAGCATCAACAGTGACAATGGGGCTACCATTCACATCATGTAACTGAGGGTAGCTACAGTACAGAACATATTTAGAAAACACTGTTTACGAGTTATTCATACATGTATCTGCCCGTATTTACAACATATTATTGATTCACTCTACGGATACACCAACTCTAATCGATTTAAAACAAACAGACGATAGGTAAAAGGGCTCAGCATTGACTGCTCCAGGCCGACCATGTTGTGGGTTTTGCTAGAAGCTGCACAGTGTCTGTAACAGTGGACATGATAAACAGGAGTAGGAAGACTCCTGTAGGGTCTCTGCTGACACCAGGCCTCATCTGAATAACAACACACCTTTATATAAAGATGGATTTCAGCTTTGGTGATCAAAAACACAGGAAGCTCTTTGACCAGCAGCCATCATGGGAAAGGTTTGTGTCCAGTTTTACATTACAAAGGAAGACAATGTGCAAATAAGTGCAGTGTTGGGGAGTAACTAGTTAATAGGAACTCGGTAGTTAAATTACAAAATAAAGGTACCTGTAATCCGTTACAGTTACTGGGTAATTAAATTATAGTTATAACCTATAACAACGTTCATGATGACATTGAGGGTTACATGTGAATAATGTCTAAAAAGCTAGGCTATATGTTGAATAATATTAATTTAATTGCTTTAGAGGACTCTTGTGTGCACAATGTCTTGTTTTGCCATTTAGATGCTGTCGATTGGTTCTCCTGTTTAAATTTGCAGCGCCACCCGTCTGACAGATAAATTGCCTCTCAAACTCTCTGATAGTTATAACTACGGGTACAGATAAAGATGCGTTCCAGTGCTAAAAATATAAAACAAATGTCATGCAAAAATCTGACAAAGGTTCGAACATGAGCGCCAAGTGCAAAGAGTTTTTTCCAGGGTTCAAAATTCTATCAACATCAACAATTGTTTTATTTCATATTTGGGGCTGTGTGTGCCATGATATTTTTGTTGTTAGAATATAGAATAGAATAGAATATAATGCAGTAAGTGCAGTACCTGTGCAATGAGATTGAAGCAACCCCTTCATAGTGTCAACACAAAATGTAAAAATATAAAATATGAGAATATGAAATACAAACACATAAAGTATAGGTAGTGCAGAGAGAAATAGGTGGGGGGGACCCGGTGCACAGTCCTTGTTTTGTTATGATTTTAAATCCTCATTTGATGTCATATTAAAGAGAGGTGCTGAAGTCTGACTTTGTGGTGGCTAGTGATGGCCAAATGAAGCTTCGTAAACCAGTGTCTTAATTTTCTGAGCCCACTTGATGGCGCTCTTGGTTTTAAGAGAATGGCCTAAGGCACTTCGATTCAGTGTGTTCTCAACACTTTGTTGAACAGAGAGCGCCATCTAGTGGGCTCAGAAAATAAAGACACTGGTTCACGAAGCTTCATTTGGCCATCACTATTCGTGGCTGTTCTTACCCGAACACTGAACAAGTGAGGCGCTGGCTCTCTGTGGTTGGCCATTGTTATAAAATGTAAATGTAAATGACATTGTTATAAAACCTCCGAACGTGACTCATTCTGCTCCGTCAGATTATCTTCTACGAGGACAGGAACTTTGGAGGCCAGCACTATGAGTGCATGAGTGACTGCGCAGACCTGCACTCCATGTTCGACCGCTGCCGCTCCATTCGGGTGGAGAGCGGCATGTTCATGGTCTACGACCGCCCCGGCTACATGGGAACCCAGTACTTCATGAAGAGGGGAGAGTACCAACGACTACCTGGGAATGACCGGCATGACTGAGTGTGTCAGGTCCTGCCGCTTAATCCCCACGGTAAGGCCTTCTGTAAAATAATATACTATATCTTTCTTAGTATGATCCAAATTATTAGGAATGTCATGATACACTCAACTCACGATTCAATTCATGGTTATAAATTAAGAATACAATTTTTCTCAGGATTTTTTTAACAAAATGAGCTGCAGACAAATGACCTAAAAAGATCCCTTTATTCCTATAAACTGTACAAAACAACAGATTTGTCCTCTTATCAAAAGTGCAACTGACATTGTATTTGATCTGATCAAAGAAATAACTAAATAAATAGAAAGAAATCTCTTCAAATAATTAAACTAAGACGCCGTAGTGACGTCTGAAGTCAAACAAGTGAAATCTAAAGTAGATTACGCCCTAGGCCACTAATAAATTGTACCACGATTCATTTTTTATCTCAGCATTTTTCACAATGCATTGTTACATCCCTATAAATGATATCTACTGCTGCCTCTAAACCTTTTATAGTAAAAAATGTAGTCTGAATCAATAACTTAATTTGGTCTTTTGATCAGACAGAAATCAGGCTGCATTGCTCCTCATCTGCCTTTGTAGTTCAGCTGGTAGAGTGCACGCCCATAAATAGACGCTCAGTCCTTGCCTGAGCAGCCCAAGGTTTGACTCCGATCTGCGGCCCTTGGCTACATGTCGTTCCCCCTCTCTCTCCCCTTTTATGTCTTCAGCTGTCCTGTACAAATGCAGGCCTAAAATGTCCTAAATACATTTTTCTCAAAGATGGTTTCAGTCGTGATGTTTGTTTAAGTGTTAATTTTTCGGAAAAGTTTGCTTTTCATAAGTAATTTAATGGCTATAAAAACAAGGCAAAACGCTATGATTTACAGCTGTGATTGACTAGCGATTGGTTGGGTTGGGTGTGTGGGTGGGGCACGTGGATACAGCTGCTCCTCCGCCCGATCACTAATGCACAAACTCTGGCTCCAAAATTCCGAAATGGCAGTACCCATATCAGGGATATATTGGATTTACTTTGTACAGCGGTAGGATATAGAGACGTGTTATTATGGATCCCACGTAACTTCTAGGCAAGTCCCTCCCCACGAAGTAGCCCGTTCGGTTGGGGTTAGGAATTTACCTTGGGTGGTTAAGGTTAAGACAGCCGATTGGTCAGGGGATAGGACCTGAATAAATTGGGTTACGTTACCTAACAGAAGCATGGATGCCTGGCCAACAGTAGCGTGTGAATGCAATTGGGTGGGCCCCATGGTAACACTATCGACATTATCCATCTTGACAAAGCAAATAAGCATGTTTCTCAAAATTTCAAACTTTTTTCTTTAAAAAATAATTAAACAGTGTTTACTTATTAAAGGCATTATTATCTTTTCCGTTAAGAATTTTTTTTGTTCAGGGGAAAAATTCTGAGTGACGTGTGAAAAATAGTAACTTTTGTTGAGGTGTAACCCTCTGATCTTCCCGTCCCCCCTCTCCAGCAGAGCGGCAACTTTAGGATGAGGCTCTATGAGCATTTCGACATGGGAGGTGAAATGATGGAGCTGACTGACAACTGCCCCAACCTCATGGATCGTTTCCACATGTCCAACTTCAACTCCTGCAACGTGATGGAGGGCCATTGGCTCATCTACGAGCAGGCCAACTACAGGGGGCGTCACTACTACGTCCGGCCTGGCCAGTACAAGAGCTTCAACGAATGGAGTGGCAACAACTCCAGGTTCGGCTCCATCAGGCGACTCATGGATCTCTAAAGACAGCAAAACGGTTATTGTGAAATGTCTGCTCTTTGCCTTGTTTTCCATGCTGAATAAAATAGCGTCAGTGTTTGATTGCATTCAGTTTTGTTTTTGCTCTCTGCGTCTGGAGGGCATGTTTTCACATGAAGATGTGAACGGGTCATGGCCCGACATCCTGACTCTCATCAGAGGCTTGAATAAAATCCTGCAAGCGATGACACTAAACCCTACCGAGACTTAAGTGTTATCTATCGTAAAGCTGAAGAAAAGTCTGTCTTCCTGTCCCCCTTTTACCCACTGCACTTTTCATTTTCACATCATCAATACAGTTCAAATCAATGTTACCATAATGTCCATTTAGTACTTGTTTTGGAGCTTTAGATCAGTTTGTCTAGTTGTCACGGGGGGTCAAGAGTGAACTTTGAACCCAACAAAGAAATTATAACATCAATTTTTCTCTGACAACTGGAAAAACTGTGAGAAGATTAAAAGCTTCAGAATAGATGCTAAATACACGTGGTGGATTTGTTTTATCATTAGTTTAACAAAGAACACATGCAGATTATAATTCAAATGAAAGATAATTGTTCTTGAAATTAGACATTTATACTTTTAACAGTGTGTAGTTCCTGTGCAAGTGTATTCAGATGAAAAGAAATGAACCTCCCCACCAGAGGGCAGTGGGAGAGAGTTGAAATTTATCAATAACATGCTGTGGACATAAAAGAGACACAAATGATCTCATGAAACCAATGTTATAATTTTGACAACATCATCATCTTCAAAGACACTTGAATGAATGAACAGATGATAATTGGTATGCCCACATTTATACATCAACATACTATATATAAAATCAACACATACAAAGGACCTGTAAATAATATCTTAATAATAATATTACCTGTGAATAATATCTTAATAATAATATTACCTGTGAATAATAAATTTGACAATCTAAAACTGAATTTCTAGAGAAGAGAACAAAGTGGTGTAATGTGACATTAACACTGTGAAGTAAATAGTTCTGATAACAAACGTTTCAAAAGGGTTAACCTGGAAATGTAAGTCTTTGCCTAAAATCGACACCAAGAACTCCACTGATGCCAGAAATCCTCCATCGGTGAGCAGCTTTGATGAAAGCATAAACTAGAAAATAAAAAGACTAATATTAGGGGGTGTACAAAAAAACACACAGCACCCATTCAGCGAAGACAAAGAGTTCAGGACTGTTTCATTACAGAAACCTTCTGTCACGACACGACACCGACCCCAAACAGCCTGTCAGCTCTCACCTGTACAAACATACAGTAACTCCTAAACATCTCTTCAGGGAAACACCGCGGCACAAACAAGATTCCTGGCTATTATAATATGAATGACACGTGCAGAGTCTGCATTTCACATTCACTATATATGTGACAGGTGGGAGTCTTCAAAGAGCTGGATGGATCACACCGGGCAAGGCACATGGACGGAAAACGGGCCAACATGCCGAAGGTAAACATCAGAAGATGATATAACACTCATCTGTGGCCATTTTCAGCCTTTATTTTGATAGGAAAGCAGAAGACATGAAAGGATACAGCAAAGGGCCACAGGTCAAAGTTGAACCCTGGACCACTGCGTCCAGGAGTAAACCTCTATACACGGGCACCCGCTCTAGCAACTAAGCTATCCGAGCGTCCAAACACTCTTCATGTTGATATGGGATAAGAAATGCTCTTATTGTGAAAGAGCAATCAGGCATCCAGGCTTTTCTTTTGAATTACTGAGCTACATTTCTGGTTATTTTTTCTAAATCAAAAGAGGAGGATGTTTATTAAAAACTTAAAAATACCCAGAAAAGTTTATCTCTGTATGTTGACTAGCGATAAAATTAAAAACCATTCCATTTTCTGTGTCAAGATTATCTTCTATGAGGACAAGAACTTCTCTGGGTGTAGTTTTGAGTGCGGCAATGACTGTGCAGACCTGATGTGCATCCTGAAAAACTGCAAGTCCATCAAGGTGGAAAGCGGCTGCTTCATGATCTATGAAAACTCCAACTACAGTGGGAACCAGTTCTGCCTGACGAGAGGAGAGTATCCTGACAGCCAACACTGGCTGAGTGCCATCGCCTCAGTCTGCTCCTGTCGGCTCATCCCCGAGGTGAGCTCCTGTTTCTGGAAACTTGTACACAAACCATACATATGCATTAGTTTAATTACTTAATGAGCTTTGAAGTGCTTTTTAATATTGGAAATTGGTATGATCATATCGCTGTGGATGATTAGATGGAAATTCTTTTCATTGACCAGAACAATTCATCCCTGCACCCAAATTTCTACGTAGCCCCTAAAGGGACATGGGGAATTAATATTTTTTTGCGCACAAAAAACTTTTTGGTGAGAATGAGATACTTTTCTTGTAAGCACACAAAGGTTTCTTGTGCTCATGAGAAACCTATCTGTGTACCAGTCAGAATGGCTGCCCAGGAGGTATTCATCTTAACAAATGTAAATGATAGTGTCATCAACATACTTAAAGCTGTAGTGCGCGGCTGATAGATATTAATAAACGTTGGATACATTTAAGCCATTGCCAAATGAGTTGATACAAAGCTAATTAAGCATACCAGCTCCACAAAAGCCTTTCTGTATTTCTCAGTAAGGCTATGTTTACTAAATTGTGTAGTCCGCAGACTTTTGTGCGCAGAAGCTCAAGTGATGCATTTCATGCATCCGTTGAGAAAGGAAAACAGCAGCGTTCAGCTTTGGAGACAAAATATTTCAATATACAGTATATCCTCTGTGTCCTACTTGAATTGACAGAATAAACGCTACCAACAACAGCGTGGAGGAGGGGTGGGGTTGGAGTGCGATCGCTGAAGGCTTGCGTCATGTGGATGCAGAAATAATGTTGTTTTCATAACTAAGAATTTCTTCATGGGGGCCTGCAAATAAAATATTAACTTTGGCCACATTATGTTAGCAGTACTATCATTTTTCTTGCCTTACATGAGAATCGTGTGTGCACCAGACAGTCTCTTGTGCCAGATTTCCATCCAAGTTTTACAAAAAAATGCTAATTTCTTCGCATTTCTATCCACTCCTGTTGTATAAAGATTAGGAGTTAAGCTAATCAAGGTAAACAGTTAATTCTCCAGGCAGGTGCAACCATTGCAGAACAAGAGGAACAAGTGAGATGACGTAATTAAAAGAGCTCTATTCAAACTCCAAATGGTGATTGAAACATGATAGATGTATGGTATTTAGGTTGGTTTAATGTACAAATTTGAGGAAGGTTGCGGTCTCCTCATTGCTTCACAGATGTTTTCTCGTTTGAGCAACATGCCTCATTTAAATCACAGCATCTGTTGTGTCTCTCACGTGCCGGATGTGAGGCACTTTAATCACCGTCCACTATCTCCGCTGTCTATTTTCCAAAGGCACTGCAATGCGTCCAGGATGTAGCACCGTTCAAGACTCTGCAGTCAGCCTCACTAACAAGGCCCGGCCCCTGCTGGGACTGACTCTTAACCCCCCCCCCCCCCCCCCCCCCCCCCCCCCCCCCATCCCTAATCACTACACTTTGCATTATCCTTCGTCCTAGACTAAACATCTGCTTATTGTACATACTGTATATTATAAATGATACATGATAAATTGTAGAATATGTTTTATATTAGAGTGAAACATCTGATCGTAAGTACGGATTGTGGAACAGGTGCACTGTGCCTTCTTTGGTGTGTGTAGTGTACTTTTCTGTATGTTGTCACCTGTACCAATGTTTTGCACTTTTCTTTGAATTAAAAAAAGAAAAATAAATTTGATAACAAAAAATAAGAAGACATTATGCGCTTTACTAATTACTAATTAATTACTTCTCTTTCAAAACCAACAGCCCGGGGCGTTCAACTTGCGCCTGTATGAGCGTCTGGAGTTCGGAGGTAAGGTGATGGACCTGATGGACGACTGCCCCAGCGTCATAGACCGGTTCCAAGTGAACGGCATCTTCTCCTGCAACGTGACCGACGGCAACTGGCTCTTCTATGAGCACCCTAACTACTGCGGCAGGATGTACCTGATAAGGCCTGGAGAGTACGTTAGGTTCAGTGAGTGGGGCGGAAGGAGCGCCAGGGTCGGCTCCATCAAACGTATTCTGGACTATTGATCTGTTTTTTTGAGGATCCCAAAGCTGCACCGAGGTTTTGGGAAAGCTTCATGCTCTATAAGACTATAAAAAGAACCCAATACTTTATGTGACTCCTGATTTCTTTGGTAATATTTGGTTATTTTACTTCAAGCATTAAGACCAAAGCTTCTAAAATATTAATCAGAATCAAAATAGTTGATTCCCTGATTTTTGGGTGGACTCACTGCAGAGCAAGCACCATACATTAAGAGCACAATGTACAACGACAACATTTTTTGGACCTGACCTATTGATCAAAAATTCACAACCAAGCAAATGTATAGTGGAGCAGGGTTCAACGATAAGGGTTGCCCGACGGCCCCGGGCAAGTAAAACACCACGTTGGCTAAGTAAATATAACAACCCAAAAAATCTCCTCATAAATGACGTTATCTTTCTCTTATTTCTCTCCCCTTCGCCATTTTGGAGAATGCTTGTTAAATGATTAAATTTTAATGTGCCGTTGGCCAATCAAGAATTAAATTGGTGCCCAGTCTTGTTTAAAGAAGAAGAAAAAAATGATGACTGCGTATGAGCTAAAGCCAAAGAGAGTGCTTCAAGCATCCTGGAAGAAGTTTTCTTGGGTGGCAGTAGACAATGTCAATTAACAACAAAATATAACAATTGATAACCACTAACAAGAAAAAACTATTTGTACAAAGGCTAGTAAAAATTGACTTTTGGGCAAGTAGCCCGATGGGTTGAACCTTGTGAAGTCCATTATTAATAAAATAGTCCACTCAGTTGTGAGCAGGAGCTCAGACTTTTAAAAACACAGCATTCATTGTGAACACTGTAACCTTTACGGCTATTGTACAATTGCAATGATTATATCTGATCAAGATGAGTGAGGCATTTATGTAAATCCTTCATATGAAGTGATATTTATTCTACCTCAGAAATTATGTTGGCCCATGTTCTTTTCATATTAAAGAAAATCTCTAAATATCTCTTTAGGTGATAGATTCTGCAGTTTATCATGTGCAGGCCACGTTAAATATCAATATAATCTTGCTGATGCTGTGGTACTTTACACAGTATATCAGTCTATTGTACAGGGGCATTTTCTGGAAGCGGAAAAGAACAATAACTCATCACACATCAAGAATCATCTATACATAAACAGATTTTTTTCCAGCCACTCACATACACACACACACACACACACACACACACACCCGCCCCTGATCCATCATCACCGGGAGAGATATATTTGAATGACAATGCTTTATGCTGTGTAACCACAGAGCTGCCCTTTCTTTTCTTTTTTTTATAAAGCACAGTGGCTTGGCTCAGGGACAGCATTGACCGCTGATACAGTCTGACGCCAACATAGCCATGGGGAAGGTAAAGAAAATGACTATGGTTTTATCCACACTTCCTAAAAACCTGTAATTTCATTTAATAATTATTCGGGTTTGTATCTCTTCTTGACTAGACATCCACATCTCTTTGTTAAAAACTATCTTTATTCTTTTGCAGATCATTTTTTACGAGGACAGAAACTTCCAGGGGCGCTCTCATGAGTGCAGCAGCGACAGTGCCGACCTGCACTCCTACTTTAACAGATGCAACTCCATCAAGGTGGAGAGCGGCTGCTTCATGGTCTACGAGAGACCCAACTACATGGGCAACCAGTACTACCTAAGGAGAGGAGAGTACTCTGATAACCAGCGTGTGATTGGCATGAACGACTGTGTCAGATCTTGCCGTATGATCCCCCAGGTAGGGCGCAAATACTTTGTTTGAGATCTTGATTCAAAGAAATTTAATTCAGTTTTTTGCTGGTAAATGCTTGTTTACATATTAATCAAGAATTAAAAGTAAGGTTCCTGACTTAAAAAACATCTGGATACCATTGAGATATATTATTGTGCTACACATAGTAACAGAGTTTTCCATCCTGTGCCAGCACCAAGGCTCCTACAGGATGAGGCTTTACGAACGCGCCGACATGGCCGGCCAGATGCACGAGCTGGTGGACGACTGCCCAAATGTCCAGGACCGCCTCAGCATGTCCGACTTCAACTCCTGTAACGTGATGGACGGCCACTGGCTGATGTATGACCAGCCCAACTACAAGGGCAGAGCGTACTACCTGAGGCCTGGAGAGTACAGGAGATACAGCGACTGGGGAGGCGTCAGCCCGAGAGTCGGCTCCCTCAGGAGAATCAGTGACTTGAACTGAAGTTCAGCTTCTTTTCGATGCATCCTTCCCTGAGTTTAATTGTCTATTTTCCCAATAAACTTTATCTGCTTCAGAAAACATTCACACTTCTCTTCTGTTTATCTGCCCGTTCTCAGGTGGTTTGTTGCCTCACACATTGAATTAATAATTACTACAAAGCTCAATTGTCATTTTGTAAAATTCAGTTCCTCCAGTTGATTGTAACAGAAGAGATAAACATCTACTGTCTGGCTAAACTACGTGTGAGCCATGGCTTCTGGTTAGTTTGTACACCGCAGTTTAATCTCCTCTATGCTTGGGCTAAAAAAACAAAACAATGCATGAGTTGCCCTCTCCCACTTGTGCCCCTGATAGGATTATCTGTTCGCCATACTGGCAGGATGCATCCATAAAGTTAGTGTTAAACACAAAACAGAATATAGAGAGTAGCAGCACAGACCAGAGTGTGTGAGATAGAAAACTCACATTACAAATGTAAGCTAAATCAGCTCAAATACAGTGCAATAAACAGTAAAAGATCTGGATGAATCTGTCTGAAAATAAGATTTGCACAAATAGTCATATTTGAATAGTTGTATATTTACATTTTAATAGAACTAATATAACACATACACACTGGCATAGTGTTTCTTATCCATATCCTCTGTAGTTCTTGCAGTTATAAATTAAAATAAAACAGGACTCGTCATTATCCTTTGTTACGAATAAACTTCAGATGTCAAGGTTTTATAATTACAAATAAATATGTCATGTCACAATGGAAAACATCTTCCATTATGGATGTTTATGAGCAATTATATGTATCAAACAATGCACACAACCTGTGGTGAACACCGATATCAGGACATGAAATAATAGTCATTTCAAGCTGTATGTCCAACAATATGAGTAAAAAAATATATTTTTTTTGCTGTGTATCAATATACTATTAAGAGGGAGTCTTCAAAGAGTCAACATGGCTGTGACACTTCAAGGGAATTGTAGTCCATTAAGTCCAAAGTGTCAGATACTTGAAGACACATACGGTACAACACCTGAACAGGAGGGTGAATGTGATGTAAGTACATGAAGTAAAAGTTGACAAAAGCATCCCACACACACCGTAACAACAAACTAATAAAACTTTATGTCTTTACGTAGCTTACAGACCAGCACAGTGTACACTTACTGTACCTCTTTTCCCACAGGGGGGTCGCTCAGGTAGAGTGTTGGGGAGAGTGAATGGCTTCCTGCTCTGTTATGCAACATATTTAATGCAAAAGGGCTGTTCCATATTGTTCTGTAGCCATTGTACACTGGACGTGTGGATACCATACTAGGGTTTTCCTTTGTCCATGTATGTCAAAACACCAAACCAGTTAATTATTTATCCTATTTTTCCAACTACAAATCCATATTTCTGACCCAATGTTGCGCTCCAACAAAAAGGAAAACATGTGCCAGTAGCCTTCAATTATAACTACGAGAGAATTTGAATGACAATACTTTGTTTGTCAAGAGGTAGTATAAAAAGCCCTGAAAACATGGGGAATCTCTCCATTCGAGACCATGGGCAAGGTTAGTACTGTTTTCCTCTCTGCTCACATTAAATGTAAGTTACAGTAGGTAGAGTATGTTTTATATTGAGCTGAATTCTTTTTATTTCTTTGCTAAAACATGTGATTTGCACTCGAGCTCGTGACACTTTTATTGTCCACCAGATTATCTTTTACGAGGACAAGAACTTCCAGGGTCGGAGCTATGAGTGCGGCAACGACTGCACAGACCTTCACTCGTACTTTAGCCGATGCAACTCCATCAGGGTGGAGAGCGGCTGCTTCATGATCTATGAGCGACCCAACTTCATGGGCCACCAGTACTTTATGAGAAGGGGAGAGTACCCCGACTACCAGAGGTGGATGGGCTTCAGCAGCTGTATCCGCTCGTGCCGGATGATTCCACTGGTAAGAAGACAACAAAAGACTGACAAAGACTGGAGGCCATCTGAGCATATTTTTGTCTGGTAATTTGATTATTTATGAGCTTGTGGTTACAGAAGACATTATTTCTTTTGGTCCCACAGTATCGAGGATCCTACAGATTGCGTATCTATGAGAAGCCCGACTTCAGTGGCCACATGATGGAGTTCATGGATGACTGTCCCTGTGTGTCTGACCGTTTCCATCACCGCCATGTCTACTCCAGTAATGTTATGAATGGCTTCTGGATCTTCTATGAGTACCCCAACTACCGAGGCCGACAGTACTTCTTGAGACCTGGGGAGTACAGGAGGTACCGCGACTGGTGCGCCACCTGCGCCATTGTCGGCTCCTTCAGGAGGGTCACCGAATTTTAGCCATTGAGCGAAACCTTGCTGTAAATATCAAACAACTAGTTTATTAAAGATGTTGAATTTTTAATCTCCTTTGTGATTGTGTTTTCATTAATTTGTCAAAGTGTGATTTTGTTGTCTGACCGTGAGTACATAAAAGGAGCCTCATAAGGACGAATAAAGCCCTGCTGACACCTTAACTGTGTGGTTTGCGGGTCTTGTACTTACTCTGTAAATACTTTTTTTTTTAAATTGTGTTAACTCCTTAACTACAAGAAACAAGAGAGGTAAGCATCCGTAACTGTACTGTCTCAAATAAACTACCCATCAAAGTGGATAACACAAATCTTTGTTTTGACTCACTTATGTTTAAGGTTTTACTCTTTAAATCTTTACATAATTAGCATAACCTATGTTACAGTACCCCATAAGTTATTGGTTTTTAAAACAGATTTACTTATGAAACTTCTCAAAATTATAGCACAATGACTTACTTTCTTGTATTTAAAGTAGAGGGGAGATAGTCAATTAAGTGGTAAGTCATAAGCAAACCAAAATGATGATGATTAAATTTGATTTGATTAAAAAAAAACTTAAATGAATCTCTGACAGCCTTGTACAGGCTGTCACATAACACCAGAACTCTCTCTGTCTGTTTGACACGCAGGCAAGCCCACCCGCACAGCAACACACAAACACACACACACACACACACACACACACACAAACACACGCGTTGGAGGGAGAAAGACATAATGAATGGAAGTGAAAGAAAAGTAGATATCTAATCTATGACAGTAGTTTTAGGTTTACCATTTACATTAAGGACATGCCTCTCCACGCAATTAGATTATTTGTTATCATACATTTGTGTCAAGAAAATAGTTTTTCTTCCTGAAGATTTATCTGCGTGAACCAATCTTGAACCAATCCTCTGCAGCCTCTTTCTTATCCATCTAATCTCGTCAACTAAGTGTATAGAGTGATTGTTGTAGTAGTGAACTGAGCCCTGCTTAGTGTCACTTTGTTCTCCAAGCGGTTGTCACTGCTTTCAGAGTCAACTCACAGAGGTCAAGCCAGTAGATAATAGGATACGGACCACAAAACAATCCAAATCAGATTGCTTCTTAACACCTGCACACTGACGTCCTGCAGAAAAATGGAGTTGCACCCCTCCCCCCAACCTCCTTCATGCAGGTGTCTACCTAAAATTCCAACCCCAACCGGCCCGTCAGACACCGCCTACGATGAGCCTGGGTCTGTCCGAGGTTTCTGCCTAAAAGGAAGATTTTCCTCGCCACTGTCGCACTGTTGCTTGCTCTGGAGGAAACTACTAGAACTGTTGAGTCCTTGTAAATTCTGGAGTGTGGTCTATCTGTATAGTGTCTTGAGATAACTCTTGTTATGAATTGATACTATAAATAAAATTGAATTGAATTGAATTAAAGATGTCACTGTATGATCCCTCACTGGCCTCCCGCTCACAAAAACATCCAGTTGGATTTGTTAGAATGTGTTAAAAGTGTCACAGGTAGCAGCCCCACAGTATGTTTTTATTTATAATTTATAACATAACACAAATACAAATACAGTGTTTTTTCTTAATTCATTGCTGTTTTCATTGCATTTTAATAATGTGCATCAGTTTAAATACGTGCAGTTCATGAATCCCAAATGATCCCAAAATGACAGGTTCCATGTAAGCTCATTTTTGTATCGTTTTTCATTCCTACATGACATCTCATTGCTACAAATTCCCTTTTAAATATCAGATTTATGTAACATTGCATGAAACGGCATTCTTTTATTTTACAACATAGGAGTAATTTTCAGTTGGGGGGCTATTTTGAAAATGCAATCACATAATAATCAGTATGTTTCATTCTTTATTCTAACCGATTACTTCTACAGGTTTCTGGGTTTCACACTGTTTATCGCGGATGTGGCCTGATGTCATGTTGTTTCTATTGGTGATGATCAGACCATATGTGGAGAACCTTCTGACTGAGAGTGGAACACACACAAAGCTTATGCTTAAAATAGACAATGTAGATGAGGGCTGCCAGAAATGTATGGATGAAAAACTATTGTTACACATTTATAGACCCCGTTCAGCAAAAGTCATACTGCTAATTCATCGGTTTTGTACATTTGAATAACAACACATCATGGCCTGTGGGGTTAGTATAAAAAGGTCCTGGAGTCAGGAGTTGGCAGAGCAAGTTGAACCATCCAGTGGGCAAAAAAACTAAACCACCATCACCATGGGCAAGGTAATGGGTATTTTTTGTTATGTTTTTACATGTTAAAAAAACTAAATACATCAAAATTTAAAGTTATAACTGATATAAACATTCTTAAATCCAGATGAATCTTTAATCTTCCCTCTGTTCTCTACTGCAGATTGTCTTTTACGAGGAGAGGAACTTCCAGGGTCGCTCCTATGAGTGCATGAGTGACTGCCCTGACTTGTCCTCCTACCTGAGCAGGTGCCAGTCCTGCAGGGTGGAGAGCGGCTGTTTCATGGTCTACGAGCGTCCCAACTACATGGGTATGCAGTTCTTTATGAGGAGGGGCGAGTACCAAGACATGCAGCGCATGATGAGCATGGGAATGATGTTTGACTCCATCAGATCCTGCAGAATGATCCCCTTTGTAAGAGACCCCCTGTATTTATATATCCTTTTTATTTTTATACATTTGAACCTCTATTTTTTAAATGTGCGACCATACTTACATTTTACATACTTACATACTTACATTTTACATTACGGGCATTGTATTACAGCACAGAGGCCAGTTCAGGATGAGGATCTACGAGAGGGAGAACTTTGGTGGTCAGATGTACGAGCTGATGGACGACTGTGACAACATCATGGACCGTTACCGTATGAACGACTGCATGTCCAGTAACGTGATGGACGGCCACTGGCTGATGTACGAGCAGCCCCACTACAGAGGCAGGATGATGTACCTGAGGCCCGGAGAGTACAGGAGCTTCAGGGACATGGGCATGAGTGGCATGAGGTGGATGAGCATGAGGCGTATCACTGATATGTGCTAGACTTCTATGTATGACTTGAGTAAATAAAAACAATGTGTAATTCAAAACCATATTTGCCAAGCATTTGCGTCCTTTGTGTGTTTATGCATAGCAGTTAATACTAGAAAATTCTGCAACACAGTGTGCCTACTACTTGGTGCACACCCGAACAACACTGGCTAACAGTAAATCTGCTGTTTGACGTGTCCTGAAAAGAGAGGACAATATAGCCTACAGTAAACAGTCTCCACAAACGGAGAACTTGTTGCTATGGTGATTTCTGCAGTGAGGGAATGGAGGAGGAAGGGGGACACAGTATCTTTAAGGGGTCAAACATATCCATTTAATGATAATTATACCTCTTAAGTTTGTTCTGTATGCCTATTTCAAAAAAGTTGGTCCAAACGGCAAAAATATTCAAGAGATAAAGAGAGTTACAAGTTTGGAAAACCATTTGTGGTGTCAAATATATACAACACAGAGCAGGTAACACAAATGGAACCGTCTGCATCTTTCAAGAATTTTTTTCTTCATTTGTTGTATGGGGTGCTGGGAATAAACAGAGCCAAAACTGTAAGTCTGGTGTATTTCAAAGTTACATGTCTGCGACCGGCACAAGATTTCCTATATTTTATCGAACCATGATGTATGAAGAGTGAAAACTAAAGAGAGCAATTTGTTTTGAAAAAATTCAGAGAATTATACTGCAGCTCCCCCCTGCGTCCTTCCCTCTAGCTCTCAACATTTCCTTCCCTATACACACACATCGGAAAATCTGAAACGGTCTAAAAACTGGATACATAAACCGTGATTTAGTGCAAACCGTGTTTGATATCAAAATGCCCATTCAGCCCAACAAAGGCCACAGTCTTGTCTAAACTTTTTATTATTTTCTACATTCAAGTATGGAAGTACAGAAGCATGCCAAAGTTTTTTTTTTAAGCTATGTTAAACAATTTCCTGAAGATTTCCCATTAAAGTCTATGGAAAAGTTTTTTGCGTTTTTTTTTGCCAATTTTGTGAAAACCGTGCGGCTAATCTCTTATTCAAATCATAGCATACCATTCCTGGTCATTACACACGATTTGATATTGATATATTTTGTGTGAATGTGTGGGCATCGCTCCGTGACTAGTAGCGGGACAAAAGTGTGGTGGAATAATAACCATGGTGTATTTGAGTCATCCTGCCGATTACTACTGTTGCTAAATCTCATAATTAAAAAGTAACTAAATCTCATCCAAGCGGCAACTTACATACATGAAAAGTGAATCCAGTGCTGAAGTTCCTTAAACATGCATTCTATCTAATTTCCAGTAATTCAATTTCTATAAACATTTATGAGAACATGACATAATCAATGTGAAAAATCAAAGTCTACGGTTTACTTATCATAACTTGTTTCATGTGGCACATAAACACTGGTTTGTTGGACCCATCCACCTCCACTCAAACCTGCCCTAAATGGACTTTTTGGTCTTCATACTCATCTCTTCATTTCCGGAGTAGTTACTCTGAGTGTGTAATATTGACATGGATTGGAAGGTTGCTTATTCCTACCTTCTAATACAACACACAGGAGCGTTTACCATTATCATATCTAAACCAGAGAACGTAACGGTCACAGTTTAAGCACATTAACGTTGTGAAACAACAGTTACAGTTTAGTTTGGTTTAAGAAAAGTGCTACAGAACTAAGCAAAACCTGCTTAATTTAGTCTTGAAAAACAGTGTGGTGTGAATTTAAATCAAATATTACTTCCGGTTATGCACGGGACGCAGAACGTTTGTTCTGTAAAGTAAAAAAAAACATCTTCACCATCCACTTTTATTTTCAAATGGGACACGAACCCCGCTCTCCTGAATAGAAGTACAGATACTTGTGTTAAAAAAATACTCTGGTAAAAGTAGAAATACTGATTTAACTTCTTTCCTCAAAGTAGTAGTTGGGTCACTGGGTAGATCAGGCGCACATATACTTAGAGGTTTGCAAAGGTCCGGGTTGGAGTCCGACCTGTGACAATTTCCTACATGTCTTCCCCTCTTTCTCACCTAGCTGTCCTTTCTATTAAAGGCAGAGAAGCCCAAAGAACAACGCATGCTTCCCTGTAAGAACAATTTGTCTATTTTAAAGGTGCCCTAAGCGATGTTGGTTGACGTTACGTCTAGTTGACGTTGTTGACCTCATCCCGTCCCCTCCCTTCTGTGCTTCCGTGCACTAACCCCCACCCCCAAATCCTTCTTGTCGGGTATTGGCTGGAACGCTAGAACTCTGTTTGTGTATGCTTTGTGGTGCAGGTGGGCACAGTTTATTTTTGTTGCCGTTTGTAGACCCTGGGCAGTCTACACTGGGGACAGCTAGCCCATAGTGAGGAGATGTTCGCTGTCTGTGATAACAAATGTTCTAGCCTAAAACACGCGTGACATCGCTTAGAGCACCTTTAAATTGATACTGTAACATAATTTTGTTTTTTGTTTGTTTTAATTTTTTTGAAACTCATGAAGTAAATATTTACAGAACCCGAACAGATCATCAGCATGCATGACGAATAACCTTTTAAGTATTTTTTGTTATCTGAGTTACGTTATAAAGAATATTTAACATATAAATAATATGTGTTCGCTAACCCCAACATGCCACTGGAAAGACGGGGGGACCTTGTGATGCCATCTAATAGTGTGCAATGTAGTCACCCTAAAACCTTACTTGATTTTCTGGATATAGCCAATCATTTTTCAAGTCCCTAGTTGTGTGTAGGTGTGGAAATGCATGTGTCAACCTTTATACCATGATTTCACTTTGTTATATTAGTTTCACTCACTCACTAATAAGTAACGGAGGAATTAATTTAAAAGAGAATCATTAGATTTTTATTAAAAATCTTGCCTTTAAACACTGGTGCTCTAATAACAGGAGTCCATGATGCGCCTCATGCTCATCCACCTCATGCCACTCATGCCCATGTCCCTGAAGCTCCTGTACTCTCCGGGCCTCAGGTACATCTGCCTGCCTTTGTAGTGGGGCTGCTCGTACATCAGCCAGTGGCCGTCCATCACGTGGCAGGACTGGCAGTCGTTCATACGGTAACGCTCCATCATGTTGTCGCAGTCGTCCATCATCTCGTAACTCTGACCGCCAAAGTTCTCCCTCTCATAGATCTTCATCCTGAACTGACCTCTGTGCTGTAAATTCAAAAGAGTGAATAAGTGAACATGACTCACTGAAATCCTTCTTTAAATAGTGTAATACTTTCACATAAGGTTTCCTATGTGATGAAAATAATGAGTTACAATACCATGGGGATCATGCGGGATGACCTGATGCAATCACTCATGCCCATACGCTGGTAGTCGGAGTACTCTCCCCTCCTGACAAAGTACTGGTTTCCCATGTAGTTGGTGCGGTCGTAGACCATGAAGCAGCCGCTCTCCACCCTGCAGGAGTGGCACCTGCTCAGGTAGGAGGTCAGCTCAGCGCAGTCACCGCTGGTCTCATAGGAACGACCCTGGAAGTTCCTGTCCTCGTAGAAGATGATCTGAAAAAGACATTTTAATGACAGTGTTTCATTATTAAAAGGATAAATTACATTATTTTTTTTTACATCGTCAACCCTAATTAGAGTAAATATCCAAAGCTAAAGCTGCACACACCTTGCCCATGGTCATGACTACAGTTACTTTGAGGTCTGCACAGCTGTGGCTCAAATGGTACTGCACACTTTTCTCGATGTCCCCCCTGTTGCTTTTATACCTGACCCCACATCCACAGGATACATCACACCATTGTTCAAATTCCTGACAGAGCAACTGGGAGCAGAGGCCCCCGTGTACATTTTAATTCAAAGTGAACTTCAACAGATTGTGATTTGCAGTGGTTGCATTTGTGAGAAGAGGCCCTGCTTTGTATTATATGAGCTGCTAAACAACACAGGACATGTTTTTCACAAACATACTGTTCCTTGCTTTGAAGGGCTTATTAAATATGTTACCTCCAATTTAATGTTTTAATAGGTAAAACAGAAAAGACACTAGAAGAAACAGGATTGATAGCAGTGAACAAATACACAACTTGCTGAAGCAGATTAAACTGTATGATACTAGAAAACTTGGTGATTGTATGAAATTGAATCATCATTATATATAGAAAAGATTAGGGCCACATGTAACATTTATTTAATTTCTGAAATTAAACCACTGTCATAATCATACACCAGAAAACATGTTGAAAATTCTTTTTAATTTCCAGTCACCTAAGTAACTGTATTCATAACCATGGGCAGGTTGACGATGTAAAAAATAAATAATGAAATTTATCCTTTTAATAATGAAACACTGTCATTATAATGTCTTTTCAGATAATCTTCTACGAGGACAGAAACTTCCATGGTCGTTCCTATGAGACCAGTGGGGACTGCGCTGGACTGACCTCCTACCTGAACAGGGGCCACTCCTGCATGGGAAGAGCCAACTGAAGACTTAATAAAGTATGTTATTCTAAAATCAAAGATACAGATACAAAAAATATTTGTCTTTTCAAATCTGGCATACAATTGATCACATTAAAAGATCTCATCTGTTTTTTTCTTAAAATTATTTTACTCACACCTTTATCTAATACCAATGAATTCGTGAGTGTTTCCCTTTGCAAACAAACAATTATAAAGTTTATATAAGTAACCACTTGAGTCTGTTTACTTTAAATGAAATAGAGGAAGTTTAATTGTGAAACCACTTAATAAATGAGACTTTAGAACACAACAGTTGCATCAGAAAACATGTTTGACACTTTGAGGAGGTTGGAGGTTGGTCTCTTGCTCTGCAATAACGGCTAAACAGACCCTGACTTCAACTCTTTATAATACTTAAAAACTTGATAAATATGTGGTATTCCAGGCTGTGTTTCACTATAGACACTTTCTGGGTCTTGGGCAGATTAGCTAGATAAGATAAACCTTTTCTTGATTCCCAGAGTGGAAATTGGATTGGTCTATATAAATTAGGCAGCTACCAGATTTAGATTTATGAAAAAACAGGTGTAAATGTAGCATTAGTGGTTATTTGTTATTGTCACAGCCCAGGCTCAGTGAGCTGGACAAAAGGGAAAATCCTAAAAGAAGTTATCTCAGGACACTTTACAGATAGAGTAGGTCTAGACAGAACTATAGTATCAGAGACCCAACGATTCCTCCCCAGAGCAAGCATTTGGGGTGACAGGGGTGAGGAAACCGGATAAGCGGATGAAGATGGATGGAGGGGCGAGGAAGAACTTCCTTTTAAAAGTCAGAAACCTCAGACAGAACAAGGCTCTTGGTGGGCGTCCATCTGCAACTGCCGGTTGGGACAGAGACACTGATACAGATATACAGAAATATTCTACCAACCTTTAGGATAAAAGAACTATAACTAGAAATAATAGTCAAGAAGGACCATGGCAGCAGCTGCAACCATAATCCACGTGCTACCACAATCCAAGGAAATTGGCGATTCAAGAAATTACTATGACTCCAGGGAATAAACTCCCACAGCTAGGTTGGTAACAAGCATTAGTGGGACAGATGGAGAGAGGAGGAAAAAGGATGTCAGAGTTTCATATGAAGTCCACATAGGTGTAAACAACTAGGCTTTACCATGTGGTTTTTTCCTTTAGACTATATATTTATTGACTTATTGACCATGCTATATGGTGATATATATTGTTATCAAGGTATAAAATGACCTTTATCGGAATAGAAGATGTCGGCCCCAGTTCTAAATTTATTGACGTTATCATTTTAAAGTGGAAAGAAGTTACTGAATACTGGCTTCTTTCAAACTGTTAAACTCTCCATCTAAAGTGCACAGTACCATTTTCAATCAATTCCTCATGGTCTCCATTCAGTTGTTAATCCTAATTTAAATCCACGACTGTGTGGTCTCTGATGTTGTGGAGGAATGTGTACTGAATACCATTCGTGGATTGTCCCTTTAACAACTGAATCAGCCAACTGGTAAAAAGCTACATAACAAAAAATACTGTGACCTCACGTATTTACTCCTCCTCGAGTAAAACTACAACACAATATTATTTTATGTGAAAAATAACCTATAACCTCACTAACCTTATGTTTTTATACTCCAAGCTACACCCTAAAATAGTTATTCATAAAATCAATAACAACATCAGCAATAACTCATTTACTAGTGCTATTACAAATATATATATATATATATATATATATATATATATATATATATATATATATATATATATATATATATATATTTATAAGTCTTATTAAACTACCTAAATTTAAAATATTCTTTAATGCATTTCTTGGTAACTATACATTAACTTTAATTTAAAGAAGAGGAATCTCCCCCTCCTGTCTTTTCATAAACCAATATATATATATATTAAATAATATTTATAACTTTGCAAGAGCTTCTTTAGAGGAGTATATGAGGTGGTAAATTATGGATATAATGTAGAGCATAACAGAACCAATGAACAAGAAACCACAATTATTTTTAATCTCGATCTCTTTTTCTTTTGCATATTGAAGAATTGCATTCAAATTTTACAATACACCAAAATAAATCGGATTGATAGATTTCCAACCATAATGATTGCACATGCCATGTTGAATTTGGAAAATATTTTATTTCAGAGTTGTTTTTAAAAGAGATTTATTTGTAAAGTTAACAGGAGTCAGTGATGCGTTTGATGGAGCTGAACCTATTTCCATCATATCCCATGTCCCTGAAGCTCTTGTACTCTCCGGGCCTCAGGTACATCATCTTGCCTCTGTAGTGGGGCTGCTCGTACATCAGCCAGTGGCCGTCCATCACGTTGCAGGACTGGCAGTCAGACATATGGTAACGGTCCTGGATGTTATCGCAGTCGTCCATCAGCTCGTACATCTGACCTCCAAAGTTCTCCCTCTCGTAGAGCCTTACTTTGTAGGATCCTTTGTGCTGTTATTAGTAAATATGTAGTAATTAGTCATTTTGATGGAATATAAACTCCTGTTAGTAGTTATTTGAGATACATTTAATAACATATGGGTGTCATACCATGGGAATGTTACGACAGGACCTGATGCAGTCACCGAAACCCATCATACGCTGGTAGTCAGAGTACTCCCCTCTCCTCAGGAAGTACTGCTGACCCATGTAGTTGGGACGGTCGTACACCATGAAGCAGCCGCTCTCCACCTTGCAGGAGTGGCACCTGCTCAGGTGAGAGGACATGTCAGCACAGTCGCTGCTGGTCTCATAGGAGCGACCCTGGAAGTTCTTGTCCTCGTAGAAGATGATCTAGACTCCAACAGAGCAGCTAAAGTTCAGTTTCAAACGTATGGATGAATGGTTACCAATATAAACCCTGATGTAAACAGCAATCATTATGGAAATGGATTTATGGTAAAAGTGCCAAAAAAGGACACATCCATGTAGCCTTTTATAGAACAATAATTTACAATATACATGCAAAGACAAAAACTGAATGTGTGCATACTTCATGGGAGCAACAATACCAGTAAAATATCCACGATACGCTTACCTTGCCGTGCATGGTGGCTGATACATTGACTGATGCTATAGCAAATCCTATCCTGGATTTAAGCCTTTTTTATACCTAACGTGGCATCAACACAATCGATGGCACCATTGTATGGAATCCATGAGTCAGCAGCATGCAATGTTAGACCCTCTGTTTGTAAATGCTGATGGGAAAGGCTTATTATGCATACTCACAGGCTCTATCATTCTAGATCAAATGGCTTCTGTAGCTGTTGTTTGAATTTGTGATTACATTAAATTTCGTCATCATCATTGTGATTCAATTCTTTTGAGTTTAAAAGTAACATAGAGGGATCAAAAGGTTGAAAGTCTGAAGCATCTTTAAGGTATAGTGTAAATTTATTCTGTTATCACAAATGTTCATGCAGTACTGATACTAAAAATTGTTTCAAACAATAATGTAACCTTGAACTTCACTGATCTTAGCATTCTCAAGTGCTCATAAAAAGGTGTTGGCGTAATTTAAATATCTGCATGAATTATGTCCGTGCAGCAAATACCTCTTTGATTTATGGCAACCATTACTATATGTTTTGTAACATTGGTTTTCCAACTTTTTCCGCAATGATGTTCCCCCTTTGAAATTATTTTGCAAAACATTTTGGGTAGATAAAAAGCCTATATAACATACTAAACAACAACCTTGTAACTGAAAGACAGTAACACAAAAATGCTACATTACATGTTTATAATCCATCACAAATTCGTTCAGTTTTTTTTAAAATATTAATTTTGGTCAAAATCTCATGTACCACAGTACTCCAAAGTACCCCTAGGGTTACATGACCCCCTTTTTAGAAACAACGTTATTATATCCCAAAAATATTATTGCATGGCCACTAATTATTGTAGCGAGAAACAAGATCAGGTTAAATCAAGTTCCAGATTTGCAGGTGCAATATGTGGCCCTTTGCTGCTTGTCATTCCCCCTCTTTCTCCCCTTTAATGTCTTCAGCATTAAAATAAAGGCCTAAAGTGGCCAAAATATATTCTTAAAAAACAAAATAGTTGCTATATGTAACATATTTACTGTGTTAATCAAAAATAATGTGTCCTCCGATATTAAGAAAACATCCTAAATTGAAACACCATGTTTTCTAACAACAGGGCTTAAGCCATTTTCTCCTTTTGAAATTTTTGTTCTGTGACGGAATGTCTGTTTGTGGTTAGGCCTGTGTGTTGGTATCAACTGCAATTTTGACAGCTGTGTGACACAGTGAACCAACAGATGCTCATTTTGACACTCAAGGATCTGGGTGTCTCAGATTCTGCGTTCTCTTTGCTCATAGCTTACCTGGCAGACCAAACCTACTGGGTAACTTGGAGAGGGTCTACAGTCTCTCAAAACCTTCTTCCTTATAATTTGGGGTTCCTTAGGGATCTGTCCCGGGTCCCCTCCTCTTTTCTCTGTACACCAACTCTTAACTGTCAACTCTATTCACTCGCATAGCTTTCCGGAGTCTGAAACGTAAGTAGGGGCACATATCTCGGCTTGTCTGACTGACATTCTTCTTGGATGTCCATTTGAAACTCGACCTTGACAAGACCGAGGTCCTTTTCCTTCCAGGGATGAGCTTTCCTACCCAGGACCTGGCTATAACAATTGACAACTCTGTGGTATTCCCCACCCAGACGGCTAAAAACCTGGGTATGACACTTGATGACCAACTCTCCTTCACTGCTGCAACTTGCTGCGAGGATACGTTCCCTTCTAACACATAAGGCGGCTCAGGTTTCGTTTCAGGCTCTAGTCATCTCAGGTCTAGACTACTGCCACTCCCTCTTGCAAGTGCAATCTGGCCCCTGCACCTCATTCAAAACACAGTAGCTTGTCTTCAACCTTAAGTTCTCTCACAATACACACCAATGCTGCCTGCATCTGCTTCAAGACACTAGTACATGCATACATATTTTTGTACATTTAAATTTTCTGTTCCAGAAGTATTTATTGACTCTTAAATGTTTGTGTGATAATGCATGTTTTAACAATTTGGTTGCATTCTGTGATATAATCAATTATTAATTCTTTTTATTTATTTTATTCAAGGGAAAAATGCCAGAAAATCTTTAATGTTGTGAACGTGCTTTGTTTGAACACCTCTTTATATTTGATCCTCATTGTTTATTCAGTCTACTGTGGAAAGAAAAAAAGCCACAAGCTCAAGTTTTTTTGTTTTCTTTTCATTTTTTATTTTTAAATGAAAATGTCTAACACATGTCCATGATGCGCCTCATGCTCATCCACCTCATGCCACTCATGCCCATGTCCCTGAAGCTCCTGTACTCTCCGGGCCTCATGTACATCATCCTGCCTCTGTAGTGGGGCTGCTCGTACATCAGCCAGTGGCCGTCCATCACGTGGCAGGACTGGCAGTCGTTCATACGGTAACGGTCCATGATGTTGTCGCAGTCGTCCATCAGCTCATTCATTTGTCCACCAAAGTTCTCCCTCTCGTAGATCCTCATCCTGAACTGGCCTCTGTGCTGTTTTTTGTGTGTAGAGAGAATAAAAATGTCTTAATATCAAGTTTTGTGCTTGTTGTCCATATGACTGATGCTGTTTAATACCTACCATGGGGATCATACGGCAAGACCTGATGCTGTCTCTCATTCCCATCATGCTCGTGTAGTCAGCGTACTCCCCCCTCTTCATGAAGTACTGGTTTCCCATGTAGTTGGGACGGTCGTAGACCATGAAGCAGCCGCTCTCCACCCTGCAGGAGTGGCACCTGCTCAGGTAGGAGGTCAGCTCAGAGCAGTCACTGCTGGTCTCATAGTGGCGACCCTGGAAGTTCCTGTCCTCATAGAAGATGATCTGAACACAGGGGATGCATTAGTTTATACTCAACGGTAAAATTTACATAATTGTATCTCGCAGGTCTACTGTAAAGTGTTTAAACTACAACTGATGTAATTTATTTTGTGAAATGATCCTGGAGCTTACCTTGCCCATGCTCATGTCAGTGGTGGTCATACTTGTAAATGAACCCCTGCTGATGCTACTGCTGCACTGCTGTCCTGTTTGGTTTAACCCTTGCTTTTATACCCAACCAAACCCTACATACCCAGTGGGCCCCCATTGTTTATATCCCTTACCCAGCAACATGGTATGGAGTGCTGTACGGGCTTGTGTTTCTGTGTTGCATAATCACATGACTGGGCCCTCGAAGACTTTAGAAATGTTACCCTTTGAACAAGTAACAGAAAGCTTCTTTTTTTACACTTATCCAATTCTAATGTCAGGTCTGTTTCACTGTTTTACTATTATGTCAGAGGCAGTTCAATTAAAACACTAACAACCGGTATTGGTTATAGTGTTATATTAGGAGCAGTAGTGATAGTTGTACTTCATGATGCACCATAATTACTATCGGAGGATGAACAGTTAGTGCATCACTGTGAGTCGGATGTGGATTTTATAATAAAAAGGAAATAGGTCAAACAAAGACCACATCAGCCTGACCTGACTGACATAAGGCATCAACAACAAAAATGGGTGTTTTTTATCCACCCAGCTGTAATTTCATTTTGCATTCTGGAGCTTGCTGGTGTCCGTCACTCCTGCCGTCAGGTGACCACTGTTCAACATTCACTGCTCTGCGTCCTCTTCTTTGAAGGCATAAGGACTCCACTAGAAATGTGTGGTTTGCAGTGGTCAGCCTGCAGGGTGCTGCCTCCGTCATTGTTTCTCTAGGGAAATAATCTCAAACTGAGTCTCCAACAGCCTAACAACACACACCATACATGTCAGCTAACCTGTGCGTTGGACTTGTAAACCGAAAACTGGCTAGCGAGACAAGGCAAACTCAAGAGTAATATTTCCTGTTTACAATGTTTACCAATTTGCATAAACATCTAAAATTAGCTAACACTAGCTAGCTCAAGTTTCTACCGTTAGCTACATCACGGGTGGACCACGATTGCAGCTCTGATCACATGTTTGTTTAAGTCCAAAACACTTTTCATGTTTTGTTGGCTGTACAGATATTCACTCATGGTCTAAAACCTTTTACTACTTTAGCAGCCAGTAAGTTTTATTGAGCACTAATCAGCAACACCATTGGGAAGGTTATTTGGCTAATTAAATTCAGGTGTCTCACAAGTGAATAGTAAAGAAATGTTTGTAATAATTAATACTAATTTGTACCTTGCTTTAAAAGTGTAATGGCCTTTTGATTATCCATAGCTTGTAATATTATGAATTGTTACATCCAGAATATTAATCCTTCTCTCATCCATTTAAGGCTTTGTCTGACACAGTTAACTGTAGAGCAACATATGATGAGAAATTTTGTACTGTCAATATTAGGGTGACCAAATGTCCTCTTTTGCCCGGACATGCCCACTTTTTACGTAAAGAAGGTGCTGGGGATCTCAACGCTCACATGGACACCAAAAAACCTTTTCTCATTACATCAACAAGGTTTTAAGAGATATTTAGTTGAAGCTGGATTTTGAAGCTGACACTGAATAGGTCATATTTAGAACATTATTTCATATTTATTTATTTATTTGAAAAGT
Organism: Etheostoma cragini; assembly: GCF_013103735.1. Classification (NCBI taxonomy): domain Eukaryota; kingdom Metazoa; phylum Chordata; class Actinopteri; order Perciformes; family Percidae; genus Etheostoma; species Etheostoma cragini. The sequence continues at coordinate 4,936,004 of NC_048417.1, forward strand.
AGCTATTATTTTGTTACAGACTTTATTTCATTACATAAGTTATATTTGCACTATTGAAGCATGATGAAGCATGTTCATTAACCTCTAAAAAGCCTGTCTGAATTTGTGTATTAAGGCCGGGTGAGTGTCCTATTTTTTTGGAAATCAAAATATCTCTCACTCTAAAATATCACTCTATTCAAAATGTGCTTGCTAACAACAGCTTGCCGTCTAGAATTTTTTAAATTTCAGACCCAATATGTTTTGGTATTATATTGTATATTATTTAATTGGGAATAGATACATTCAGTGAAAACTTCATTAACATTTAGTAGCAGGAATCAGTGATACGCCTCATGCTCATCCACTTCATGCCACTCATGCCCATGTCCCTGAAGCTCCTGTACTCTCCGGGCCTCATGTACATCATCCTGCCTCTGTAGTGGGGCTGCTCATACATCAGCCAGTGGCCGTCCATCACATGGCAGGACTGGCAGTCGTTCATACGGTAATGGTCCATGATGTTCTCGCAGTCATCCATCATCTCGTAACTCTGACCAACAAAGTTCTCCCTCTCATAGATCTTCATCCTGAACTGTCCTCTGTGCTGTAAAACAATACAGGGAAACTGTAAGTATGTCCACACATTTTAAAACTAAAAATGAAGTTTAAATGTTTAAAAATGAAAAAGACGTATTAATACACAAGGTCTCTTACATAAGGGATCATTCTGCAGGATCTAATGGAGTCGAACATCATTCCCATGCTCATCATGCGCTGCATGTCATGGTACTCGCCCCTCTTCATGAAGAACTGCATACCCATGAAGTTGGGACGCTCGTAGACCATGAAACAGCCGCTCTCCACCCTGCAGGAGTGGCACCTGCTCAGGTAGGAGGACATGTCAGCGCAGTCGCTCATGCACTCATAGTGGCGACCCTGGAAGTTCCTCTCCTCGTAGAAGATGATCTGAAAATAGTGAATTGTAATGGTTTGAGAGAAATAAGCAGCAAGGTGATTTTAGTGATCCTATTTTGTAAACAGTAATTTCTGCTAATTACAAAAGATTACAGATTTACCTTGCCCCTCATGTTCATGCCGCTGTTGGTCATGTTGGCTGTAGTTGTGCTCTTGCTGAACTGCCTTCCTACCTGGTTTAACCCTTTCCTTTTATACACGACCAATGTAAAGAAGGAGTGCCCCTCCCCCTCAGAGAGCCCCCTTACTCAGCAACTCACTATGGAAGCTAACAGAATGTAGAGGTTTTGTCTTTTTTTACTTTATTGTACTGTGTACAATGATGTCCCGACAAAAAGAGTATTGTTTGCCTTTTTTCCGTTTACCTCTTTTTTTTATATATATACTTTTATAGGAAATATGCAATACAATACTAATAGTCCCAGATACATTTAACCCCCTTTAAGGACTGGGTACAATGATGTCCCGACAAAAAGAGTATTGTTTGCCTTTTTTCCGTTTACCTCTTTTTTTTATATATATACTTTTATTGGAAATATGCAATACAATACTAATAGTCGCAGATACAATTAACCCCCTTTTTTTTTTTTTAAACATATGTACATGGACACAGGTACACACATAAAAACCAAAAAATAAAAAAATAAAAAACACTGATAAGAATGCAGGAGAAAATATTTAAGTTAAATCAGAGTACCGTGTAACAAACAATGAACAACCCCCCACCCACGCCCCCACTCAGCTCACCACAACCAACACACACATTACTGGTTATTTATGCAAAACAGAGGAACAACAAAAATAGGCACACATTCAGTTGAGTAGTACTTCTAAATTAGTGAAACAGAAAATAAAGAACAAGGTTCTTGGCAGTAAGTCAGACTCGTCCTAGGTAAGGGTTGGCCCCCGCCAGGGCTGCGCTTTGTCACCAATCCTGTCTGTAATATTTATGGACAGGATATCAAGACGTAGTCAGGGTGGGGAGGGGTTGCAGTTCAGTGGGCTTGGAATATTATCGCTGCTTTTTGCAGATGGTCCTGATGGCGTCATCGGTCGGTGACCTTCAGCACTCACTGGATTGGTTCGCAGCCGAGTATGAAGCAGCTGGGATGAGGATCAGCACCTCTAAATCTGAGGCCGTGGTTCTCAGCAGGAAACCTGCCTTCTTCAGGTAGGGAGTTAGTCATTACCCCAAGTGAAGGAGTTTAAATACCTTGGGGTCTTGTTCGCAAGAGAGGGGAGCGTGAGATTGGTCGGAGAATCGGAGCAGCGAGTACGGTGTAACATTCCATTTAATGCACCTTCGTGACTTAAAGAGAGCTGAGCCAGAAGGCAAAGCTCTCAATCTACCGGTAAGTGTTCGTTCCTACCCTCACCTATGGTCATGAAGGCTCGGTCATGACCGAAAGAACGTGATCCAGGGAACAAGCGGCCTAAATGGGTTTTCTCTGGAAAGTGGCTGGCGTCAAAAACTTTGAGGATAATAGAAAAGAAATCTGAAAAGCTATTGGAGCTCACCCGGAAATCAAAGTTTTGACATAGTTGCTGGCTTTATCCACAGAAACAAAGTCCTTCTCAACACCGTTGAATGGGATGCAAAGTTGCGCTGGCTGAATCAGAACATATCAAGCACCGACAATGCAACGAAGTTGGCGTCTGACCTTGTTGAAAGCAGTCCGAGGCCAGCCATCTTGGCAGTGTGATCCGGGAAGAGTGAGACAGTCAAGTTTTTGACTTTAATCTTTTGGAGCTCTTTAGTGCGGTGCAAAATGTCAACACAATCATTGTAATAATGAAATCTGCGCACAATGGCTCGCGGACGATAACTGGGCTTGGGTTTGGGTTGGAGGGTCCGATGGGACCGGTCCAAAAGCGGCTCCTTTTCCAGATTGAACGCTTCTTCACTAAGGCGGCTACAGCAGCAGTGGTAGGATAGTAGGTACTCCCACTATCCTAACGTCGTTACGCCGTGATCTAGACTCTGTGTCTTCACATTCATTTTCCAGCTTGGCTATGGCAGCTGAGAGGCAGTTGATAGTAGTTTTCATCCCGGCGATGTCATCGGAGCACTCGCTAAGCGCGTGCTCTATCTCTCCGAGCGTACCTTTTTAGCTTGGACGTGGTAGCATTGGTAGCAACTTCATCATTCGCCAGCTTTGACTTCACCTCTTGCAGGTTGAGCTTGATAGTAGACAATGCATCCCCGAAAGTATACTGAAGTTCCTTTTTAAAAATATCAGCAATATTTTTCCTCATCGAGGCCAGCAACTTGAGCTGGAGGGCAGTGATGTCAAGGTTAGCATGCGTCTAAGCGGTCTCTGCAGCAACAGGTGGCTCACTCGAGTATGGGGTCGGGGTTTGAAGGCCAGGCCGCAATTGTGTCCGAATAGTGTTGCAAGTTTTAGAGTTCTTTCCAGCCATTTTACGCAGTCCAGAGTAAAATTTCGCGGCATTTTATAATTTATAAATTTAATTTAATTCAAATTAAATTAAAAGAAATGTAATATTTCAAATGTTATTGTTTTAACCACTGTAACTACAGTGGGGCTTGAAAGTTTGGGCACCCCAGGTAAAAATTTGTATTAATGTGCAAAAACAAGCCAAGAAAAGATGAAAAAATCTTCAAAAAGCATAAAATGACAGATTAGATATTTGAATAATATGTCACAAAAAGTTGGATTTTATTTCCGTCATTTACACTTTCAAAACAACAGAAAACAAAAAATGGCGTCGGCAAAAGTTTGGGCACCCTGCAGAGTCAATACCTTGTACTGCCCCTTTTGGCTATTATCACAGCCTGGAAACGTGTCTTGTAGCCAGCCAAGAGTCTTTAATTCTTGTTTGAGGTATCTTTGCCCATTCTTCCTCACAAAAGTCTTCCAGTTCTTTGAGATTTCTGAGCTGTGTGTCACACACTGCTCTTTTAAGGTCTATCCATAGATTTTCAATTATGTTGAGGTCAGGAGATTGTGAAGGCCATGGCAAAACCTTCAGTTTACACCTCTTGATGTAATCCACCGTGGATTTTGAGGTGTGTTTAGGATCATTATCCATTTTTAGAAGCCCTCCTCTGTTTAACTTCAGCTTATTCACAGATGGCATCAAGTTAGCGTCCAAAATTTGATGAAATTTTATTGAACATTTATGAGGTTGCATTCGTGAATGGTCATTAATTTACATTTATTGCAATTGAGTGTTACTGATAAATTGGTGGTTAGTAAGTGGTGCAGGAGATATTTCTAAAATTGTGTTTTGGGGACCCCAAAACACAACGGCAGGCTAATGCAAAATGTAAATAAATTGAACAAGCCCTTGCGACACAAAAGGACAGACAACACAAGGGTTAAAAAGGTTCTTATATTGCCCCGTGTTGCCGTAGCCATAAACAATACCTAGAAGTAGGGCAGAGTCATCCATAAAACATTTAAAATCAAGTGACCATCATTGCTAGATTTTGTTGTTGCCAAGTTCCCCTGACAGTTATTGAATAGGATTGCGACTCCTGCAGATCTTGATGTGCCATGTGAGAAAACTAGTTTATCTACCCATTGAGTTGACCAGATTTTTAATCAGTTGAGTTCATTGGGTTAGTATCTATTTTGGACTTATGTTTTTACAGTAGAGTTTTTCTTTTCAAGTTGTCTCGTAGGCCCCTAGAGTTAATAGTTAAAAGTTTAAGATTGTTTTTTAAGAACATCATTTTCTTTAAAATATAAAGTAAATGAAATAAAGTGCCAATAAAGAGACAAAGTTTTATAACAACAATAACAAGGTCTCTTTTTTAAAGTCCAAGCTGAGAAAAGAAAACTTCAGGCAGGTCCCTAAATTGTGTCATTGAGAATGCCCTTGGGTCAACAAGAGAGTAAACAAGTGTTTACAAATGCACATATTGAAGTATTCTATCGTATTCTTCTTTGTGCAGTTTTAGTACCATGAAGTCACTTTACATAGTGAGGAGAACATACATGAGAAGCAGAGAATGTTCAAAACTATATAAACAGTGACTACTATCGGTTGATTATTTGAGTGGCATTTTAACCAACTTTGATAGTGACTGAATACAATGTTACAGTGCTTCCCGCAATTACAGCCACAGGGCCTCTGTAAAATGCCACCTTACCCGTCGCTCTGGCTTGCAAGATTTTTGGCCACAGTTCTTATGCCTGGAGATTCTTCTTGGTGAAATCTTGATCTTTACACACAGGAGAATCCTTCGCTGCTTTCGACACTTCATTCTGGTGACGCCTCCACAGAAACTGGATGATGATCTGGCGGCCCCGACCGCCTCCTCCTCTTCTCCCGACGCAATGAACTGAGTCAACAACGTCTTCAATCTCTTCTTCCCATTGTGAAAAGATTTTGAGCAGCAGCTCTCAAATTTTCTCAGAGGTTTTCTCTTTCCTTTTCCTTGAGACTAGAAAGTCTTAGGTTCCAGCGGCGTTTATATCTTTCTTTGTATTTTCTCTTTAAGTTTTATGTTTTCTTTCTTCGGGCCAGAGTGCTCTTTTTCCATCACCTCCAACTTGACGTGCATTCAGTGAGTCCGACTGAGTTCAGCTCGACTTGCTGCATAATGCTGGCAACAATGTCGGAGCTTTCTTTAAGTTTTCTTAAAGTAATTTCCTGACTTATATATATATATCAGGGCTGCCAACTCTCACGCATTGGCCGTGAGACACACGCATTTGACTGGTTTCACACGCTCACACGCCACACCCCCGATTTCTCACGCCGAAGTGTCAGCCCGGTTGGTCAAAATTCTGAAAGATGAGTTTATCTATAGATCTACCTATTGAGCCACTCGTAATCGACTAGTTGTGATTTCAGAGACTGAGGGGGTTCAAGAGCGCTCCCTGTCTCTGGAAGTTTCGAATTGTCGCAAACTGAGAACATTTTTTTAACGATCCATCCCAGGTGCATTTCCACGGCTTCAGGTATGTGCTCTGAGTATCACAGACCGTCCGTCGCTTCGTGACCACTCTCTCTGTAAAGATAGAGGTGAGCAGCGCGGCTGGTAGTGTAGCAACTTCAGTTCATGTTAGTGGACTCGCTCTGCTGGGGACAGTGACGCGTTGCATCCGTTCAGACCTCCGATGATTAGGAGCGTACAGCCTCCTCTAAACTTTGTCAGAGAGGAGGAGGAGTTATATTTTGAATGTGCTCAAAGTTGTAAACATGTGCAAAAATCCAATGAAACACATCTGAGCTATACTATACTATATATACAAAACTATATATACTATACTATATATAGCCTACTATACTGCAACGTTGGGCCACTATTTATAGGCACTAACCTCGGTGCATCTCTAAATGAAACTGTAAATAATTAATTTGATGTTTTATAAAATGAACAAATAGTTTTTATTTTCCCAAAAAGTAAATACAGTAAGTGGGGTACAGAGGATGAGGGCCAAACATTACTGAACCTTGGCACACAGGTTAAAGGATAAGAATCTATGTAACTCAATGGTTCTTATTCTTTAGAATTTCAGTGGTCTTAGTTAATCCCTCAAC